>NC_133573.1:3357395-3661250 GCF_048773025.1 Camelus bactrianus | reverse complement strand
TGCACTCTGAGACAGGCTTAGGCTCTCTCACACCTGCAGGTCTGATGCAATATTTGTGAAGTCATTTTACTTTGCTGCGATAGTCCTCGCTTCCCGTGTCGCTCTGTCTGTCCTCTCTTAACACAGTCAGATGTCTCTCCCTGAGTTCCTTGCTCCTGCTCCTCAGATCCTGAGATAAAGGGCAAGTGAAGACACATGACCAGAAAAGGCACTGTGGACTTGAACAAAGTCCTCAGTGACCCCCTAGGGGAGTGCTGCCTACCCGTCAACTTCAGTTCTCAAGGTTCTGCCCAGGGTGACATCCAGCCAGGAGAGTGGCCCAGGCCAATTAAAAGCTGTGTGGCTTGGGTGCAGGGACAGGTGCAGGAGCTGTTTCTGGAGCCGGGCCACTCCACACCTCTGCTCCCCTCTCTCCCTAGGCCCAGCTGCCAAGCCCCCAGTCTCCCTGATCTTCTGCATTTCTCTTCTACTCTACTCCAAACACTTTTCCTCTTCCTTTTTTCCCAAATTATCCCCAGCTGGAGTGATTTTTCAATCACAGTATCTGAAAAAATTTCCGGCAGCTGAAAAAGAGGTCTCCAGAGGTCAATTCTCATACGCTGTTTCCTGAATAGAGCCCCAGGCTGGGGGGACCCTCACCAACACTCCTGGGGGCATTAGATATGTTGCGGGGTCAACCACCCTCAACAAGCGTTTGCTGAGACCCCAAGGCCCGCACAGCATCCCTGCTCACAAAAATGTAGTCAGCCCACTTATCGGTTATTAAGAAGCAAAAATACAAAATTGCTTATGTTTCTTACTAAAATTATTTATGAGATGGAAAAAGAAATTGTAATAGGAAAGAAGAAATCTGACTCCGTGTTGGATCTGTTCCTTTGGCTTTAATCCTTTGCCCTGTTTTCTAGGCTCAGACTAGTTAGCTCTACACCTTTTGTGAAAGAAAGTTGACTTTAGCCTGAAATATACAGGACAGCCTATTCTCCGGGCTCTGATCTTTAAGGATGTTAGCTCTTCTGCACTTATGTAGAGAGTTTCAAGTTGCAAAATAAAGTATAACTTTATTTTTGTTGAAGGTTTTACAGGGGCACCATGATTTGACCCACATGGACAGCTGCAAGGACAAAGGACACCAAGGACAAACAATTCGTACAGCAAGAAGTTTGCAACAACCAACCACACCCCCTCCCCTTTGCAGTATAAAAGGAGCCTAAATTCTGACTTGGGGAAGAGTGTTCTCCAGGAAATCAGTCTGACATCTTCTGGGTCTGCCAGCTTTTCAGATAAAGTCACTATTCCTTTCCCCAACACCTCATCTCCCAGTTTATTGGCCTGTCATGTGGCAAGCAGAATGAGTTTGGACTCGGTAACAAAATACATTGGAGTTAGTATATCTCCACTTTTTCCTCATTTCCAATATGTAGCATGCACATCATTTATGATCTAGTGAAAATAATTCATCAAAGACAACAATAACAAGAAACTCACCTAGCTATCAACACTGAAGTCACAACCTATTAATTTTACATGCCGTTTAACAACAAAACCAAAAAACTTAATATAGAGGCTTGATTCCATGGAAATAAAATTATTTCTAGTCCTACAAAACTTTTTCTTTTCTATTTTCTTTTGTTTTCATTATTGAAAGGAAAATAAAAATCAAATCATTTTATTTCACGTATTTTTGTTATAGCTACATATTTTAAATACTACAAAGAGATTTAAATTGCAACAAAAAAGTTCATATATTAGTATAAATATATATATATAATCAATGGGGATTAGGAAAAGAATAGACATTTACTAAAAACCCACTGCACATCCAGTCTTTTACAAGCATATCCTGGAATATAATCTCTATGATCCAGGGGTCCCCCACCCCCATTCTCATTGCCAACTCCCTTAGTAATCAACTACCAAGGCACCAGCATAGAAACACACAATCAGTATTTTAGGTATAAATGAGGGAATTAGCTCATTCAATTCTAAAACAAAAACCCTAAAATAAATACTGAACTTATTTACAGATAAAGAAAATTGGACACAAAAAAGTAAACTTTCTTCCTCAACGTCACAAAGCTATTAACTGGTAAAAGCAAGATTTGAACTCATCTGCCTGATTCTAAAAACTAAGGTGGAAATCCCATTCCACTTGTGATGGTCCAGCAGCACATCCTATCACCCTATCTTTGTTCAGATCAAGCTTTAGACAGCCTGAGACAGCACCCCTTTCCTATGGAATTCGAGGGCAAATGATAAAAATAAGGGTTTTATATCCAGCGGTTTTCTTAGGTCTCATTTACATAAAGTGTCAGCAGGTCAGCAGAAAAACTCTGGGCAATTGAGTGGGTCCAGAGATTTTTGCTGATAAGAAACTCAATCTGTCAGGATAGAGTGACCTTCCCATGAGAGGCCACATGGACGTAAACTAAAGGCAGCTGAGCAATGAAAACTAGCAAGACGCTGGAACTCAAGCAAGAAGGATCCCTGCCATCCCACACCCATTTGCCTCTTCATCCACGTGGACACAATGGCAGGAGACCCAGGTTCTTGTCCAAATTACACCATCATGGATTCTCACCCATAAAAAGTTACGACTCTATGCTGTCTTAAGTCCTTTCCAACTCAAATATGATGACACCAATATCTAAGCAGAATCTCTATGTCTCCACTTCCTCTCTTCTAGTAGGAGAATAATTCTATGGCCACAGAGAAATCCAATAAAAAACCATGCATGAAACCAGGAGAAAGTCTGCTTAAGAGACTTTGCTCTCACGCTCAGTGAATGAAAACTCAGAAAAAGTGGTCCTTCCCCCTCAGGAATTGAGAGGTAGCCAGATGTGTGTGTGTGTGTGTGTGTGTGTGTGTGTGTGTGTGTGTAAATCAAATACAGTCAAGTCTGGGATGTGAACAGATTTTTTTATGTCACTGTAATTTCCAGGGAATGAGCCAACTTTTAAAGTAATTTGAATCTAGTGTTCTGAGAGAGTCTCAGGATCTTTTGGTGGAGGAAGGGAAAGGAAAGGAGGAAAGAGGTAAATGAAGCAAAGGAGTAAGTATACTGCTAGGGAAAGGCAAAACATTAATTTTGTTCCTACTGGCATAACATACAAATTAGGAACTGTCTTTCTCCCGATGTCTTGTCGAGCACTGAGTTGCAGAAGAAGCGACAGCCTAATTCTCACTGAGCTTGTGACTATACGTGGCATCTTATAGACACAGATAATTTACCCTGAACAAACGCTAGCAGCAGGTTGTAATTCTCCTGTTTTGAGAGACAAGAAAACAGGAGTTCAAAGAGGGTAGATAACTTGACAAAAGTCAGAGGACCAGTAAACAAGGGAGGATGAATTCAAACTCAGATCTGAATGCAGAGTCTGATCTTCCCACTCCCAGGGCTGGAAAATCCTTAACACACAGGCTCCCCAGCTCCCCTGCAGTGTTCCTGGCACCAAGCATTTCCCATGGCGATGGTCTCCAGTTCTCACAGACACAGCGCTCTGTGCAGCCAATGACCTTCATCGGATCTTGATCACCTACCTGCCACGCCCACCAGGCTTCACAATACAGGCAGGAAAGCTGGCTTTCAAGTGCATACAAAGCCACCCCCGGTCTAACCTGGGTTCTTCTGGGGCTTCTCCAGCCTAAAGGCAGCCATGAAACTGCTCACAGTTTGTACATGAGCCACATTACCTCTCTCCTTCTGTCTCCCCACCTATACTACTTAGCTATGACCATTTTGAGAATCTTGGAAACAAATTTTTAAAAACAGAAAAGAAAGGATTCTGTAACAAGTACTTAATACTTAGAATTTTAAATGACAACTTACAAAGTGAGTATTTACAAACCAAATCTGCCTTCCTAGGTGTCAGTTTAAACAGTTAAAAAATATAATAGCAAAAAATTTTCACTTACAAAATTAACAAAAACATCAACAATAATCTGGAATAAACTCTAAAACAATGCCCATGTTGTGCATGGAGAAAGTACAGGACTGTACTGAGTGGTAAAGTAAGAGGTGTGAATGTAGAGACATCAACATATTGTATGGAGGAAAGTAGTTTTGTAAAGATGTACGTTCTCCTAAATATAATTCAAAACTTACTAAAAAATCCCATGACAACCCTTATCTGTTTTTTTTTTTTAACTTGAAAAAAGTATTTTAGAATTCTTCAGGAATAATAAAGTCATAATAGTAGCCAAGAAAATTAGGGATGGAAAAAAGAATAAAAAAAATCGCACTGTCAGATATTAAATAAACTTTTACAATATGTTAGATATAGCGCTGGAATAAGAAAGTAAGATTGACAGAAATAAACCATGAGCTCAAAAAGAGACTCTAGTATACATAAGTATTTTTTACAGGTGGGATTTCAAATCAAAGAGCCAAGTATGAATTCAATAATTGTCTTGGGACAATCAGAGAATCACCTGGAAAAAACAAATTCTATTCCAGTCATAATGACCACAAGAAAAATTACAGAAAGTGATGTAAATATTAGAAAGTACTAATAACAGCAAATACAACTCTTTGCTCATATTAATTCAACTTCTCCTCTCTATAACAAGTACTATTATCATCTCCATCTTAGAGATTAAAAAAACCTACAGAAGAGATATATACCATTATAAGAAAGTATTTCTAAGAATAAAATCAAGGATAAAACCCAAAAAGAAGATATTTACTATTTTAAGATTAATTTGGGCCACAACAAAAATAAACCTACTGAACAAAATGAAAGGCAAGATATGACAAGTAAAAGCTCTGTGATACATGTTGAAGAAGACAAGGGGTTAATGTTCATAATATACAAAAAGCTGTCACAAAGCAACAAGAAGCTCCCTTACTTAAATATGTGCAAAGGACAAAAGGGATCATTCACTTTTTAAAAGTCAGATGGCTAATGAGTGAAAAATGCTCAATACCTCTCTGGTCATCAAGTGCAAACTAAAACAAAGAAAAAGCACTTTTGCTCATCATATTGGCAAATGTTTTTAAAAGATATTCTAGCTAGTGTCCATCTTTGAGAGAACAAACTGTGAGCGATCTTTTTGGAGGACGACATGTCAATGGATATGTAAACTCTGAAAAACGTGTATACACACACACTGAACTCCACTTTTAGGAATCGTTTCACTTAGGAAAAAAATCAGTTCAAAAAGATGTACTCATCAGAGCATTTACACAGCACTTTTTACAATGGTGGGAAGTAAAGCTGAAGTGAAATCATATCCAGCGATAGAGAATTGGTTGCATAAGTTATTCTACATCTTTTCATTCCCCACTGGAGAAGGAATTTCTAGAGTCACTTGAAAGGAGCCTGTGATGTATGTAATTGTCACATCCGGGGACTGAATTTCCAGAAACCTTAACTAAAGGAATACTCATCCAAGATCACAGGAATGTTTGTACAAGAAGGATGCCAGTCAAACACCATTTCTGACAGTGGAAAATGGAGAAACCTTAAGTATCCACCATCAAGACAATGATGCCGTAAATCAAGGCGAGCTGTGGGCACTAAGGGGCCAGCGTTTAGGCGTGGCCCAAGGCTTTGTCCACAGTACTCTCCCACCGAAGGTGTCCTTGCACAAGAGACCAAACCTGCACATCAGGAGACCCCTCTACTCTATCTGAAAGGACCGGGTGAGTCTGGAGTGGGAGGACGTCTATGATATACCCCTGAGTGAATAAACCGAGCTGCAGAAAACATATAGTATGGCCTTATTTTTCAATAAAGCATATATACACACACTTATAGATAGATTTCTGATATACGTGTATGTATGAATGTGTATATATATAAGACATAGGCATAAAGGTCATGACATATATACACCACATTTTCAGCAGTTTTTACTCTCAGGAAAAAAGGGGAAGTGATGTAGGAGCCTTTTGGTACCACCACTGTTCTCTTTTCAGTACTTCAGTTAAGTATACTTGGAATTTCAAAGTTTATTTAAGTCCGAACTAAAATGGAAGTTGCCTCCACAAGACAGAATGCTATACTGGTCATTAAAAATCATGCCAGGGGGGATAGAATATTGTAGAAAAACGTGTAATAAGCAGAATGGAAAATGGAGTTCTCCACACAGTAAAAAGGCACAGAGTGCTTGCTGGTTTTTATGACAGAGGAGATACACAATGATGAAAACAACAGAAAATAGATGTTAAAGTGTTAATTATTATCTCTGAGTAGTGGGACCAGGATAGACACTTTTGCCCCATTTTTCAGACTTTTATGTTAAATACACATTATTTTTCATCTAAAAAAAGCATTTTTAGATGTCTAGTACCACACATTGAAAAAAATACACGAGTACTTACAGAAACAATAACTAGGAGACAAGGCAGCAGCGTCACACAATGTAGAACGGGCGATCCTGATTAACACCGCACAGTTACATAAGGACCCATTAAGTGAGAGCACCTGCTGTAACTGGGCGTGGCTCCCTTCTATTTGTCAGTTGTGTCTTCAGGGCTGAGGCAGTTCTGAGCACGGCCAGTGTCAGTGCTGGTGTCTGGATGGATGCCACTGGAGGTGAGGGCACCTGCAAGCCGAGAGGAAGAACAGAAATCATCCTCTGCTTTTTCTGTCTTGTTTCTTTGTTACTTTTAAAGAGAGGCATAAATAAGATAAACTAAATTTTCCTACTGAAATTTCAGTAATGAAACCGTTTTCAAAGTGTTCACAACTTATATTCTTCCTATAACTGTCTTTTCAACAAAGCATCATATTTATTAAATGTTAATTAACACAGTTAATTAACTACCTGTTAAAACCTATTAAAGAACATGAAATGCACTGCGTGAAAGCACCACGCCTGCAGTAACTACCTTAGCTGTCTTCACGGCAGTGCAGTCAGCCCCCACCATCCCGTAGCCCTGAGCTCCTGATGCTGGTAAGAGAGCACGCTGCCGCCTCAGATGGAGAGAAACTGTGAAAACATTCTCTGAAATCTACAGCACTGACAAAACATAACTGACAAATCCCAGGCTCCTTTGAGGCTGTCATTTTATGTTTCTGACCAATACCCGTCAATGAGCAGAACCACCCCATTTCCGAGCCATGGGACTCACGTGGGAAGCAGTTTTGGAGAAATTTCCAGGTATAGAATGTAACCAACTATACATAGAACTCTGAAAAAATAAAAGATGCAATACTCTGATCGTGGAATACACTCAAAATATTCTCCTAAGCCTTAGTAGCTGGAAAGGCTGGGCTTCTCCTAAGCCAATTATTTATTTCACAGCCAGTGAGCATCTCCCACAAACCCTGTTTCCCTGTGTCTGCTGGGAGCCTCAGGCACACTGTTGCTGTCGATCATATAAGTCACAGTTCAGACGCGTGTGTCTCATGCCTGCAACCCTCACACAGGCTCACCTCCTAGCCTCACTGTCTGAAATTGGCATCATTTTCTCACCTGTGTATTTCATATCTGTTCTTCTGTAAGCTGCCTGAAATGCTTTATGGAACAAGTCAGAAGAATGAGTGGGTAGAGAAATGGACAGATGGACAGGTGAGAGGTGGGCAGACAGAGAGACTCCAAGAAAAGGGGAACAAAGAAAATTTCCTATGCAGAACCCTCTTCTAGTCAGGGAAGAAAACCGCCACGGAGAAGTGTGAAGAGGCAGGTGGCTTTAGGACTGTTTCCTGGATTCCATGAAAAGTCCCACCAAGAGAGAGGGTAGAAATATAAATAATAAAAGAAAAAAGCATGCATGCTTGAAAAATATATCTACAATATGTACTTTCTAAAGAATAGATTCAAATCAGCAGGGCCCAATAACACAATCCTTGGGTATTTACAGAAGTGAGAATCCCATCTCCAAACCACAAGGCATCCCTTAGGAGCTCTGAGAGTCTTCACAGGGCGGTCATAAAGCCATCACCGCAAAAGCTATGCTCTCCTGCACTTACGAGGAACGAGCAGCTGTGCTCGGGCTGCCCACGTGCGTCACTTACACCCCCCAGCACCTCTATGGGGGGGACGCCTGGCAAGCCCCGTCTCTGCAGGACAGAAAACTAGTCCGAGAGACGCTAAGCTGGCCTACCAGTTCTCCATCTCACAGGACTGGTCATTCCAGAGCAGGACTCGAACTCGTACCCACATTTGTAATCACGGTTCTACCGTGTTTTGTGTGCTTATTTTGTGTATAATACATTTGTTTCTGGCATGAAAGGACATTTAATAAATGATCGGTTGTCTTGTCTATCTCATTAGCTCACAATCTTTATATTTTTGAATTGTACTCTTTTCCCCTGGAGAAAGGAACGGAAAGAGCAGTGGTCAGAATGAGCTGGGGCTCTATTCTTTATCTGTTACCTCATCTCATCCAAGTCCCCAACCAGGGAGAAGGAGCAAATGTTCTCTTCATCTTTTAAAGAGAGGGCTCCAGTGATGGTGACTTACTCAACTCCAAAACCAAGTCTGGGGGAAGGGCACATGCAGCAACCAGAGCAGTATCATGTGTAGGAAGGAGAAAAGAGCTCAGGGGGTCAGCCTGATTTAATTTCAATCGATAAAAGAATACCACACTCTAAAAATACTAGCATGCAATGGATTGGCTCTTTCTTGACATCTAGCAAGTTTCCACAGCCCACATGTAACATTATCGTGAACCAGTGAAAGGAAGAGTCTACAGACAGGGAAAATGAATGCCACAGGCAGGCTGAAACCCAGGCTGGAGTTTAGGAAGAGAAAGGGCATAGTTAAGAATTGGGGAAAGGCTGGAGGAAAAAATCATCACAAGGACTCTCAAGCATCATCCTACAATCATATAGTCATTCATTCAAGAGAGAGTTACTGAGGTCCTACTTTGTGCAAGATTGTACACAAGGCAAAGCAAGAGTGCAGCGACCATGTTGGTAGCAAGGGGCGGGGCTAAAATTCACTTCTGATCCCGGTACCTTGCACACTTTTCCTCCTTATAAAGGCAAAGAAAAAAAGTAAAATAATATTCCATAAACTCAAAGCATTGCTGTAAAAAAACTAAAGAAGACCTAAATACCTGGACAGACACGCCATGTACATTCCTGGATCAGAAGACAGTGCTCTTGGAATGGCAGTGCTCCCCAGAGCGATCCGTATATTCTACGTGGTCTTGATCACAATCCCAGTGGGCTACTCTGCAAAAACTGATTAGCTGCTGTTATAATTCATATGGGATTTCGAGGGTCTCAGTAACCAAAACGTACTTGAAAAAGAAGAACAAAGTGAGAGGACTTGTAATTCTCAAATTCAAACCTTACAACTGTATCTCCAGGTGAGAGTAGAGGCCATTTTAAGTTATTACTGTGTTTATCCTTATTTTCTAAATTCTCTACAATGAATATACATGTTAGAATAAGAAAAATAAAAAGTAAGGATTTTTAAAACATGCACACCGATTCATTCATTGGGAAAAAAATTATTTTAACTATAAAGTGATAAACAAATATCTAGTGAAAAAGGACTGCTTAAAAACAAGAGTGCACTTACATTTTTCATAAATTTAAAACTGAAAAGCACAAACACATCAAGTTTCTAGGGAGACCGGTGAAACATATTAGTAGTTATTTTCAAAACTTCTAATTGAACAATGAAAACTCAAGAAAGGGAAAATCGTGATTGACAGCCAACTGCAAACACATGGACAGCAAAGGCCTAGAAATCCCAGTTCCTTTAAATCTACTACTAACTCAATAGGAGAGGAAATTCCTCACTGAGGGGACAGTGGAATCCCATGCACAAGACAGGATACACAGTACAAACTGCAGTAGTATCGGGAGTGAATTTCTTAGAAGAATTCTAAAGTTACAACATTGCTGAAAAACTTTAAAAACACTGACAGACAGATTAAAAGACACAGTCATATATATTATATAGAAACATATGAAGTCTGCTCCCATGTTGCATAGAAAAACAAACATATTTGTTCATTTATAGGCACTGATTACTTTATCCCAGATAGAATATTTCAACTAAAACAAAAAATCAATAATACACACCTCTTGTCAAATCTACTTGATAAGTTACTCTGCTATGTAACCATAATGTGTTTAAGATAGATCTAAAATTATTGAAAAAGATCTTTGTATGGTTTCTTGAATTCTTCTCAAAATTCCAAGCTTAATTTTAAAATAGATCTGAGCAGTATTTCTATATTATCTTTTCCCTTGTGAAATGAACAACATAGTCTGTTGTCAAAATTCTGTCCTTACAATGATTCACGAGCATCGTATCCTCACAAAATTGCTGGACAGCAAGGCGCTATCCAGACACTGTGACCAAACAAATGAAACACAAGGAAGACAGTGACCCTATTCTGGAGGGCTTATAATCTGTGTCAACACCGGGTTTTTATTTGATTGGTTTGATTGGGTAGCAAGATGAAATCAATCAAGTACTTTCTTCTTTGAGCATTCTGTAAGTCATGACTGTTTTTACTGTCATGAGAAGGAAAGGCTTAAGCATGACTTGATTAAGTCAACTAGCAACAATCATCACAGGAGAGTGAGTAATAAAGAAGTTAACTGATAGCAATACTTCCGCCTACATGAGACCTAAAATAAATCTACACTGATATCCGAAAGGAAAATGAGGAGATGAGGTCCCCAATGAGAAAACAAACTAACAAGAAATCATAAAAGGAAATACGTTTTCATTAATGATTCCAGGCAGTAGTGGAGCATGGTGGTGAAGAGCTCAGATGCTTGGGACAAACAAGAGGGTCTGAACTCCCGCAGCACTGGGTAGCTGTGACACTTATATGTCAGTGAAATTTTCTGCATCTCAGTCTCCTATCCATAGACTGGGGACAACAACCGCACCCATCTCCTAGAACAGTCCTAAGAATTAAGTTATTTTATATATAAAATTTTAAATAAAATACCTCAGATTTTAAATAATACCCCAAAAGCACAAGGAACAAAGAAAACAGAGATAAATTGGAGTTCATCAAAATTTAAAACTTTGCTTCAAAGGGCACCATCCAGAAAGTGAAAAACCAATACACAGGAGAAAATTTTTTCAAATCATTTATCTGATTAGGAATTTGTATCTCCAAATGAAAAAAAAAAAAAAAAACCCTACAACTCAACAATAAAAAGGCAACTCAATTAAAATGTGAATAAAGGATCTGAAAAGGTATTTTTCAAGGAAAATATACAAATGGCCAATAAGCACAATGAAACGATGTTCAATATCATTAGCTCTAAGGGAAATCAAGTCAAAACCACTAGAAGAAACCGCTTCACACCCACAACAATAGGTTATAATAAAAAAAAAATTAACAAGCACTAATGAGGACACAGAGGAAGCGGAGCTCGCAGCAGTTGCTGGTGAGGCTGTAACACAGCGTGGCCACTTTGGTAAATAGCTTGGCAGGTCCTCAGGGAGTTGAACATTTCGTTTCTGAATGACCCAGCAATTCTGCTGTCTGGGCACACACGTAAGAGAACTGAAAAGAAATGTCCACATAAAAACTCCTAAAGGAATTTTCGCGGAGACACTACTCATCACCGCCAAAAAGCAGAAACAACCCAAATGCCTATCACCTGATGAATGCGTAAAGAGTGGGGCCCAGCCATACAGTGGAATATTATTCAGCAATAGCAAAGCATAGAGTACTGACACAGGCCACAACGTGGACAAACGTTGAAAACGTTACTCAGTGTGAAAGAAGTCAGTCAAAATAGACGGTTCCACTTATATGAAGTGACTCGATTTAAATGAAATGTCCAGTACAGGCAAATCCACAGAGACAGAAGAGTGGCTCCTTGGGGCTGGGGGAGGATGGGGAAGATGGGAATATCTGCTTATGCATATGGGGCTTCCTGTTGGGGGGAAGAAAATGTTCTAAGATTGAATGGGATGCACAATTCTGGGCATAAAGTAAAAACCACTGTACATTTTAATGGGTGAATTGTTATTAAAACTGTTAAGAACAAAAGCACCTCGTGCCAGTACCTTCCATAGTAAATGCAAATTGCTGACTTCTATTACAGGAAGAAGAAACTGCCCTCAGCATGAAAGCAGGAGATCAGCAAATGTGAGTTAACCGAAATTGGACAAGAGCATTTCACTTGAAACAGTTGCTGAGTGTACACGAAATACTCAGAAATAGGAAAATTAGTTTCACATCACGAAGAAACATTCTGCTTCAAATGCAGATCAAGGATTCGGCAAGCCCAGCTGCTAGAAATGACCAGAGAAGAAACCTGGTCCGTAAAACAAGCACCAGAGCCAGCAAGGAAGTGGTGATGAGGAAAGCAGGTGGCCGAATATCTGGAACAGTTTGCTACAAATAATTTCTCCACTGAAAATTCAAAAATAAAATGAAAGTGATGTAATGCTCTGTTGACCTCAAGTGAATGGGCTTCCTTCGGTTCTCGACTGTTCTGTAACCCCGATTGAGAGACTCAGGAGAATCAGCATGGCTCCTGGGAGTCCCCAAATGACTGCCCACCAGAACGCTGACCACCATCACATCTGCCAGGGTTGAATTGCAAACAAGAGACCAACTTCTGAAAGGAAATGTTGACAAGGGAAGAAAAGGCTGCAGTCAGTCCTGGGACAGAGGCCCTCTGAGCAGAGGCCAGAAGGCTTCAGGTGAACTGCAGTGGCCCTGGGGAAGGAAGGGACCACGGGGGAGCATATCTCAATTCTCTCCTCCTCTCTCCCTCACGTAGGAGAGATAAAGCCTGCATCCTTCTCACCTGGAACTGTGGCATCTGGCTGGCAGAAGTCTTACCAGCACGGAATGATTATTCAAGACTCTGTGTAAAAAGTCAAGAAATCGAGAGGGAGTAGGGAGCCAACTCCACGAGCCTCTCAAATGCTCCCATATGTATTGTGTATAATCAAAGGAAAAATTCATTAACAGTTGTGAGATAGTAAGGAGGAACTTCGGGAAAGACGGGATGAGGCAGAGATTGTAAAATCCACAATGAGTACAAAGGATTAGTGTATCTTTAGGGAAGTCATGGGGTGAGGGGAACAAGATACATTTTTAGATATGTGAATTACAAAGCAGACCACCATACCAGCCAGGTCCTTGTTTTGCGGATAATAGACTATCTAACAGCACACAAGCCCAGCGTTTATAGCTGAGGGCATGGGTCCTTGCTTTGCAACCAGCAGAGTGCTATCTAAAACCTCAACTATGCAAGCAAAGCATTGTCTCTGCTTTTTAAGGCAAGGAGACTGGTGTGAGGATGCACAGGCACTTGCTTGCAAAGCAGTTTCTAAGCATATTTTTTTCTTATTAAAGTTCACAGGCGGCTGGGGTGTGTTACAGTTTGTTAACCCAATCATGGGCTACCACATGGAACCATTATGGAGGACACACTAGGATGACAAATCCTGCCTCTGGGTCTTTTCCTGCCATCTTCAGCCACTCTAGCAGGGTCTAGGCACATCCGTGAATAACGATCCTACAGAACCACCCACACTCTTAAATCCTGGTGCTTGAAACTTAATTTTAGCTCTACACAACTTACCGTAGAAAAGTTTCAGAAATAAAAGATATAATATTCCTTTTATATCTCATCATATTACTAATTTTTCTGATTGCTCTAAGCTGCTTCTACTTGGTAAAGCACATAATTCTACAGGTGAACTCAGTAATTTCCATTGGGCATATCTATCCATTTTGGGCTCTCTAACTTCTATTGTTCAAATATCGATACACATAATTGATTTCTTTGTTTATCAATTTCAGCTGGGAGGAGAGGGAGTGTCACTCTTTTCCTCAGCCCACCCTCAACTCTTTTCTCATCAACTCAGGACTCCTGAAAACAAAACAAAGTATTCGTTTCCCTTCTACTCTTTCCACAAACCCAACAGGAAACATCAGCCTGGAGAAAGAATTCAACACAAATGTTAAAACAAAAATCTACAAACCTGAAGCAACTCCATCTCCGAATCATGATACACAATGACATGAGAGTAAGTGTGTCAGGCACAAAGCATGCGTGAGCCTGACCACCTCATTTCTATTCTTCAAAGGAAGGAAGGTTTTTGTATTTTTTTTTTATCATTCTTTGTCATTGTTTCTGATTATGCCAAAAAATAGTTTATGAAATAATTATGCACTGCAATAACAGATTTTTATTATATTAATTATAGAAGGCATTGAGAGGGGATAGGAAAACCCAGCTCTGTAAAAAATGCAAAATTTCTTCCCCTGCTAAGAACACGTATACAAAATGCAACAGAGATTTCAAATTCTTGTGGAGAGGAGCAAAAGCCACAGAACAAAAGCAAATTCATTACAATGAGTCAATTCAAAATTCACTTGACAAACATGCTCAATGCATTCAAAGAATTTTAAAGGCAAACTGCAAACCATTCACTTAATGACCTGCAGGCTAGAGGAAGCATTTCCCTCTTTAACAAACAACAGAAATCAATAGGGTGCCCCAACAAACAAGGACCAAAGAACAATCAGTTTTTTAACGGTTCTCATAAATCAGCATGTTCTAAACATCAAAATCCAGAAATTTTAAACATTCATTCAAACCACAATGAAAGAAGCAATTAAAAAAAAAAAAAAACCCAAAGAAACTAAGCACACAGATCATGTACATAGATTAATGAGCATGTCTTGTACCACTGGAAGAAAGAACAGGCTATAGCCTTTTACTTGAAAAATAAAACTACTTTTAAAGTTAACTGCTAAAACACATTTCACCATTCATGTTGCCTTCAAAAATCTGAGGCACTTGTATCTTATCAGAAAAGCAATTCTGAGTAATAGTAGGTTACAATTCAGTGCCAGTTTGCTTTAGAAGAAAAGAGAAAAAAAAGCTACTGTTTCTCATATCCTGCACAGAGTGTGAAGTGCCTCCCGGCCTCTTTCTCCTCCCGTTTTCTAAGCTCATGCCCCCCAACCCTTCTGAAACAAGTATGAGAACCTCTTATTCCCAATGTGCCAAATGACAAAAGAATATCAGTTTATTTGTGTAAATACATGCCTACACCTTTAACTGGAGGAGAAAGGTATCAGAAGTCTATATAGAACTCATTTCTACCTTCCTGAAATCACACACACAAACGTTCACACAGACACAGACACATACCCCCTGGATTACTGGACACTTCACAAGCTTAGGAATTCCAACTTCTAGAAGATAACTTTGTAGTTAGTTTAAAATACAATTCTGTCATCTTTTGAAAGCATTGATCATCTGCTAAACCATCCAAATATCAAAGAGACCCAATTAGCCTTCTCTGTAGAATGTAATTTCCATTGATGACAAAAGAGACCCTAAGAAGTACTGGATCAAAATTTCGTGTTTATCACTACCTATGATCGATTTTAAGCACATTAACAGATTCAGAAATGTATTTCTCAACAACATTTATTCTTATTGAAAAAGCATACGTGTTCAACTGTCTATACAGAGACTAGGTCCCATGATGGTGTTTAAGAGCTATTTTGTGTATTGCAATATTTATTTTCAAGTGCAGACAAGGAGGGTGTGTATTACTCAGTTGTAGAGCACCTGCTTAGCATGCACAATGTCCTGGCTTCAGTCCCCAGTACCTCCAAAAAAATAAATAAAAATAAGTGCATATTTAAAAATAAGAATAAAGTTATAAAAAAATGCAGACTAAAAACCACTGCAATCTAGGTGCTACAATTATACTAAAAAAACAAGAGTTTCTATCAAACACTTACTATATGCCAATCACAGAGACAATCACAAATCACACATGACAACCATCACGTGTGATTCTCAGCAACCCTACTAAGTAGACACGGATGAGCAACCCGGCACTGCGGATGAGGAGACGGAGCTCGGAGGAGCCGGGGACGCTGACCGTCCTGCTCCCCGTGACACCATGTCAGCCCAGGGCAAGCTCTGACAAAGCTGCTCTGAGGGGACACCCAGCTGCATGGAGCCTTGGGGCACTGGCGAGTCCCAGAAAACACTAAAAATTGTTCAGTGAAGAACCAGCTCAAATATATTACATTGTGCCACATCCTTTAAACAGGGAACATGACGGAGACCTTTTTGATGCCTCTGTGTCCTTTCAGCCATTATCAATTATTTGCCCTCTCAGCACGACCAGTGATGAACTGGACCCCATATGAAGTGCACTCAGATGGCAGAGCTTTTAAAGCTGTTTTATGAAGTTTGTAAGACTGTCTATGCCTCACACAGGCGGTCATCCATCACTTCTCACCGGTGTGGACGTACCACCTGAAATCACTCCTTTCTCCTTTTTAAAATCCCTTCATCTAATCCAGACATTTCAACAGCAAAGCAGCAGCTCAACCACAGACAGTGGACAGCTTCTCACCAAATGGACTCGAACAGCCCATCGGACTACCTGGAAGCCCTTTTCTTCTATTAAAGCCACTTCCGGGTACTTCATCATTTTCTGATTGGTGGACTTGGCCACTGACTGGCCAACTCATAGAGCTCCCAGCCTCACATCCGGGGGTGGGAGAGGACCCTGCTGTTTGGAGAAATCAGTGAGGAAGGCAGACATCCTCCAGCCAGGTCTGCATGGGTAGAAGTGCAACAATGTGCTCAGAAATTATACCATTAGCATCCCTGGGCTCCCATGGACTGGTTTCACATTAACCAAACTCATGACACACTGATGCAAGAAAACCAGAAACTTAACTTATTAATGTAACAGAAGAAGTGAAACTATAAACCAGACTGAAATATCAGAGTTCAACCATGAGTACATTTTCTCCTCCACGGCCCAATTACGGGCAGGCAGTCACATGGCAACCATGGACAGAAGCAGAGCAGGAAGGGCTTCTAGATTAACTCAATGGACTAAATTTCTGTTATATGAGCAGATCTACTGCCTAGAAAATAATTAACGCTAATCACAGTGCACACTTCGTGGACAGTGGCCGAGACATGACAGTGAGCACCTGTGTAACTCTCCTTTCCCTGTCCTTTCTGGGCTAACTGATGCAAAGTGGTACAAAGATTCAGGGATGCAGATACCTCTAAACACCCAAAGCCCATCTCTGGGAGCCTCAAAACCAGACAGCCAGGGTTTAAATACCAGCTCTGCCACTTACTAGTTCTGTGATTTTGGCCAACTTACTTACCCTCTGTGTGCCTCAATTTCCACACTGTAAAACTGGGATAACAATCAAACCTTCCTTACTCCCTTGTTGAGAAGATTGAAGGATTCATTTCTGTAAAACTCTCAGAAAAGAATGTAGCACATTTTTGGTGTTCAACAAATGTCAACTTAATATAAAAGTGATTTACAAGTCTCCCTTCTAATAATTTTATGTGTTTCCTGGCTAGTATAAGTCCCAAAGAAAATCCTTATTTCTCCTTTTATAAACTCTTGGGGAGCACCCTCCCGTTCCATCCCACCACCTGTTTAAACTAGGGACGGGATGCCTCCTCCCCACTCCTATGGGCCATGGAGTGTGCTTCTCCCTTCATACCCCTAGCCGCTTGATCACAGCTAGCCCTCATCACACTAACAGGGTGAGGTGTGATACCGGGGAGACAAGCAGGGAATGTGAAACCCTACCTTTCCCTCCAGTGTTGGTCACCATTGGGAAGCACTTGGGATGCTCAGC
Organism: Camelus bactrianus; assembly: GCF_048773025.1. Classification (NCBI taxonomy): domain Eukaryota; kingdom Metazoa; phylum Chordata; class Mammalia; order Artiodactyla; family Camelidae; genus Camelus; species Camelus bactrianus. The sequence continues at coordinate 3,643,699 of NC_133573.1, read as the reverse complement.
TCCATGTCAGGACAGCCCTGTGCATGAAGGGGCAGGTCCTCTCAAGGGAAGGCTCGCTGTGGCCCAGAGCTACCTGGGACAGGGTGAGTCTCTAATTCTGGGACACAGTATCATGACACGCATTTTCCCACAGCCCTGAAGTTCATGGAGAACATGGCTTCATCAGTAACAAAGAAGACATTTATCGCCTGTCTGTTCTTCTGCGTCATCTCTCAGTTGGCTGCTGGAGACAACATGTGTATAAGTATTGGGTCCCCTTAAGCCCCAATATATATGAAGTAACAAAAAATTCTGTGGCTTAACATTGGTTCAGGGCGACTGTGTAACAGTTTTGACTCTGCTGATGCTTAATTATGGGTATAGGAACTATGGAACCTCCTCAAATATCTTTCATCATAAAACCAGCTTTTCTTGTTTTCCTGTTTCTTAGTAAATTCCAAAGACTATAAAATGATGGCTTCACACCAAACAGCAGCTAAAGTTTATGAGCCCTCTTGACATACCCACTGCGGTAAACACTTTACATAATTTCTAACTCTCACAATTCTACAAAGCAGATACGAACGTCCCAATCTCACAGACGAGGGAGAAACTCAGAACAAACTGACTCAGGCTCACGTGGCTCAGTGGCAGCGCGTGCACGCAAACCCAAGTGAAAACACTACACCCCTTCTTATATGTACAAAATCACCTCCCACCAAATGACACACAGCGGCTGGGTCAATACTCAGGGAACTCAGTACACTTTTCAGCTTTAAGGTGCTCCAGAGGCAGCTTCTAGCTGCTTTATAAAATCCCGGCTCACTGGTTGCTAACACTGGAATAAAAGACCGATTTTGCCATTGTTTGCACAGCAAGTCTGAAATGTTCACATCGAGATGACAGAATAAAACTAAGATATAAGCAGAATAATTTTTCCAGGTAGACAGACATAATGGACATTGTGCTATTCTGAAGCACTAAGCAAAGGAATCAAAGCAAAAAAATATTTGTTAAGCCTTCTTTTACAAACAGGAAAATTAAGACTGTATGAAAATGCAACAGCGCCTCCTATGGCTAAAAACACCTTCCAGGTTACCGGGAAAGATGCAACACAAAAATTGCCTGTTGAATCAGAAACAAGAATCAGATAACTAAAAGATTATGTAGCACATACTGCAGTTTGCTCTGGGGAAGGGAGGGGTATTCAGTATTTAATCTGACATTGCTAATACTCTTGAATATAAACAAAAGACACAGGCTCATGGAAACTCATCTTAGAAGAGGAAAGAATCCAGTCCAGCCACTTCATTTTACAGGAGGGGAGACTGAGATCTGGGATCTGTCCTTCTGGCAATCAGCAGCAAATCTCTCTCTCCTAGGCCTCATGTCATGCACTGTAGCAACAACCAACAGATCTGTACTAGGCCTATATTCATAAAAGTCACGTCTATATTTTTCCAACAGTAGGTAATCTAAGTATCTTGCAAAATACTTCTCAAAGAGCCAGGAAATCATACAAGTGTATTGAAATACAAAAACATTTATTTGCACATTAAAACAGCATGAGCTTTATTCTATTAAAAAAAGTGACATGTCAAATGAATGTTTTGATATTTTAAAACCTATTAAGCATGCAGAAAAATAAATCAAAATTTCTTTAATCACAAAAGAAAGAAGCTTATTCCCTTAAAATGATCAATGTGGATTTTTCTAAACTTAATAGTTCTGGTCTGATTTCTACGAATGTAAATGTCTGAGTGGATGGTTACACGGCAACTTGAATTCTGAGTTGTAAGAACACACATTCTGTGTAAATAATCTTCAAGGCCGTCTGCTTAAGGTGCTTTAACTATTCCCTGTCTCACTAGAATGATACAGATTTCATTAAACCTTCATACTGCACACACACACACAAACACAAAACCCTGAATCCTTGTTATTTTAAGCCATATTCATATATATGCATATTGAATATGCATCAGAAAAAAGCCACCCTCTTTAGTATTCAGAGTTGATCCTTCTAAACTATCTGTCCTTGTGACAGCATATTTTTACTAAGCAGCTCTTGGGTGCTTCGTATACAAGGCGTCTACATCTCACAGTCAAACAAGATAAACGGCATCACTCAAATTTCACAAATGAGGAAATGTACTTAAGCCATGAAAACAACTTACATATTCATCATCAGGAAAGAAAAGAGTAAAGATTTTACTTACAATATTCACTGACAAAACTTTCCTCCATACTAAGACTACATAGAACCAATTCCGTCTTTGTAAATTTTTCTGTCAATAAGCACCACTAGAGAAAAACAAGCAACATCATTAGCAATGGTTGGACTTTCAAAGCCCACTCCTATTTTGCACTAAAATCATTTTTAATGTTTTGTTTTTAGTGTTTACAGAGCACTAAAATAAAAAAATATAAACTTTTTAAGTCATTGCCTGAGAATGCAACTTTTGTGAAAATGTACAATTTCAATTTATGCCACTCTGTCTCACATTCTCACTGGTGTCTCTCCTTTGAAGGCTTCATCAAACTGAGATCGCTAAAATCGTTCATTTATGGACTCACAGGAGTTCGGGAAACCACTCAACACGGGGCTGATCAGAGGAGCCATTGAGAAAGCATCCTGTGCAGCCTGGGTTACAGCCCTGAGTCTGCCAGCGCCAGCTGTGTGAGATTTGGGACAAGCTGCCCCATCTCTCAATCCCTCAGCAGCAAAAAAGGAGACACTGATACCTACCCTTAAACACCTGCTATGAGGTAAAACATGAGGAAAGCATTTTAGCCTTAGGGAGGTGTCCACTCAGAGCAAGCTTGGTCATTATGATGATGAGGATTACTTTTAATAAGTTAAGGCAGACAAAAAATTAGAAATCACCATAAAGGAGAAACATTTTATGTCAATGAGCATTTCCTTTTGAATGGATTGCAGAATGTTTTATAGAATTTTTTAATAAACCAAATTTTGTCCACTAATTATAGATTTACAGGTTCATGGACATGTCTCCAGAAAAAGAATTAGAGGCCTCTAACCTCTGAATACTAAGAAAGAAAAGTTTAAAAAAAAAATCACAGGGGAGATTTTACCTCACTTCAGAGAGTATGTGCTCAGCATGCATGAGACCCTCAGTTCAGACACCAGTAACTCCATTTAAAGACTTTTTTTTTCAAGAAATGGAGAATTAAATCAAAAAGATGGAGGAATACAGAATTTTTTTAGAGACTCAACTCAGATTTAAGATGGGGAAAAAACAACCATTTCTCATAGGAAATCTTGAGAACTATGTAAACCGGATCTGAGTTGTCTAATCTTTTACCATTATTCATGAATTCATATTACCAAGTCTTAAAACTGCCTGATAACCAACAGTGGTGATACTGATCATAACAGCTGCCAACATGAATCGAGCTCCGGCTAGGACTGCTCTGTTCTGACATCTCTGCCCCTGAGGCCTCACCAGGCTGAGAGCAGTAAATTTTGTCATTCATGAGCATCTCGTGTAAGTCCTCCCTTTGTGCTCCTCACTCTCCCCTCACCAGCACCTCTGAGGGAAGCACTGTTATCATCTTCCCCACCCGCAGATAAGGCCACTGAGGCACAGAGACTAAACCTGGTCCAGGTCACATCGGCATTAAAGGACATCTATATTTCTGCTGTTTTACTATTGACAAAGGAATCTGAGATATCAATTCAAGGGAGACTGTTAAATAATCAAGTCTGTCAGGTCTTCACCTCAAAGAGCAGATACTATAGATTCCTGATGTAGGATGAGGCTGCCGCCACAAACTGACTCAGCTTGAAATTAATATCCAAGATGAAGCAGCAGATACACGTAAATATTCATGATTGTCAACTCCACTCACGGGTCTGGGCCCTTCACTGCCTGAACGGGGGTGAAATCCCCACCCCTGTCAGGGATGGAAGCGCGGCTCTTCCCAGTCTCACCCAGGCTTCACGGGCTGTTTCCCCCCACAGGCTGTCCTCAACGATTAAAAATCTCTCAAGATTTTTACACCATGCAAAACTGAAAGACATTTTTGCAGATGGAGCACTTTCTCAGGCTTAAACCTTTTTTGCCTACACTCAGCAAGGGGCAAATTAACACATGACTCTGCAAAGTCTCTGAGCCTCACCACTCACAGGAGTAGAATGGCCTCAGCACAAGATGACTCTTCACGGATGAGAACAAAATAAAGCCGCCCCCAACCACAGGCACTCCCAGAGACAGCGCTCAGCAGTCTTCTGCACACTCATGGTTGTGCAGCCCTCACCACCATCTATTTCCAGAACACTTCATCACCCCAGAAGAACACCCCTGTCACTAGCAGTCACTTCCCAACCCCCCTCCACCCAGCCCCTTGCAACCATCACCTGCTCTCTGCCTCTGCATGTGCCTTTTCTGGGCATTTCAGATCACTGAAATCAACAATATGTGGCCGTTTGTTTCTGGTTCCTTTCACTTAACGTGCTGTTATCAAGGCTCGTCCATGTTGAAGTGGTATCAGCATCTCTTTTTTTTTGTTTTTTGAAAATGTTAAAGTTTATTAGAAGGTGGTATATACTATCAAAGGGAAAAGGGCGGGTTGAGCAGTCAGGGTGGACTTCCCAGAGCAGGTGGCCTTTTTCATATTCCCTTTTATTTATTTTTTCTTTTTTATTCACTCTTACGTCTGAATAATGTTCCAGTACATAGAGATACTACATTCTGTTCATCCACTCAGCAGCAATGTATGGACGAGGTCCAGAAGAATGATTGTAAGAGGTGACTAGGCAGGGATGCCATTTAAACAAAGGGCAAGATATGCTTTCAAAAAAAAAAAAAGGCAACAAACAGAGGCACAAAGAAATTCAGCACATTTCTGAGAAAGTGCATGCTTGCTTCAGCATGACTGCCGTGCACGGCTGGGGGGGGAGAGTGACAGGAGACACAATGAGGGAGTCACCTGAGAATATTCCCCACTGCAAGCAGCTCAGCCAATTCTCCTCCCTCATCCTGTATTTTAAAGCCATTTTTGCTCGGTTTTCTCTTATATCAAGTAACAGTACTTTAGTTAAACATCTGATCATCTGCATCTGATCACCTTACCTCCAAGCCACAGAAAGTCATTCACTGACTGGAGCAGCTCCAAGACATAACGGTGATGGACCAGGGAGTCCTGCAGCACCCCGGCCTGCAGGCACAAACCCCCACATGTTCCATGGTGATGTCCGGAAAGTAAAATGCATGGAAATATCTCACTGCTGTTGCACTATATCTGCCCCCAAATTGCCCCAAAATCATGCTGGCAAAGCACTACTCAGCCCTCTCACTACAAAAAAAAATAAATAAATAAATAAATAAAAAATAAAAAGAGAGAGAGAGACAACAGAAAAGAAAAGAATAAAGCTAAGAAGGCAAATTTAGGGTCTTCCATTGAAAACCAGCAACCATCACTGCCAGTATCTCAGCTGGAATTGTCCTGACTTCAAAAACCACTGCGCAGTTACTTTTGAATCATGAAAGGCCAATATGTATTCCACGTAGATTATATTACAGTAGGATTTTTCTTTTCGAAATTTCCAGTTGCAACATTAACACAAGAAAGTTTATGTTTCAGCTTAAAAAAAAATCAATTATCTTCCACTTTCTTAATTTTGAACCTATTATTATTTTATAAAGGGAGCTATGCTGCAGATTATAAACCAACTGTTTGGCTTCTGCAAACAAGACCTTTATGACTTCACTATTTCAGAACAAGCTTCAATTATGCTTTGAGAAGTGGGGCCTGGGGCACTCACTAACAGCTCTTTAAATACTGACAAGGATGTGCTATTAAGTAATGCAAAGGCTCTAACTCTACATTAACTCAGAAACCAAAGAAACTACACCAAAGCCTTACTTTATCATTTTTAAATTTTCCTACTCTTTTGAATATTAAATTTCTTAAAAGATAAGATTTTTTTTTAAAAAGAAAGCAGCTGTATTAAATTTCCTCTCACCAAGAAAGCAATCTTTATCAAGAATAAATACCCCTATGGAAATCCAAAACACGGGACGTTTCTAGCTAAGTGAACATGCAGATCTCAACACAAGCCTAAATCCTATCAGATGTCACTCGAACGAGCTCAACAAAGTCCTGGGTTACCCTGGAACTTAGCTCTTCTGTTCCAAATGTTGGCTGAGCTAAGATCATCACACAAGGCAGGGAAGAAGAGAAAAGTCCACCTGGCTGCATCTGTTTTCTTCCAGCCACAAGGTGCCGCTAGGGCGTCCCCGCTAATAAGACCTCCCCATAAGGAAATCCGGCATCCACACTGTCCCTGCCATCCCCAAGCAGCCCCGACGCCCCTCTCCCACTGGTGGCCTCCCAGCCTGTGAATGGTCTTCTAATGACCCTCCCAGTTGGTGGCATCCTCCCCCCTTCCCTACTACACACACGTGCGCGCATGCACATACACACAAACACACACACACACACACACACACACACACACACACACACACGGAGCCAGTACAGCCTTCCCAAAGCAAAAATTTGATTCCATCACCCCCACTTCAAACCCTTCAGAGGCTCCCTGGTAGAGTTCTAGTCCCACCCCCGACCCAGCTTGCCCAGCCTCAGTTCAGTACCCAGGTCCCCAGTGACCTCAGGCACCCCCTGACATGCTGCTAATTCCCACTTGCCTCCAGGCTCATTTTGACTGTTTGTCAAGGAATCCTTCCTTCCCTCGAACCTCCGCACTTTGGGTTAGGTGCCCCTGCTGTGTTCCTAGAACTTTCTATGCTAAGACAACTTCTGACACTGCTAAGCTCTCAAGAAGCAAGTACATTTTGCTTACTACTGTGAGTCCAACCTCTCTCCCCTAGACACTCAGAATTGCATGTGTTATGAATAAATGAATGAAGGGTTGGGGCTCAAAGGGACAGGCAGAGCTGCTCTCGCCCACCCCGACCCCTTCTTTCTGTAGAACATCAGAAGCAAAACAAGGAGTAACTCTCCTGAGGGTCACTTTCTGCTGACACCCTTCACTGCCTCTTCTGTGTCAGTTCTAGTAAAAAAACCCAAGCTCCTCCAAAGCCCTCCATCCCTAGGCCCTCTCCAGTGTCCTCCCAAGCAGGGGCACGCTCCACCCTGGACCACACAGGGCACTCTCCCCGAGTCCCCACCCCACAAGCCTCCAAGCCTCTACCCGGGCTGCTCCTGCCACCTGAGTCACCCTCTTGATTCCTTTCCCTGGCTGACTCTTACTCTGTCCTCAGAACTGAATGTAGAGCCCACTTCTCCCAGGAAGTCCTCTCTGATGATGTCCTTTAGCTCTTGGCTGGGCTCCCTCTACAGCAGGACTGCTTGGCGACCAACTGGTGTTTGTCCACCTGCTCCTCTGAGACCGTGACCTCTTGGAGGCCACATGGGAAAAAGGAGTGAGATGACAAGAGGGGTGGGAAGAGCAAAAAGCAAAATCACAGCCCAAGTCCCAAATTCAAGGATTCTGTCTCAGAAGAAAAGAATAAAATGTTTAATACGTATGTCATTTGGCTATGATTTTTGTGGCTCATGGAAAGCAAGAGCTTGGTGTTCTAGTCTAAAATCCAAGTTACATGTGAAGAAATGTATATATTCGTATCCAAAGGAAACCAGAGCTGCTCAACAACAGTTTGCAGTTAAAATCCAAAGGAAATTGGATAAAGGCAATCTCTCCCTCTCTCTCTCTTTTTTTTTTTTTTTTTGTATCATATAGTTGTAGAAGTATTTGTATAACTAAGTGATGGCTACAGCCCATGATTCTGCACTGGAGTGTTAGGGGCTGAGGAAGCCCAGATTACATGCACTGTGTAAATGCAATCACACCATCACACTGACAGGCGCCCTAGTGGCTGAGCTGAAGTTCCAAAGCAGACAAACTTACGTTGCAAGACAGCTCTCATTAGAAATTAAGAAATGCAATGTTCTGTACTCAATTACATACGTTATATGGGCCATTAAGCGATAGTGCATCTTGTCTAATGAAACCCCAAAATAAATTGTTAACGTCGATTTTCTCCATCTGACCCTTATTTGCTAACTTTGGATATCAAACCCTCACTCCATACGGAAAGCTCAGACCTACGCTGCAGCAAGTTACATCCCGTGGAAGAAAGCCGATCAAGGGAGAACTGGAGAGTTTCCCTTCAGAAGCTGTTAAGTCTGGTTTTGCACCCGTACGTCATTTGCAACCACGTCATCGACAAAGGAGTAAGACCTTACCTCTGTTGGGAGAAAAGCACTGCGGTGCTTCCGAACCATCAAAGAACACTGAGCTTTGTGAAACAGTCCTGAGGCACTTAAATCGTACTTTTTCTGAAAGGCTCCAAAACTGACCCAATTCACCATTCCAGGTACAACAGGGAGGTACCGGAATTAGTAGAGAGAACATGCCCTTGAAGACTGACAAGGCCCTGCTTGAATCCTGCTACAGCATTTACTAGCCACTAAACGGACCAATTCCTTGACCCCTCTGAGAAGGCTTCCCAATCTGCAAAAGGGGGCTGCCACCGCCCACCTGGGAGGCATGGATGTGAATGCAACACGCAAGTAGGGTGGCCGACTGGTACCTGACACGGGGCCTGGTTAGTTTCCCTCCGCTGCCCTTCTCCCCCTTTAAACTTGCACTGTTCCCCCTGGTAAGGGTCAAGCCCCCAGACCAGACTGCCCGATTCTTCTGTGTATCCCCGGATACATGACTTACCCTTAGGAGGCCAGAAAAAGAACCATCTCCTCCCCAGTCACCATCAATGTTCTTAAGAGTCTGGGTTTTTTCAACTCTACTTTGCAGGGAGACTATTCCAGAACTGTCCAACCACCATTCTCCACTTTGGCTCCTCTCCCAGCGCCCATCCCTTCTCACCTCAAATCTTCTGTCTGCTGGCCTTTTGTTTATGGGAAAGAGTCCGCTAGGGTGGGGACTCCCTAGGCCTCCGTCCCTCCCTCACAGGTGAGTATGACTACTTTATACCCACTCCTTACTCTGACTCCAGCTTCTGAGGAGATTCCCCTCCCGGACACTGCAGCCACTGCATCATCCCAAGATGCACAATCGTGGCCACAATCCTCCCTTCAGATTTCTTCCTGTGTGGCCCTGCCCACCCCCAAGACCCTTAAGGATAAATGCCATTGCTCTGAAAATCCCAAACGCCACTGACTGACACACCAAAGCTGCATGATCTGGGTTTTCCTCCAACACAGGCACAGCTCTGCCCCCACTCAGCCTCAGTCTGCACCTTTCGAGATGAGCTCATCCACCTGCATGGCTGTGAACACCAGCTAAGAATGACGACTCCCAACATGAATCTGTAGTCCGGCTCCTTCACCTGAGCCCCAGGGCCATAGACCTGAGAGCCTCTTTGAAGTCCTAACTTGGATGACAAATGGAATCTTAAAAATGCCTCATGTCCACCATTTACTCTAGAGTTCGATTCCTGGCAGGTACCTCCCAGGCTCCCGATTTTAGTAACAGACCCAGAACCCACCTAGGTGTTTGAGGTCACATTCAATTTCCCCTGTTCCCTCCCCCGGCCCTGGCCTGGAATCAGTCTTGTCATTTCTATTGCTAAGCCAGTCCCAAGTCTGGTTCTGCAAGGACCACGGATGGAACCCCACAAGCTCACAGCAAGGTGCACTGAGTCACAATCCTCTGAAGAGAGCTCCCTGGAGGGGGTGGCATCTCCTGCCACTGGTCACCTCAGAAGGCATTGGATTCTCACAAAGGAGGACCAGGAGAAGGGACTCAAGTTTCTCCCGTGGTCTGAACTTTGAAGGGCCCGAGGTTTGGGGAGTTCCTAGTTAGCAGACACACCTGCCAGTGAGCAGATGAGGATGGGGGAACCCAGGCAAGGCTGTTCTCACTCCAACCCCTGGGCTCTCGGGAGCCACGGGAAAGGCCTGTGTCCAGGGCACAGCCCGGCCATCACAGATCCCAGCCCGCATTTGCCAACCCAGATAGCCTAGACTCCTACTTGTGACTCTTACTTCTGTTCTGTTCCCCCCCAGAATGTGATGGACTTTTTCAGAAAGTCTGGCCTGTCTCAAGCGAGACCAAGTCAGTGAAGGATGAGGTGTCCATATTTGGACTAGAGCATGAAAGGAGAAACAAGGCTTCATGATCAGCATGACGGTGGTGGCCAAACCCTTCCCCCGGGTGAGATGAACCAGAGTGTGGGTGAGAATGCAAGGTCCCTTCACGGCTCACTGGGATGTTGGAGACTCACTACCGCAAACTAACAACACGGCTGTCAGTGGTGGACGTCAGCTGTAACAGACACGGGGTCAGCTATTTACTGCCAACATGGGTTAATAGTAAAGGCAGGGGCAGGGAGGCCTGCATGGCTGCTGAGGCAAGCCACAGACCCGGCTCTGAATGCCCACTGGCTGGAGCAGAGAGGAAGCTATGGTCCCCTTTAGCGGTCCCTGTGTCCACCAGATCCAAGTGAGCCAGCTACTTAGGAGAAGGACATGTTGTTCTGATACTCAGAAAAACCAGCCTCGTAAAGGGAAAAAAAGAGTGGCATGTATTTAGACACACTCCTGCCCCTCTATGAAGGCAAAGTAAAGTAAATGGCACGGGGAAGGTGAATGCAAAAACAAAAAAACAAAAAACAAAAAAACGGTGACTGCTTCCTCCAACAGCATCCCCTGCAGCTGCTCACCCCCGAGCCGGCCACTTCCTCACCAGTGACCGCAGGCCAGGAAGCTCCGTCAAGCACGTCACACAGCGACAGCCAGGAACCGCGTGCCTAGCACGTTTGTGTAAAAGCCAGAATCAAGCAAGATGCTGCAGATTTTGACTTTACAAGTTTAATACTCCATGAAAAATATCCCTCAGCAGCCGCCTAAATCAATTCGCATCTCACTTCCTCAAAACAATCAAACAAAATTATTAAGGGCGCATTTGTCACCAAATATAAGGAGGACCAAACAGGTTCCTCAAAGCATGGATTTTAACAGGTATCAAACACCAGTGGGTGATGTGCTAACAAAGCAAAAATTCCAAAAAACTAGAAAATAAAAAGATGACTAGGATAATATATGTATCAAGGCAACTGTTAAGTTTTTGCTTTTTAAAGTGATGGGGACAGCACGGAGGATGATCTGGCTATTTCCAATGCTAGGTGTGCACAGCCCACATTTTCAGACCCAACAACATGCTCACAGGGCGGTACAAGGGAGAAAGGGAAATAGAAAAAGAAAAGAGGAATAGTGAAAATTTGAAACACACGAGAACAAATATAACTGACAGCATTTACAAGAATTTACGTGAGTGTGATGAAGACAGGGACGAGGGAACGGTGAGACCCACCCTCAACTATTGTTCCAGGGATGGCAGGTGCCTGAGGCGAGCGGCGCTGATGGGGGACCCCAACGTGGTCAGCGCCCCAAACCTAAACTTCACATAGATGCGTCTGGGCAGTTTTTGAGCTACCAAATGTGGTCGCATTTCAAGCTGAAAATTTTACTCACTCCCAACATGAGTAACAGGAGAGAATTAGGCTCTGTTCCTGCACCAAAGCATTGTTTAAAAAATTAATGACTGTGGAATAGTAAAAGCAACAATGGAGTAAAAGTGACTGGAGGAGAACGTGCTTGACCCGAGCTCACTGGCCATGTTATCTCACTGACGGTCAGATGCTGGCTGAGCCCTTATGGTACCAAAACAGACAGACGCACCAGGAGGGAGGTTTAATGCACTGCTGTATTTTGATGCCGAGAGCCATGCCTGGTACACGAGGTTCTGGGTAAACAATGGTGACAGTGTCAACCACTATGGGCTAAGCACACATCCAGCTACTCCGCCAAATCCCAAGGGCAGACTTCAAAAGGCAAAAACAAGCTGGCATTCTCTGGTGGGTCTGCAGACTCAGAGCCAAGCAGTTGCTGAGCAAAAATGTCACCAGTGCCTCCTATGACAAAAGAGGAGGCACTGGCCACTGGGCTGGGGCAGGGCTCTAGGCTTCCACTGCTCACCCATCAGTCTGTCCAGGGGGAGAACGTGGTCCCTGCTTACGTTGCACCAATGCACCTACATTGACTAATGCCTCGGGGCTCAGCAGGTGGTGACATGTTACAGGAATGGAGCCAGCCTGGGAGTGGCACTGTGCTGGCATCTGTGCACTCAGCTTTGCCCAGGCCACTACACCTGCCAGCTCATCTACAAGAAGCAGAAGGGGAGAAGGGCATGTAGATCACAGGGCCCTGCGAGGACAAGTACAGATCATGGCCACGACATGCCTCGCCCCTTCCTTAAGCCATAGAGGCATGTCCGGGAGGAACAGAAAATTCATCCAGAGCCCGCCAGGCACCACAAGTAGGTAGGACTCGGGTCCCCTGTGCCTGCCACTCACAGGTCTGGTCTGGACTTTCTTTTTATCAATTCCGTGGCATCTTCTCCTCCAACTTACCAACAACCAGAAAGTATAATCTGACTTTAGACTCATAGAGAATCGCAGAGCACCTCCTCCACATTGGGCCCGGCAGCACGTGCCAGGTCCTCTGACCGTCACCTGTGGGACCGCCATCAGCCCTCTCCAGACTCAAGGCCCGAGGCCGTAGGCCAGGGGGACACAGCTTCCCTCACTCTCCCCAGCAAAGGGGGACCACCTCTCGGCAAAGGCATCTCACTCTCTTCTGCCCGATGGACATGTCGATAGATACAAAGGGAAACAGAGCAGAAGGTGGGAGGGTAGGCAGCCCAGAAGAGCTCGTCTGCACTTCCAAGGCAAAGTGGGTCCATTGACCTAATCACAGGGATAAAGTGAGGACGAATCTTTCCCTGCTCTGTCCCACACTCCGTGACACGCCTTTCCCTGCATAAGGAGCTCATTCGGAAGTGCCTGGCGGTGTTTCTGATGTCCTAAATTGGCACAGTGGTTGTCAGGCAGGGAGAGAGGGCCTGAGCCGTGCAGGTGCTGGGCCTGGGAGGCAGGAGACACCGGCTCCATCCACAGCTCAACCAGCACCTCATTCTGCGTCTCGGGATTCAGCATGACATCTATAAGCAAAGGGATGAGACTGTCCTAGGACAGGCTGTCCAACATGAATGAAATGAGAGCCATTAAAGAAAGTTTCCCAGTTGCCACATTTAAAAAGGTAAAAAAAAAAATAATAAAACCAAAGAAATAAAAAACCTAGAAACTGATTTTAAGAACATATCTCACTTATTCTACTGTATGTAAAATACTATCATTTTGACATGTAATCAATATAGAAAGTAACAAGATAGTTTACATTCTTTTTACTAGACAAGTCTCAGCGTCTGATGTGCATTTGACCTACAGCACATCTCAGCTCAGAGCAGCCTCCTCCCCAGCTCTCCTAGCATCCGTGGCTGTGGCTACTCTATTGGACAGCAACTCCAGGGGTCACACCAGGGGCCCTAGCTGAAAAGCAGGAGTAAGTGTCCATACTAACCCTAAAAGGATCTCTCTGAAACAAAGACGGATTCACTTTTAAACGTCTGAAAACCGGCGGGTTGCACCTCCCTCACGCCCTGGCTACAAGACAGCCCTCCTCCTTGCTGATCCCTTTTTGGATGTAGGGAAGTAACCCTTCACACAGCCAGGGTGGCCGGGCTTCCAGGTAGACTTTCCTGCTGTCTGTGTCCAGTCCCACAAAGTCCTCCTTCTCAAACAGGATGTAGAGCAGGAGGAACTTGTCCCCAGACTTGTCGGATGCACCGTCCAGCCACTTGGACTTGAGCATGATGAAGAGAGACTCAGTGAAGTCATCGATCCTCTTCTCCACCACCCTGCAGTCCTCGTAAGTTGAAGGCCAAGTCGGTGCGTGGCTGCTCGGCCACCTCCCCATGCAGCACAAAGACAAAGAGCTGAGAGTCATTAAGCGTGGTGCCATACAGCTCCTCTGCATGTGGAGCTTCTCGAAGGCCTTGGCCGAGAGGCAGTCGGTAATGGTGACGAGGCCCACGACCTTGCGGTGGGTCTGGAAGTCACTCCACCCATTATCGGGCACATAGTGTTGACTGTAGTGGATACAGAGTGCCCACAGGGAGCCGCACGGGCTGATCTGGCTCACCAAGGAGATTCGCTTATAGATGCAAAAGAAATTCTCCTCTGAGATGATCCCCACGGGTTGGACCACCACGGGGAGGGTCTGGTGGTCCTCAGCACACTGCACGTAGTCAGGGATGCTCATGTTGCAGGCCCTGCCGAGAGGGGGAGGATATCATGGTACATACTGTGCTGCAGGCTGCTGGCCCATCTGGGTTGCGGTGACCTGGTGTGTACCAGCCAGAAGGCAAGGGAAGCCAAAGCAAATCCGGGGGTACAGTTTGTCCTCAGAGTCTGCACATGGCTACCGTAGCTCGGATCACATTACGCAGTTTTTGGTCTAGGCTTCCGGCCTCTGCAGAGAAGGGTCATTTCTTGTTTTCTGTTTCCAAGCACCTAGCCATGCCCTGATGCAAAGTCAGTGCTCAAAACTGCTGAATAAAGGAATGAATAAAGGAACTGCTTCCACACCCCTCAGCAGGATATAATGCAAAAAACCACAGTAGGATCAAAAGACCTGGATTTCAACTCCAATTTATTTGAACTCCTAAGCTGCAGAATAATTGATAAGAAAACTTGCTTTGGGGAGGAGAGTACAGTTCAGTGGTAGAGCACATGCTTAGCATGTACGAGGTCATCAGTTGAATCCTCAGTACCTCATTTTAAAAAAAATGAAACAAATAAATAAACCTATTTACCCCCGTCAAAAAATATTTTTTGAATTCCAAATTCAAAAAAAAAAAACACCTTGCAATTGACACAACATTGTAAACTTGAGTATACTTCAATTAAAAAAAATAATTCCTTGCCTTACAAGAATATATCTGGATTACGGAAGTTTGCAAATGTAAAATGCCTAGGGTACCACCTGCATAAGAAGAAGGAACTGTACAAATTTACTATCCCTCATTTATGAGCTATATTTCCTTTGTGGGGTTTATAACCTCTCAGAGCTAATTTTCTCAGATTAAAAAAAAAAAGGAAACATTACCGGATTCTCCATACTGCTGAAGAATCAGATAAACCTATGAAAGCATCTGACCCACAGAGTTTACTCAATAAATGCTTGTTGAATGAATGAATAAACAAGCAAAGTGAATGCTGCTCCCTGCCACAGACCATCATAATGGTGCTGCCTGGAAATGCCAAGCCCACGTTTCACCTGACTCTACACTAACCATGTGTGTGTCCTGGGCAGGCCTGTGTGCTTCTCTTAATCCCAGTTTAATCATGAATAGAAATGAGGGCAATAACACAAACCTCAAATTGTTAGTGAGTCAGTACTGAATTGTACCCCAACCTTGCAAGATGGAACCATTAAAGAAAATTGGGCAAAAGGTCCGTAGGACCTCTTCATATTATCTCTTACAACTACATGGGAATCTACATTACATCTCAAAATAAAAAGTCTAATTTATTAAAGAGGCTATTGAGATTAAATGAGCTCACTGTCTCAAATAAGGAACACACAGTACAAATAGGACAATGCCCAGCCCATGAGATACACTCAGTAAACATTCCCACTGAACCCACTGGTCTCTCCAACTTCAGAGCACGATGATATGTCCTCATGGCCAGAGGCCACTGCACCTGAAGCTAACAAAGCTAATGGTCCCCACTTTCAAGGGCCACTGCCACCACCGTAGGTCTAATTTTGTACTTGTAATTTTTTTCTTTTTATTAAATAGAAAACCATAATTGCATAGCCTTCAGGTCACCAAAACCTGACCACAGAGATCATGATGGCAGGCCTCCTTGTTGAAACAATAAAATGAAAAGCCACTTCCACAAGATCTCTGTGTAAATCTACTAGGGAACTTCATCCTGGACTGAGAGGAAGAGGACTGGGGAGGAGGGGGCAATCTGGGGCACACAGACCCATGGGCCACCTGTCCCACGTTGGACTTTAGACCCAACCCTCACCCTCCAGGAACTTCAAAATAGACACAGAGCGCTGTGGACAAGATTTTTTTTTTGTAAGTAATCCCTGATTCCCTAGCAGGTTTGTTTCTTCCGAGACACAAATGTCTTATGTGTATAATGTTTCACAAAAGCCTTAAGATATAATCACCCCAACTTGACGCATTAAGAAACTGAGGGAGAGAAGTTTATCATATTGTACAAGATTAGAGAGAGGCCACGTCAGACAGTGTATTTAAAACCAAGCCCCTGTTCCAGTGCTCACACTAGAAAGTGTGACATACTGCTCCTTTCCTGCCCTCTCCCTGCAATAAACCTCTAAAGAGTCTTTTCTGTGCCACCTGGAATCACAATCACTTCAATTTTCCACAAAGAGCTATGTCACTCCTTGGAGGATGTGTCAAAATCTATATGTTGGATGGGAGGAGAGATTTGCATTTTCTGTTTCTCAAAGGAAACATGGCTTTAAAAGAAACTGAAAAGCACTTTTCTAGTCTAAGTCTTCATTATGCAGAGAAGGAAACGGAGGCTCAGAAGAGATGAGGAAAGGGCCTTATTAACAAATATTGCCACAGCGCAGCACCAAGCCAGCCCTGGGCACTACTGGGGGAGGATCTGGGAGGCCCAGGAGAATGAGTGTTAGAGAACAGAAAGAGAAGAAGCATACAAGGCCCCGTCTCTACACCACCATACCATGAAGTTCCACCAAATTACCCATTATGTGTTCAGCCAACATTAAGGTGGGCTAAACAGGTTATAGAAACCTGGAAGTCTCAACCATATTGGAAATTCCAACATTTACTATGTTTTTTTTCCCAGTTCAAGCATCAGATCAGTGGGAGCTCTGTACCAGGGTCTACACGAGGCCTGGAGTTCTCCCAATTACAGATCTCTTATAACACGTGTGCAAACCACACACAGGCCCACCAGAAGGAAAATGCCCACAGATAAGTTGGAATTACTGAAACTGAAAGCAGCCAACCAGCATATATTACTAGCAAAAACGGTGCTGCTAGGAATAGACTCATGGACATAGAAAGCAAACTGTGGTTAGCAGGCAGGAAAGGGAGGATTAACAGATACACATTAATAAATATAAAATAAATGACAAGGACCTACTATATAGCACAGGGAACTATATTCAATTTCTTGTAATGAGTTCTACTAAAAACAATCTAAAACATATGTATATACATATGCATATGTTTATAACTGAATCTGCTGTACATCTGAAACTAACATTGTAAATTGACTACATTTCAATAAAAAAAATTTTTAAAAATAATTAAAAATAAAAGCAATGCCATTAAGAAATAATAAAAGAATACTGTAATCCCCTTAGCTGTAGGTGGTGGAGAATTCTGGTTGCAAGCACCAAGTCCACTGGATCACTCCAGCACTGGCTGTCACTCTTTCTGACCATCAGAGTCACTTGGCTTCAGTGAGTTTACTTTTCTCTTCTGTGAAAGGCTTCAGTTGCAACTAACGGTGTATAGAATTCCATCATTCACAAACTCAACAATTAATGAGGACTTCCCATAGGCCAGGCTCTGGAAATATGAAAATATAGGGTCCCAGATATATTAATGGGTAGAAGAAATTTATGCCATAAAGACATTAATCCTTCTTGCTTTGATAGACAGATTCAATACAATTCTGTTTAGATTTCCTACCAGATTTTTCATGGGTAACAAGATAATTTATGGTCAGGAACAGCCAAGAAACTTCTTTAGAACCAGCACTGGGAAGGGGTGGATAGGTCATTCATTTCCACTGGTCTTTCTGAAGTGATGAAACGTTCTGGAATAATAATGGTTGCACCATTGTGAATATGCTAAAGCTGCTGAATTGTACCATTTAAATGGGTGGACTTCATGGTGTGTGAACAATATCACAGTAAAGATGTTAAATGAAAAAATATTTCTTGACAATTATTTTTCCCTCTATACAACTAGTCTGCCCCATAATTTAAGAAAAACAAAAAAACCAAAACAAACCAAATTTTGCCAGGAGCTCTTTAGGACTGCAATGTCCCTGAGTCTCCAACGCCTCTGGTGGTGCTGTTCCTGTTAACACACACTAGCTGGGCTGGACTAGTTAGGGACTGTAACTATCTTTTTAAGATCGATGGTCACATGTTTTACCCTGGGAGAGGGAAGGATGGAGGTTGTCACAGCCTCATGCCTTCAGCTCATTTTTAAATGAACCAAGCCTTGCTTTCAACACTGTAATCCCTCTCACTATAAAAACAGTGACATCATCAAGCACCGCCATCATAACACGTAAACGTGTTAAAGGTTCTTACCTGGGGCAGAAACACTGAGGGAGGAGACAGAAGCTCGCTCAGCACTGACACTCCCTTTTCCCGACTCCACCAGGAGAAGCTGGGGTTTACAGCTGGAGGCTCTCAGCCCGGGGAGCAGCGCAGATGCCACTGAGTTGGACCTCAGGGATCCGGAAAGGGAGAGGAGGGCAGCCCCGGGGTCGCGGGGCAGGGAAAGCGGGGTGGGGGACGCGGGCTGCAGCCCCGCTTGGAGGCCATACCCAGCCCCAGCCGCCCGTCCCATCCGGGTCAGCAGACCCCGCCTGCCCGGGACACAGCCCGCCCAGGGGCGGGGACGGGCCGGCGGCCGAAGAGAGGAAGCTCGGGAGGAGAGGACTCGCGGGCGGTAGAGGGGAAGGGGACGACAGACGCGGACTGAGGGGAGCCCGGCTGGGGAGAGAGGCGGCAGGTGCACACCTGGCCCTGGACAGCTGTGGCCGGGGCGCCGGGGCAGGAGCCAAAGTCCTACGAAAAAGTCTCAGCAAAAGATCTCAGAAGCCTTTGGGGCCGATCCCCGGCTCCGAGCTGGAGCTTCCAACCCTCGTTCCAGCTGGCACCGACTGCGCTTGCGCAGGAGGGCCACCTATCCGCTCTGTGTTCTGTGAGAGAAGGTAGGGAAGCGAGGGAGGGAGAAGATGGGAGAAGGAGGGGAGGAGGGGAAAAGTGGAGGGAGAGAGATGGATAGGAGGAGCAGAGAGAAGGCAGGGATCTGGAGGGGGGAGGAGAATAACAGAGACGGAGAGAAAAAGTTTTAACTCTGGGGACACCCTGAAGGAGGCAGCAGTCCTGCCTCTGCACACTTCTCTAACCCTTCAAGGCCCGCAGCTCATATTTTACCTCCCTGGTCCAGCCCTCCAGCCGAGGCCTCTGCAGAACCCCTACGGGAATCACACCCATTGCCCCCACGCGGAGCTGGGTTTCCTGTTGCTCTGGGAACCAAGCACCCGCAGGTGTTGTCGCTCAGAACTACCTTGGAAAGAGTACGTACTCCCCTTATTACACGCTGGGAAACAGGAAGGCAAGAGATATGCCTTAGCTCCACTCTCCCAGGTGTTGTGCTGGCGGGGAGCTGGAGGAACAATGTCAGATCCCTAGAAGGAGCAGACTGCCTGAGTGTTGGTGCATAGTCCCCATCCCTCCTGGGTAAACCACACCCCACCCTCAGGGAACCATCAAGGGCACCCAATATGTCCCTGGGTGTGGGAGAGCTGCCCTCAATTCCAGTGCCCAGCTTGCTAGGAAGATAGGAGTGTTACTGAGTCCAAATTCATTCTCCTCAGTGCAGGACAGGCCAATAAGTTGGGAGACCAGGTGTTGGGGCATGGAATAGCAAATTTCTGTAGACCTAGATGGCAAACTAATGTCCTGGAAAACCATCTCCCCAAGTCAGAATTCAGGCTTATTTCCTACGTGCTTGGTTGTTGCAAACTTCTTGGTGTAGGAATTCTTTGTTGTTAGAATCCTTTGTTCTTGCAGCTATCTGCCTGGGTCAGATCCCTGTAAACCTCTAACAAAACAAACGTTATTTTCTATTATGTAACTTGTTATCTTTATATGAATGGAAAAGTGTTAAATATCCTTAAAGTTCAGAGCCTTCAAAATAGGCTCTCCTGTATATTTTAGGCTCTAGGCAACATTGTTTTACAAGCAAGATGAAGCCTAGGAGACAGAGCAAAGGGTTAAATTCAAAAATACAGATCTAATATGGAGTCAGATTTGTTCTTTTCTATTACCGAGGTAGAAGACACTTGAGGATTTAAATCCCTTTAAGTTAAAAATAACTAAATCTTTAAAGGAATTTACATACATAGGTTGGAATGTGCATAGCATATCTGGAAAAGCACCCAAAGGATTGTAAACAGTGGCATCTCCAGGGAGGGCTGAAAGAAGAGAGGATGAGGGAAACCTTCTTTCACTTGTGTATTTTTGTGCTCTGTTTGAATTTTTTAACCACATGCATGTATTTCTTATTCAGTTAAAAAAAAATGTGTAATGGAGCAAAGAAGTAACAAGCTCAGCAAATACAGCAGCCATGGAATCACTGAGCCATCACTTTTGATTTAAGCTAGGAAGCATTTGTTGACTCTCTCCCATGTGCCCAGTGCTGTTTTAAGACTTCTTTTATTTTTTATTTTTTTATAAAATAATAACATGCTATCCCTCACCCCTGTCCATGTTTGGTTGAAAACCAACTGAGTTTTTATTGAGTTGTTTTCCAAGGAGTAGAGATGAGTTATAAACAGAACACATCTTCAGGGCAAAACAGGCGGAGTGGTTTTCCAGCAGGCCAGATCGCTATGAAGGGTTTTCAACAGAGGCACACAGAACCTGAGAGAGAAAGCCTCCAGGACCCTACAAAAAGCTGCCCAAACTGCCTTCTCCATGGCACTACTGAAATAGGAAAGAACAAATCTGACTCCATATTAGATCTGTTCCTTTGAATTTAACCCTGTGCCCTGTTTCCTAGGCTTAGTCTTGTTGGTTCTGCACCTTTTGTAAAACAATGTTGCCTAGAGCCTGAAATATACAGGAGACCCTATTCTCAAGGCTCTGACTTTGAAGGATATTAACACTTTTCCATTCATATAAAGATAACAAGCTACAGAATAGAAAATAACTTTTGTTTATTGGAGGTTTACACGGATGTGACCCAGATGAAGAGCTGCAAGAACAAGATTCTAACAACAAAGAATTCATACACCAAGTTTGCAACAACCAAGCATTCCCGCTTCCCATTTTTAATATAAGAAGATCCTGAAATCTGACTTGGGGAGATGCTTCCCCAGGACATTATTCTACCATTTCTCAGCTGGCTTTCCAAATTAAAGTCGCTATTTCTTGCCCCAAAACCTGGTCTCCTGATTTATTGGTCTGTAATGCACGAGCAGAACAAGCCTGGACTCGGAAACACAAACAGACATTGAAAGTACCCATTTGGTATATTAAATGACCTGCTTCCACTCGTCTTCCTGACGTTTTATTCTCTTGACCACTCCTGCTATGTTTATGAAAAACCTGTCATGTAGACACATTTCCATCTCTAGCCACTACCCTTCCAGGTAAGAACTGATGCCAAGAAGGCAATGGAAGTTGCTAGAAGGTATTACCTGGACAAAATAGAGCAGATGTGGGTTCTGGCTGATGTCCAGGAGCAGGCTGGGACACCTGACAAGATGCTATAAGTACGGATAGACAGCTGGGCACCAAAGGAGAAGCTTCTAAACTTCCATGAGGGACTTGTTGGATAGGAAGGAAAAGTCCCAGACTATAGCTCGGATCCAACCACGAGCTTCCTGGGCGAGGCTGGGCAAGTCATTTAAAATCTCTAGGCCTGTGCTGTCCAACATGGGAGCCACCAGCAACATTCAGGATTATGAAGTTATTCTGTAGCCAGACAGAGTTATAAATAAACATTTTATTGCAAACGCCCAGCAGGTATAATGTTTAAAAACGTTATTGGTTATCTTGTCGTAACGAGTTATTTTTGTATGTGTAGCTTTCTGTGGTTTGTAATGCCTGCGACTAATGATTCCATTACAGTGAGGTATTTTGAAATTATAAGTTACTGGACACAGTACCCTCATATCACAGTTGAAAAAAACTGATCCACATAAGCAAGGTTATCTGACTTATTAGTTATGAGCAGGGGCTCTGGGGCCAGCCTGACTGAGTATAAATTCTCACTCTGCCTCCAGGAGGTTCTGTGTGAATCTTGGACAAATTATTGTTGTTGTTGTCTTTGTTATTATTTGTGCCTCTTTTTCCTTACCTTTTAAGTAGCGAGGAATATGTAGACTCTATCCCCTACTGTGCTGGCAGGATTAAATGAGTAAACGTCTGTGCTGCCCACTTCCCTGGGTTTCAGCATTCTCCAGGCAATCAGTGCCAAACTCAGAGGCATTCTCTACTGTCTTCGTCAGTCTGGGATGCTGTAACAAGTTACTGTGTGTCGGGTGGTTTAAACAACCAGCATATTCCTTACGGTTTGGAGGCTGAGATTTTCAAGGTCAATGTATCCTTGAGAGGATTGCCAGCTCGAAGATGGCTGTCTTCCCAATATCTTCATGTCCCAGAGAGCAGAGAGAAGCAAGCACTCTGGGGCCCTGTATAAGAACACTAATCCCATTCATGAGGGCTTTACTCTCTTGACCTCATTTTATCCTACTAATCACCTCCCACAGGCCCCGCCTCCCAATACCATCACACTGGGAAATGGGGTTTTGACATATGGATATTGAGGGGATGCAAACATTCAGTCCACACATCGGCTAACTCTCCCCAGCATGCAGTCATCAAACCTGTAGCTAATTTCAAAGTAATATTCATATCTCTCTGCCTATTTCCATTCCTACATCCACTATGACTGAAGCTCTGTTACATTTTATTCCTTATTTTTCTGGTAGAGATTTAATTGATTCCTCTAACTCCAATGCTCCCCTCGCTTCAGTCTGCTTAACAGTCCTGCCAGGTAGGTCTTCCTTAAAATACCTTCCCACTTCACCTGGTTGTTTTTCAGATGAAAATGTCAGAATCCTCCCCACACCCCATCCTAGACCTTTAATCCCTTACACTACCGCTCACTATGTTATTTTCCTATTACCACTGTAAGAAATTTCCATAAGCTTAAGAGCTTAATCCAGCACAGATTTATCAGCTTATGGCTGTGGAGGTCAGAGATCCAACACAGCTCTCATTGGGCTAAATTCAAGGTAGCAGCAGGGTTCCTTCCTTCTAGAGGGTCTAGAAGAGAATGTTTCCTTGTTTTTTTTTTTTTTTTTCCAGTTTCCGGCGGTCACCCACCTTCCTTAGCTTGTGTCCCACGACTTCCTCCATTTTCATGGTCAGCAGCCTTTCTGAACATTGCTCCATGGCTACACCTCCGTCTGATTTTAAACTCAGCTGGGAAATGTCCTCCATTTTAAGGACCCCTGTGATTACATTTGGCCCACCTGGACAATCCAGGCTACTCACCCTATTGTCTCATCTCAGGATCCCCTTCTCCCCTCCCATTCAGGCATTATGTATGTGGCTGTGACACTCACCTGTGTAACATTTCCTCTCATGAGCATTTTATGGTTCAAGGCACTTATGAATGACTTTTTGTTTTCCTTCCTTAGCCTTTCTACATTCAGTATGTCTGGTGAGATTATATGAATCCATTTTATTTGTCCCCCTGCACTAATCTTTAATAATGTATCATGGGTTTAAAAGGCTAACTAATACACAATTTAGAAGACAGAAATCCTCTAAGATTTTTGTCCTAAAATATCTGTCATGCCTTTTGCCATGTATGGTAACATGTCACAGGTGGCTACCCTGTGGCCGGGGAGGGACATGATTCTGCCATCACACTCCCCTCATTATCACCAATGTGCTGATCACCTAACCAAGGATCTATGCTCCCCGATTCACTCACTTCCTCCTCCTTTCCATTGACTATCCTGTTCCCACCGCTT
Source organism: Camelus bactrianus (assembly GCF_048773025.1). NCBI lineage: Eukaryota > Metazoa > Chordata > Mammalia > Artiodactyla > Camelidae > Camelus > Camelus bactrianus. The sequence continues at coordinate 3,619,994 of NC_133573.1, read as the reverse complement.
CCTTCATTCACCACATCAGGATTTCATGACCACATTCTTTAAATGGAATGGGTATCTTGAAACTAATGTCTGACACCTGTTCTTACTGTATATGCACACACTGACCTGCACATAACCCCGTCCAGCTCTTTATTTTCCTAGAATCTCCCAGAGGAATCAGTTCCATGATGATGGTGATGATGATGATGATACTGACAATGATGACAGGGACCTCTCAAGGATTCTGATAAAGAGGGAATCAATAAAGGGAGGGAATCATTGCAAAACTGCCCCAGAGACAGGCTTAAAAGTAAATAACTGCTATAGTGTTTCATGAAATTGACTAATATTTAACTATTTTTAAAACTTGATATCACTGAATTTAAACTTTTAACGGGAATTTTCATTCACCAGTAACGAAGATTCAACTCTAGGACCAAAGTCTAAGGATTTCGATCTTCTAACAAATTGTCCACTAGCCTTTTAAACACATGATCCTTTTAAAAAGGTTAGTGCTGGGCTGAAAATAAGAAGGATTCATATAATCTCACCAGACACAGTGAATGTGGAAAGACTAAGGAAGGAAAACAAAAAGCCATTCATAACATCTTGAACTTTACGTTGCTCACAGTAGAAAATGTTAGCCAAGGTGAGCGTCACATCAAAATGACGCCTGAGTGGGACGGGGAAGCTGATCTTCCTCATCAGATATTTATGCTGATTTGTTAGATGCCAACACAGTTTCCTCATTGGATTTGCTTTTAACAAGTATGGAAGAATTTACGTTCTACCAAAAGCAGTCTAAACATTTTCCCCTGCTGTCAGGTCTCTGGACTGAATGTCCCCAGAAGAAGGACATGAATATGTTTCATAGCGAAGTCTTCCTGAGAAGCAACAGGCTTTTTGAGGGCAGAACTGCAGGGTCCCCCATGGAGGGCTGGAGGAGGGCTAGAGGGGACACTGGAAAAACAGCAGGAGTGAGTTCAGATACTACTGCTCAGGTCGCCAAAGACAGCATTGCTATGTCTAAGGATATGACATTCTCCCAAAAGTTCCATGAGTGAAGAGTCTGCGAACACTAAGCAGGTTGTTAAGACACAGCAGCACATAATATGCGTCACAACTCAATTACAGTATGTTTTGATATTTGGAAAATAATTAGCCCATTGTTCTTTGAAAGTGCAGAAGTAGCAATAGAAATAAAAAAGACTGAGCCGTCTTGGAGACAACAATCAATAAACAATTCTAAATCTGCAGGATTCCTTGACAATATGCAAGCAATGACATAGATGTGTGCTGCAGATACCTCTTACTGCAGGGCTCACTCCTGCAAAGCATAGAACTAGTTTTCTCAGCAGACAGAGGGAACCAAGTCAAGATTCTTAATCTTGAGAGATTTACTATATGGCAGGAAAGATCAGACAACTACATACAGCCAAATATGAATAAATGTAATCAAGTATTATCAAATGTGATTGGGGTACAGATGAAAGAGAAATTCCTTTCACCTGGGATCTAGAGAGACTTCTTCAGAAAATGAGGCTTTGGAGATGGCCAAAGACATGGGTGGAATTTTGGAAAAACAGGATGTAAGGAATTTAAAAACTGATTCTAAAATTCATATGAAAATTCAAAGGATCCCAAATATCCAAAACAATTTTGAACAAGAAAAACAAAGTTGGAAGCCTTGCACTAACTGATTTTCAGACTTTTTTTTATAAAGCTACAGTAATCAGAAAGTAGAGTGTTGGTGTAAAACAGGAAAATAGAATAATGGAACAGAATAGAAAGTTCAGAACTAAACCAACACTTATATACACAATTGATTCTCAAAAAGGATGCAGCGGAGAAACAATCTTTTCAACAAGTAGTGCTGGAACAATAGGATAGTGATAAGCAAAATATATATATATATATAAATAAATAAACTTTGATCCACACCTCACAAAGTATACAAAAATTAACTCAAAATGGATCATAGATCTTAATAGGAAATCTAAAACTGTAAAACAGGTAGGAGAAAAAGCATAGGCTTAAGCTTTATGACCTTGGGTTTGGCAAATATTTCTTTGCTATGACACCAAAAGTATAATCTATTTTAAAAAGAAACTGATAGAGTGAACTTTATCAAAATGAAGACTCTTCAAAGCTGTTCTAAACACTGCTAAGCAAATGAAAAGACAAGCCATAGACAGAAGCTATTTACAGATTATATATCTGATAAAGGTCTCTCTTTGTATCTGATCCAGAATAAAGAGGTCTCAAAACTCAATAATAATGCAAACACCTGAATGAATGAATGAGGCCAGAAAACACACTTCAGTAAAGATATCCAGATGGATAATAAGCATATGAAAAGATGCTGATTAAAGATGCCATTAGTCATTAGAGAAATGCTTTTACAAACCACAGTGAGATAATAGTACACATACATACAAGAATGAATACGATTAGAAAGACCTACCTTACAAAGTGCTGGCAAGGAAGTAGAGCAACCAGAACTGATACACACCACAAGGAATTTACAATAGTACAACCATTTTGGAAAAGTCTTTGACAGTTTCTTTAAAAAAGGTAAATACCTATCTACCATATAACACAGATATTCCTCATCTGGTGCTTTAGAAAAGAAAAGCATATGTCCGTATAAAGACTTGTAACCAAATATTCACTGCAATTTTATTTATAATAGCTCAAGTTGTAAATAACCCATGCATCCATCAAGAAGTAAATGGAGAAACAAATGATGGTCTATCCAAACACTGCTCACAACAAACTATTCAGTAAAAACTCAGCACTAAATAATACTCTGCTATAAGACAAATAAGCTATTAATACAGCAACACAGATGACTCTCAAAATAATTACACTGAATGAAAGAAGTCAGACAACATAGAGTAGATACTGCATTAATCCATTCATACAAGGATCTTGAAAATGCAGACCAATATGTTGTGATGGAAAGCATATCAATGGTTTCCAGGGGAAGAGATGGGGAGGGAGGGAGGGACAACAAATGGCAGGAGAGAAGCTTTGTGGGTGATGGGTTTGTTCACTCTCTTGAATGTGGTCATGGTTTCTTGGGGATATACTTATGTCAAAACGTATTAGCTGTACACTTTTTACGTGTGAAAATTACTTTGCCAAGTATACCTCAAAGCTGTTTTAAGAAAAAAGGCACTTCAGTCCTGATCCACCTCAGCGCCTGATTGAAGTGACATGATCAGTCCCTCACCCTGTTTGGCTAACAGGAAGGTAGAAAACCTCTTATGGAAAATAACATATGAATTTATCATTTGCAATGTCTGCCATGTAATAAAGAATTTCAAGACATGCAACATGTCAAGACTATATAACGGATAATATGAGAATAAGAAACATTAGACAAAGGATGCAAACCCCCAGGTGATGTAGGCATCAGAGTTACCAATAAAGGCTATAAAATACTTTTAATATTTTCAAGAAAATAAGGAAATTATGGGAGAATAGATAACAGGGTAAAGACTTTCACCAGAGAAATATACTGGAATGTATTTTTAAGAGAAATCAAACAGATACCCTAGAACTGAAGCTTTCAGCTCTGGAAACAGGTAAACAGAGCTAATTAGGATCCCTTTTAAGTAAAACTTTCAGTAATGCAGGGTAAAATACAACAACAAATGTAACACAGAGCTAACTATGGAAAGAGAAGTTCCCAGGTGACAATACAAAGAGGACACTTAAAGCCCAGAGTGGTAATCTTGTGAGCTGATGCCACCACACCCTGGAGGGAAGGGGTTTTAATCTGCACATAAATAGAGATACAATGTCCATTTAGGAAAAAGGGTCCATACCAGATGTAGAAGACTCTTCCTTTATATCTATATAGTCAGAGACAGAGATGTAAAGTGGCAGCAGAGGTCACAGTGACACAGAGCCCTGGGCCAAGGAGTGTGAACACCTCTGCAAGCTGGGAAAGGTAGGAAGACGAATCCCTCCCTAGAGCCTCGGTGTGGAACGTAGCCTTGGCCACACGTTGGTTTTAGGCCACTGACAATGACTTTGCACTTCTGCACAATAGAACAGTGAGAAGATGAATGTGTATTGCTTTCAGCCACTGAGTCTGTGGTCCTTTGTTACAACAGCAAAAGGAAAGAAACTCAGGAACCAACATGAACATGAACCCCAAGCTGCCTGCTGTGCTGGCAGGAAGTTCTTTGTCTCTGATCCTGGGGGAGTCTCCTGTCTTCTGGCAGCATTCACAAACTACCTCATGCTAACTTGACAGCTTGCAGAGGGTTAAATCTTAACCCTACACAGTTCTTGATATTTACTTAATAAAAATGATGGTGTCATCATGGGTATATTTCCGTCTTTTAAATACCCTTCAGTCTTCTAATAAAGCTACCTCTAATTGAGAGACAGTGTAAATTGTTTTCAATCTTCATAATAAATAACTGGTTTTATTTGGTTACTTAAATTATGAATAATAATATTCACATTAGTAAAAGTTATTAAAATCAACATTGTTTAATGAAAATATCATTTCTTTTTGCATGAACATGTATTAACTACAATAAATGTTCCATGCTTTGTTCTACGATTTACTGTTAGAGCCTTAAAGAATAATATTTTCCTCAAAAGATATTATGGCAAAGGGATTTCTTTTGGTGGAACAGTTCCTACATCAAATCTGGTACATGGCTCAGGCCACTGGGAACCTAGAGATGATAGAAATTAGGAGGCATTATAAACACAAAATGATTTTTAAAGGAATTAAACAACTGGATGTGTGAAAACAAAGAATCTGAGAATATTCTAGTGAAATAAATGTATTTTTCAGCTTAAGAAAGACACTGGGTGAAAAAATCTAAAATGAAAAAACCACCCAGAGATTAGCAGCGAGTCATGCATGCAGTGTGACTGATCAAAACCAAGTTGTTTCCAAACCAGTGTGCAGGCTTGATGCCTTCATGAATCAAGTCTGTGTGGCACCAGGCCACCTCAAATACATGTTGATGAGGTATTTATAAGCCCTTCACCATCCCAGCACAAAGCCCACACATGAGCCACAAGACCATCACATACACATCTGCAAAACACACAGCATGGTCAATAGCACTTTTCTTGTTCAGTAGCCGGTGGCAGGGCACTGTGAGCAGACCAAGATACAGGGACACAGAGACACAGAGGCATTTCCCCTCACTCAGCTGATAAACTTCCGTGAATTCCTGGGGACAGGATTGTCATAAAATTCACCATGGATTGATCCTCCTCCTAGGAAAGGAACGGTAGGGCTGCCCTCAGGTTTGAGCAAGGGTGGCCGGAGGATCTCAGAAGAGCTGTTTCAGCACAACCAATAGAAATATCGACCACCATGACCACGAGAGACAGGTCTCCTGCCATCCCGGTGGGCACTTGGGCTCCTGACAAAAGCTGGGCTCAGTAAAGGCTTGAGTAGAAGGCACAGAACTGAGGGATGCCCCAGTAAGAGACAGGAGGTAGGGCCTGGTTTATACTGCTCTGTGTGTATCCCAGCCTCATCCGAATACGAAATCAGAAATTCGCAAAACAGCAGAGCTGGGATGGATCATCTACTCCAGACTCCTCACTTACAGTTTAAAGGGTGGCATCCATGGGAGGCAAAGCAACATGCTAAAGGCAGAGCGTGGAATTGGCAGCGACAGATGAAACGCACCATGGAAACCCCCGTTCAAGGCCGCTGACATTAAGTATGGGGCCAAGGTTTCCAACGAGGAGAATGAGACAGTGTAAATACTTTGTTCCCCCCAAAACCCCAAATGTTTACTAAGGCACAAAAACTCACCTTAACTAGCTCTCTTCTGAGGGGGCTCTCTTCTGTCTCCGTCTTTCGGTCTGTCTCCATTTCTCTCTCTCAGACACAAACACATACAATTTTGTGAAAGGGGACTTCCTGCCGTACAAAGACAGACTTCACATCTTCAGAAAAACACTTGACAAAGCACATTTCCAATTCAAGTCTTTGTGTGAGGTCTGGGCAACTGGCTTATTTTCTAGAACAATCGGTGGTTCCAAAATCAGGAGATCATCTTCCCCAAAGGAAGATTTCTGGCCCGTGTTGATGAAGCTGGGGGTGTCACATTTCATGAGCCCGTTCAGCTCCTCCTCTGGCCACCTGCTGCATCTGATGGCTTCCTGGAGCCGAACATCACTGTCAAGGGCTATGGTTGGGATACCAGCTTTGGCCTTGTCCAAGCGGTCCACTTCATTGACGTAGCAGTGAAAGAGGGACCTAGATTCGTCATTGTGCTGCCAGAGAACCCCTTGGGCACCAGCGGTCTTCCAAAGTCTGACACAAAGCTGTTCAGTCTGAATCTCTTCTCGGGAGACTCTGCATTGCTATAAAGAAAACCAAAATAAAAGATCGCTCACACTCTAGCTCGATGACCTGAAGACTCAGTTTTTGATAACTACTGAGAGCAAATCCCTGCACAGAGCATGCTGACAAGCACTGGAAGTGAGAGACATCACTTTCGAACACATACAATTACACCCAAAGCAAAAGTCTCGTGAGGGCCCTTGGACCATCCTGAAAAGACATCGTTCCCTGAGAATCCTCAATACTGGTGCATCGCACGCCAGTGTTTCTCAGTGGGACACTCAGATCATCTTCATCAGAATTAGTTAAAGTGCTTCTTAAAATGCAGAATTCTGGGGTGCACACCCTCAGAGTCTCCAGAAGTAGGGACTGGAAGTCTGTATTTTCATAGCCACCAAGATCACTAAACATGCTCAGGTTTAGCACAGCGGTCTACATCGGGTCAGCTGAGCATCGACAATGTTGTCTCACGGGGTGGGGGGGTGCCATGTGTGTCAGTGTGCTCTCCTACCCACGTGTCTCCCCTGATTCTCAGAACTGAGAGTGCAGTCCCATTGGGCAAGAAATACCACTATTTCACAATGCATACGCAGGGCACCCGACTGAAAGATAGAATCAGTGCTAGGAAAGGGGACAAAACTCAGGTTCCTCATCGCTTATTTCACTTATTATGGGACAAATGCTCAATTCAAGGGTAATAAATCAGTGTATGAGTGAATAACATGACTCTCGTTAGTCCCACGAGTGCCTGGAAGAGCGAGCCTGGGCACACTGAGAACCATAACAGCCCATCAACTTAATTGTCATCCTCCCCAGATTTATGTAACGGTTACTTCCACCCAGGCAGTGACCCCTGAAGGGCAAGTATCATGTCTGAACACACTCTCAAATCCAGAACAGAACCTGACAACAATTAGGCTCTGGAGTCTGTGTTTAGCGAGTGTGGAATCTCAGTGATGCCAGCTCTTACACCTTGCCTTCCCATCCCACCCCTCACGATATGGCCCTTATGACCAGCTCTCCTGGGGCTGCGGCCACGGAACCCATTTACAGGACTGGAAGAATCTGATCATGTAAACCATCCCCCAGATTATCATCAAGAGTCACCTGCATTTCAGGGATCAGTAACCCCAGAAGCTTTGCAGTTCAGGCAGCTGAGGGATTTTTATATCAGCTCTGTCTTCTACTGTGACTGCCTGGTTGACATCCGACAAGGAATTCTCAAAAGCCTGAGCTTTTCCTTTCAGGAATAATCTAATTAACAAACCTCGTTGACCACTCAACAAATGTGATGTGAAGATCAATGATTTACACAGGAGTACAACATTCACTAGGTCATGGATTTATAATCAGAGAAAAATCATTTGAGAAAGATTGACAGAATGTAGCTTTAATGCAAATTTAAGTATTCTTACCTTTCAGTAAATCATCTTCTTCCCCAACTTATCACTTCACCCAAGATTAAAAGATGTTTGAGAACAGGGATGTGCGTGCCAGCAATCTGTGACCCAATAACCTAAAATGTCACCTAGGAAAAAGAGGGGAGTAACACATTTTTAAAAAGCATGGTGAGGATGGCGGGGCCATCCCCAACTCCAGACTAAGAAGCTCTGAGTAATAGCTTTCCTGCCTGCCTGGGGCATCAGCTGATGTGAAAACCCACCCAGAAAACTCACTGTCCAGCAGCTCCTCCGTAAGACAGGCTACGCTTTCTCAGAATTAAGAATTGGGGCCAGTAACCACTTCGCTGAAGAATAAAGACAAAGGAGAAGAAGAGAGTTCTGCCCCTCCCCAGGGGAGAGCCCAGACCTTGGGCTGCATGCACTGAGCCCACCTCCCAGGAGAAGGATAAACTGGATAAGTGCGTCCTGCAAACTGGGGCAGCAAATGTTGAGATGGGAACAGATTGACCAGCTGGCCAGGGACAGCCCCCTCCGTCGCTGCCTTGGCGGCTGCCTCCGCCCCCTCAGCACATCCTGCCCACTTCCGGTGGTTAAGCTGTCAGGGAAACAGTGCTTTGCGACCTGGGGCAACAGAGGCTGCCCCCAGGCCTAGCTGCGGGGGAAATGGGATTTAAACCACCAGCTCCCAAGCGGCAAGCTCCATACCCCCGCCAACAACCCGCCGCCCCCGCACCCTACAGCACCCCCGGGGCAATATGTCCTGCAGAAGGGTGACCTGGGAATGAGGGGCAGCAGAGGCCACCCCCACATCAGGCCTCCAGAGAGATGGGAGCTTATCCTCCAGTCCGCCAGGGGCAGACCCCCCTCCTCTCCACCCCCTGATGTCACTGCACCCACCTCCCAGGAGCAACCTGACCGGGTGTGGGGTTTAAGGCTAATCTTGGGCTGGAGAGGCCGTCCCCAGGCCAGGTCAGGGGAGAGGAGAAGAAGTGGCCCCATTAGGCGGGGCAGCCGGCCTTCGCAGCTGCCTCTGCCCCTCGACAGCATCGCGCCCGCCTCCCAGGAGCAAGCTGACCTGGAGACGGGCATCCGGCTTCTTGGGCAGCAGAGTACGCCCCCAGGTTTGGCCGTGGGGAAGAGGAGAGCAAATTGACAGGCTCCGCGCTGCAGGTCCTCTACCCCTGCGGTCGCCTCCCCCACACCTTAAAGGCACCGCCCAGGGCGCCCCTCCCCCAGCAGGCTAAATCGGACAAGTGTTTCTGGTGATCTGAGGCAGGAGAGGCTCCTCTCACACCAGGCCATCGGGGAGACGGGATCCAATCCATCAGCTCCCCAAGGCAGCCCCCTACCGCCGCAGCAGCCACCACTCTTGCCCCCTGACCTCACGGTGGCCTCCTCTAGGGAGCAGGCTGACCTGGAGATGGACGTCCAGCAAACTTGGGACAACAGGGACCGCCCCCAGGGCAAACCATGGGGGGAAATGGGAGCAAACGGACCATCTCCAAGGGAAAATCTGCCGCTGCTGCCACCACCCCCAACGTACCACGCCCGCCTCCCGGGGCCAGGCCGACTAGGATACACATGTCTTGTAACCCAGGGCAACAGAGACCGCCACCAGGACAAGCCGCGGGAAAGATGGGAGCAAATGGGCCCGCTCCCCCGCTGCAGGCCCCCGACTCCCGCCACCCGTGCACCCTGACTACCCTGCCTCCCGCCCCCAGCAGGCAAAGTGGGACAGGGGTGTCCCGGGACCTGGTGCAGCACAGGCCGCCTGCAGGCCACGCAGCACAGACGTGGGAGCTAATCCACAAGCTCCCCCGGGGCAGCCTCCCTATCCCCGCAGCCACCACCTTCCCAGCCCCCTGACTGCGCCGCATCCATCTCCCAGGAGCAAGCTTACCTGGAGTCGGACCTCAGGCAAATCTCCAGCGGCAGAGGTCGCCCCCAGGCCAGGACGCGGGGGAGAGAAGAAATGGAGCAGCTCCCTGGAACGGACCCCCTCCCCCTGCAGCCGCCGCCACCGCCTCCCAGGAGCAAGCTCACATGGAGACCGGCGTCCCACCTCTAAGGCAGCAGAAGCCACCCCTGGCTCCGCCACGGGGGAGAGCGGAGCGAACTGACCGGCTTCCGTGCGGCAGCCCCCCTACCCCCGTGGGCCCCGCACCTTAATGGCACCGCCCCCACTCCGCACTCAGCAAGCTGAGTGGGACAGGTGTGTCTGGCGACCTGGAGCAGCAGAGGCCGCTCCCAGGCCCGGCAGCCGGGAGAAGGCAGCTATTCCACCAGTTCGCCAGGGGCAGCCCCGCTCCGCCCCCCTGCTGCTGCCACCGCCCCCTGACCTAACCGCCCCACCTCCCAGGAGCAAGCTTACATGGAGTCCAACATCTGGCGAATCTCCGGCGGCCAAAGCCCCCCCAGGCCAGGCTGCAGGGAAGAGAAGAAATCGACCGGCTTGCCCGGGCAGCCTCCCACCCGCCGCCGCCCCAAATCATTGCACCAGCCTCCCAGGTTCAGGCTGACTGTGAGGGTGTGCACTTGCCTTCTGATCCTACCCAAGTGCCTGAGCACCTCCCTTCACTCCTACACTCCCTGCACCCCTGCACCCCCGCATCCCCTGAACTGCCTGCATCCTCCACAGCCCCTGCACTCCTGGTACCACTTACAGTTCTGCACTGCCTACACTCCTGCATCCCTGCATGTCCCACACACCACCTCTTGGGCCTGTGGCAGAGTCTCTGCTGTTAGACCAATGCACAGTAACTCACATCTTTGCCAGTATATGATGCATCAGTGGACGTCTGGGGTTGGCTGATGGAAGGTACATGTTCCCGGTAACTAGCTTGGGCCACTAGAGTGATATCTGTGAGGTCACCCAGGACGGGCTCAGAGATGCTGTCTTCTGGGAAGAGAGGAGTTGAAACCGGTCTTGAGGGCAGAGCTGTGCTCACCAGGCCATCCAGGCTTCATGTTTTACACAGAGCTTGGGGAAGTGAAATGGATCTGGCCAAGTAAGAGCGGCCTGCTGTACGCCCACCTCAGTCCTGGGCTCTGAGGCAGAACGACTGGCTCCCACCCTCAGGGCCAAGTTTTGGCACCTGAATGGTCCCTTGGAGGCATCCCATCAGTTCTCAGGAAGAAGTCTGGCTGCTTCCACCCCATGGCCCTCCATCCTGTGCTGGCCTCAGGAAGGTTCCTTAATTGGGGAAGAAGGCAGCCCACCCCCTACCCCACCCCTCACCTTTCTCTAACCCAGGCTGGTGCTTTCTCTGCCCTTCAGACTCTGGAAAGCCATTTCTCTTCAGGTATGTCCCTTCTGAGATGGACTTGCTTCCACTCAATTCTAGGCGAGGATGCACCATGGAATGCACTGGGTAAGAGAACCAAAATAAATAGTTTCTTCTGTGAGGTTTTCTGTTTATCTACTGGGGCTGGGCTGTGTGTAGTTTGCTACAGCTATTGGTGTGAGAGGCTAAAGCCACCCGTGTGCCCTTGTTTTCATCTCCCCGCTGTCTTTGGGTTTTCCCTAGATACTCCTGAGACATTTACTTCTTTTAGTTTTATTCCTATTATTACACAGGGGCCTTACTAACTGGAGGTAAGGTGTTGGGGGAGCGGGACAGAGCAGGGCATCTGTAGTCCTGGGATTAGTTCTCATTGAGCCTGTGCCCAGAGCTGTGACGTCCACAAGTCTGTCTCTTTCCCCCACCCCAACTTGGGTGACACAGAAGGTATTTCCCTTCCCCCAGGTTGGTTAGGTTCTGGTAAAATAATTTCTCATTAAAAAAACAAACAAACAAAAAACAACTTCCCCCAATGAAACAGAATGTTCTGGGTGTATTTCAATAGAGTTATTTTCTCCTTTCCAGGCAGGAAGCATGAGGAGTTATCCTCTGAGGCCTTCATTCTGAGAACAGGACACGGTCCTGGAGGTAAAATGCATGAAAAAGAGCAGGGGGCCCCTCTGACTGGCCCCCTGGAGTTGTCACACTGAGACTTCCCCACGCTGAGCCTCCCACTGGCCTCAGGGACCTGTTAAATCTGCCTGCCCCGGGGGTTCTTACAAAAGCGGGTTCTGCCCTGGGAGCTGTGACTCTTCAAGGCTGCCTGGCTGCCTCTCTGGGTTGGGAGCAGCTTTTCCCCTCAGTTTTCTGGGATTTAAGAAGAACAGTGATTTTGCATCTCCCTCAGCTCTGGTGTTGTTTTCAGGACAGAAGGAGCAATTTCTGAGCTCCACACGAGCTGGACCAGAGCCTGGAAGCCTCCCCTCCTCTGCCTCCGTGCAATCAGTGGCTGTTCTTCTAGCCGAGTTTCTGAAGATGTGTATTTAAACACACACATCCCAGCCCCTACAGGAGCACACAGTCCCATAAATCCCCCCAGTTTCCACTGGTAACTACGGAGCCGATCGGGACACGAGTTTTGGGACCACAGAGGCCTGAATGCACGACTTGCTCCGTGGCCTATTAACGTGGTTGCTCTGGTCCTTGTCTGAAGTGGCTTGGTTACCGCACCTGGTACATGGGAAACACAAAATAAGTACTAGAATCTTCACTTTTTCTCCCTCCAGGGCCTTCAAACATAGAAAGTAATAAGTGAACTCAGACGGCCTAGTCACCACAATTAGGTCCGACCAGCCTGGCTCTCCTGAATGATGGGCACTGACTTGCACCTTAACTTGGAACAGTAGGGGAACTGCCTTCCTCGAACTGGGCCTCTCCCCACACAGGGCACTCCCTCAGCTGAGACGGGGCCAACTCCCCAACTGAGGTGTGTGCTGGCGGCTTCAGTGTGACCTGGCCCTGCCGGAACGTAAACCTGCAGTGAGTGAGGTGGAGGGTCAGGTGGAGGGGGATCCTTTCTGGGGTGGCAGGGGGCCCGGTAGCACCCAGCCCGGCCTGGTGCCTGGGGCTCCTTAACACCCCCTACAGCTCCTGGGTTGGCTCCAGTCCTGGACACTCCACACACCCTCCCAGTATCTTTTCATTAAGTCCCTTTTTTGTTTTTATCAGCGAGAAGTGGCTTCTGTTGCTTGTTCAGTGGAAGAGTGCATTGGGAAACCAGAGTATTTCTAACATCAGTAAAATTCCAACCTCGGTCAGCTCGCCGGGCAGACCGCGCAGCACAAAGGCCTACACAGGGCTGTGCGAACGGCTTATGTGAAGGGTCCTCATCATCTGTCTTCAGAGATACAGAAGCTGGTGGTTCAGGTAAAACTTCAGGGAGGGATTGAGGAATCCAAAGCTGGTTGGTTTCAAAGGCTAACTGTTCAGACCAGACCCCTGAGCTGTGGTCAGAAGCCTGGCTCTACATCACGCAGACTCAGAGCCCTGAGTGCCGGGTGGGGCCGGTGGTGTTCCCTTTGCAGGCTTTCGTTGGGTATTCACTGTAGCCCTTAAATGCAGCAGAAATTCCAGCTCCCTTAACCCCCACCTTGAGTGTTCCATGACACAAATCCCGGGAGTGTTTAATTTTCATCTTTGTTTAGGAGGATGAAGGTGGGGCAAGAGGAGTCATAAATTCATACTGACTGACACAAGCTCACAGCCAGCACCTCCTCCTCGGAGAGCTATGTGCTCACACAGTGGTGGCTGGGGGGCTGGGCAGAGAACCTCCGCTGGTCCCAGAGGAATTTGCTCCTCTGGCCACAACTGATGGGTTGGACAACAGATCCAGAGGGAGACAGAGCATCTTTCCTGGGAATTTGGAACTGACACACAGAAATCAAGTTCACTCATCTGGGGATTGGCAAGGGGGAGGGGCGGTGGTTGGAAATCAAATGAAACCAGAGCTTAAGAGGAAGTTAGAAGTGAAAGAGAGAGAGACAGATAGACTGAGCTTGTGAGAGCAAATAGTCAGAAAGAAGGAAAACAATCAGGGGACAGAGGAATTCCAGCTCCTTACTGTCTAGTCTGTCCCAGCCCATCAATGACCCCGCGGGATAGTTAATATCATTCCAGTTTTGCAGATAAGGAAACAGGCTGAAAAAGGTGGGGGCTGGGTTTGGGTGCACAGTTAATTTAAGGGCCGCTGGACCCCTCATTTCCCATTGCCTGGAGGCACCATAATCCTCACTGGGACCCCTGTGGTCCCCTGACAGCCCAGCACCCAGATCAAAGGGCCCCTGCGGGAGTGGGAACCCCTCTTAATGTGGAGAGTTCCCTGCACCGAGATGCCATGCATCAGCAGGCTCCCGCTCACCCCAGGTTAACATCTCCCCAGCTGTGCAGTCTCCCGATGCACTTCCCTCCCTGCCAGGCACCCCCATCCTTACCACCGAGTGTACTACAGGAATTCAGGCACAGGGATGCCCAAAGCAACACGAGCCCACTGGCTATACAAACAGCAGACTCCCAGCCCCAACTGTATTCCGAGGGGACAGTAGGCGCCCTCGGCTTTCATGTGTCTAAGACAAACTTCTTCAGCTGGAGGTTATAGAGAAAAATAAAAGGTCCAAAACATAGTTCGGTGAGGAATTCCTCCAAGGACCTGACTCCAGAGTCTACAACCAGGTATACCTACCCCCCGGACTTGGGGTGAAGGTGGATTATTGATCAGCACAACCCCCGGTGGCCCAGCTCCTCGGCTTGGCTGCCCAGAGGGGGCTGGGGGAATGGGTAAGGCCAGGTCTCTCAGGAAGAGCACAGAGGACATGACCTCTCCCCTCCGCACTTGTAAACCCTTCCCCAAATCTCAAGGCATCGGACAGAGAGCAGCCACCACAATAAGGAGATGCTCCCATCTCTTCACTCACTCCTGTCTGTTCACTTACATGCTGAGCATCCACTGGGTCCCAGGACATGACACATAGGATGACCAATGGGACATGCTTGGTCCTTCCCCCAGACCCTGTTCAAAGTGATGGAAGAATGATCACTCATAAAGAGTTTCTCAAAATTATACAGAGACCAAAGACAAACTGCAGAGTGAACCAAATTTAAAATTAGATATGAAGATCCCCCAGTCTCCCCACCTAAGGTTAACAGCATAAAGCCAAAAGATCTTGCCTTTGATCACCAAGGAAGCTGTCACCCCCTCTCAGACGGAAAGGAGAGTTATTCTTTGAGCAGGACACAGAACTGCTCCATCGGATTGGACCAGAGCATCTACATTCATTCAGCAAATGTGTATAAGCTCCTACTACGTACGGGAATCTCCTAACTACACCCGTTCCCAAGGTTCTCGGGCTTTATCAGTCAACAAAATAGACATGACTCCCCATCACTGGGGGCTCAGAGTTTAGCAGAGGAAACAGGCAGCATGTTGAGGGTAGCAAGAGCTTGGAATAATTTAAAAAATAAAGAGTGATATGAGCAAACTCGGGTGATGGTAGTGAGGTGTGGGGCAGGCAGGAAGGAATAAGGCAATCCTGGCAGATCTTACAGAGTAATGAACTTGAAGCAGAATAGATCTGGAGGAAGAAGGAAGAGCCGGAGCCAGAGGCCTCCAGAGTGAGGGGGAGAGTGTGGGCAGCGAGGCAGAGCACGCCGTGTCCTGAGGCCTTTGTGACGACTTTGGCTCCTAATGAAATGGTGACCTGTTTAGTGAGTTTTGAGGGGAGGAGTGATGTAGTCCAACTTATGCTTTTGTGTTTGGGTTTTTTGGGGGAGGTAATTTATTTATTTTAATGAAGGTGCTGGGGATTGAACCAAGGATCTCATGCATGCTAAGCATGCGCCCTACCATGAGCTACACCCACCCCCTCAATGCATGTTTTACAGGCTCCCTCTGACTCTGTGGATGAGAGATTGTAGGAAAGCAAAGATGGAAACAGGAGGCTATTCGTTTTCAGGAAGTGCTGAAGGTGGCTATTAGGAGGGCGGGGAGCAGGGAGCATGTAATTAATGAAGACAGATTATCCAGAATATTCTAACAAGCTGGATATGCTGTCTGTGTGTGTAAGAGAAAGAGAGAGAAAGGACATGGTTCCAACATCTGGACCTGGACAATGGGAGGGATGTCAACTCCATCCACAGGGTATGGGAAAAGGTGGGGCTGAGCAGGTGGAAAGGGGCTGGTATCAGCTCAGTTCTTCAATGACATGGTTAAGGGGTGTATTACATATTGCCACAGAAATGCCTAATTGGTAGAGGAGTCTGTTTCCTTTTTCTTTTTAACATTAAAAAATATAATTTAAATGTATTAATTATATTATGTGAATGATTTGGGAATATTATTTCATGCCAAGTTATATGTTATATATAGCCAAATGGAAAATGTATCAGAAAAGGGGAGAAATGAGGGCTTTCACATAAAGTGACTGTCCATAACGTAGGTAAAATTTCAATAAAACCAGTCTTCAGTGCAAAAACCTCATCTCGGTGTTACATAAAAATAAATGAAAAAGGACTATATTGATGTAACATTATTTCATGTTACATAACAGCCACAAACAAACACACTGTTTAACTATGAGGCTTGTAGAAATACTATTCGCTTTATTCACGTAAATACAGTAATGCAGAAATGTTCTAAGGTAGAATAAGCATCTTAGTGGAAATAATACATATTTGAGCATTTTACATGATATATATGTACTGATTCAAAATTTGGAAAAGTGATTACATAGTAGAACATATGTATGAATGTGAAAGCAAGATGAATGAAAGAAAAAGAATGTGAGTCTCAGGGATAAAGTTCCAGATGGAAAGGGCAAATCAGGGAGTTTTTGAGAAATTGAGAAATTGATGGCATGCCAATTTCCAAGGCTGGGTTGCTTCCACCAAAGGAATAGCAGAGAGAGAGAGGAGAGGCCTAGGAACCAACCCTGGGACACACCCACAGTATATGTTTGGAAAAAAGAGGAGACATTGGCAAAGGACCAGCCAGTAGATCAAAAGCAGAGAGCAGACAGAGCGATGGGCTGGAGGTTGAGTGAAGCAGGAACACGGGGGATGAGGGATGGAAGAGCTGGGTCAAATGCTGCCAAGGGGCCACGCATGATGAGGACTGAAAATTGACCACTATATTTAGAAACATGGGGTCACTGATGGCCTTGACAGGGCAGTTTCCATAGAGCGAGGGATCAGGGGAAGAGCCAGAGTGGGTGCAAAAGGGGATGGCTCAAGAGAAGTTGCAGACAGTGAGTTTAAACAACTCCTTAAAGATTTGCTGCAAAGACACAGGGTGGCAACTGGTGGGGGTGAATTAGGGTCAAGGAGTGTTGTTTGCTTCTTTTAAGAGGATAGACGTTTATATACTGATGGGAGCCAACTAGCAGGAGAATGAAATAGATGAGGTAGTGAAAGAGAGGATGGTTTTGGGAGTGACAACCGAGAGAAAATGGGAGAGATGGGGCCCTGGGGACTTTTGGAGGAACTGGCTTTCGATGTCAATTGTAATAAGAGGTGGGGCACCGAGAGTGAGGTCACAGACATCAGAAGGCGAGCAGATGTGCTGGGAGTTGCTTGTGAAATTTCTCTTCTGTTGGCTTGTTTTCTTTTTCAAAGTAGAAAAGAAATCTTACCAGCTGAGGAACGACGGGGAAGAAAGAGTTACTGGAGCCATAAGCAGAAGATAAGAAAGAGCCTTCAGGGAGAATGGGACAGTGAAAAGAGCAGGGGGAGACGGGGGAGTGCGCTCCCAGAAAGTTACATTTTCTCTTTGACGTCTCCAAATATGTGATGTGTGATTACCCTTCCTGCTGTCTACAAAGTAAAAATTAAGTATGGTTCAGAGGAAATGCTATTTCATTCTAAGAGGCTGCCTGTTTCTCAGGAATGATCATCTTAAACTGCAAACATTACAAAAAATGTTGAAAAGATGAAAACTGTGTACCTAAAATCTCCTATTTTCTATTCATCTGGTTACTATTTAGTTCCCCTATCAATAACTTATAACCAATACTGCCATGATGGAGGTACACTGATGCTTAAAAGGAAATGAGATCTGTATCCTTTTCCTAAATTCCATGGCTTCCTTAATATGCAGTTCCCCTTGGAATTTAGGAATGTCTGGTATAAGAAGTGAGAAACAGTTTGAGAAAATCCCGGCTCAGAATTACACAGCACAACCGCATCTCAGAAGTATATACAGCCGTAAAGAATTTTAGAAGCAAAACTCCGTAACTACTCTTAAAGACTTTTGCAAACCTGGGCCTGCCCAGATGTTTCCAAACTGGAAAGGGACTCCAATCACTTGCCTGGTACAGGACCAGAGGCTGGCCAGCCTTTTCTGTAAAAGCGAGAGAGTAAATATTTTCAGTTTTGCAGATCATTTTGTTGTAACCATGCAAGTCTGCAATAAGAAGGCTAAGACCACTGGGAGACAGGAAACAAATGGGCATGCCCACACCCTCCCTTCCACTCAGGGCAGTTTCTCTGTGGTGGGGAGCTTTGCCACAATGACTTGCTTCTTTGTTTCCATTGGTTTCATTGTTTCAACCCTACTGCTCAAGCACAGAACTTCAGGTGGGCCTGGTCCTTCTGCCTCCATGCAGAGAGAAGGCTG
This sequence comes from Camelus bactrianus, assembly GCF_048773025.1. NCBI lineage: Eukaryota > Metazoa > Chordata > Mammalia > Artiodactyla > Camelidae > Camelus > Camelus bactrianus. Next base: position 3,601,826 of record NC_133573.1, on the reverse strand, counting down.
AGCGGGGGTGGGAACCCCACCTGATGGAGAAGAGAGATTGCTGGGAGGGACACTACGGTGGCCACCATGACACGAGACAATCACACCTTCCAGGGTGAAAGGGAACAAAGTCAAGGGAGGGACACAGCAGTGGGACCCCTAGGTCGCCTGCCAGGCTTGTTTTCCCTCCACGGCCACCCTGGGGACCTTGGGGGTGTTGGGCTTCAGCTACGGTGATTAGGCTGAAGGGACTCAAGATAAAGGACCCTACACCTCCTTACTAGATTCCAAACGCAGCCCCTCTAAGTCCACCCTCTGAGTTTCTGGAACTCAGCTGGAAGAATACATGAGCAGGCCAGACCCAGAGCCCTAGCCAAACACGACAGGGGTCACATGAGGTTGTAACCCCGTGCTCAGTGGTCGGGGACTCCTTGCAAATCTGCAGAAATCCCTGTTCCGCCTAATTCCTGGGAGAAACCCCAGATCTCCTCCTGCTCTGTCTGTACTTCTCTTGATGCTATTGTCCTGGAAGCATGCAGAGTCCTTGAACCTGGCCCTCCAAACATACATAAGCAGCCTGTTCAATAAAACAAATTATGCACTTTTTCACATTTGCCAGTTTTTTGATTCCAGAAAGGCTGTGGGAATCATTCTCACAATCTCCTGTGCCCCCACCACTTGGTGGCCCTCTGCTCATGGAAACACGATTTCCCACAACTGCACCCTGCCTCCCAGCTGGTCAGAGGGGACTGTCCCACAAAGACACAGGTGTTTGTGAGGATCCTGTCCCCCAGCAGAAAGCCTACTCCTGGAGCCACGGACAGGGATCTGGCCTCCTGAGACGCTCAGCTCTAATTCAAAACCTAAACTGGGGGCCCCGAATATTGCTGAATGAATTTCTGAGTCACCTGGGCTGGAGGGGCTTGATTTTTCTTTCCAAGAATGGATGTAGCGCAGCCTCCATTTTCAGGGCTGACATTGACGATGGATCTAGTTCCCCCTACTGCACCGCAGGAAGGAGAGGCCCTTCCATCCCACAGCTTGGAAACCCAGCCCAGGTAAGTTCTGAAGCAGTGTATCGCTGCCAGGTCCAGCATCCCTGCAGAGTGGCCTCTGTCCCTGAATGAGCCCCTTCCCTGGGCCTTTCCTGCCCTGACAAAACCACACCCCAGGCTGTGCCAGAGATCTGGGGCTCTGCGTGTCCAGGGCACACAGTTGGGACCTGAGCCAGGTGTCCCCTGGGCCTCAAGGGGGAGAGGTCTGCCTCTGCATCAGGGGAAGTTGATCCCACATGGCTGGCAGGATGCTCTCAATATGGACCTCCAGGAGCCCAGGTAGCAGTTTCCCTGCAGGTGTTAGAAGCCATCATCCGAAGGGCAGGTCTCTCTTTGTGCAGGCCATCCCGCAGTGCTGGGCCCACGTGCTGACCACAAAAACCTACATGCCCCCAGGTTACCCCAGGCAACCTCACAAATTCGTCACTTGGTGACCTGGGTACCAGGGGCTCATTGGCCATCCCATGAGGGTGGTCCTTGCAGGCATGGTCTCCATGTGCTCCCTTTAAGAAATCCCCCTGGGTTTCTGTGGTCACAGAGCCCACACCAGAAGATTCTAGTCCTGCAGTGACCCCCACAGCAGTCACCTCCCCTGTGCATGTCCAGGGACAAATGACAGCAATTTATTGCCAGGAATCGTGATGAACAAGGGGGTGGGATTGCATACTAAGTTCAGGATCCTGGTAACTCACTCTGCACCCCAAAAAGCATCCATGAGAAATGTGTGTATTGGGATAACTGTGCCCCTAGAAGAGCTGTTCCTCAGGGTTCCTGGGACCCTCCAGCCCCTCTCAAGGTTCTCAGAGCTTGGGTCTAAATTTCTATCTCCCTCCTTTGGTGTACAGCCACCTGTGTCTCGTGATCATGGGTCACTTTAATGCATGACTTGGCATGTTCTTAGTGCTCGTCCTCCACCCCTGCACTAGACCCCCACGATGTTCCCACTGACCCTTGGCTCCCTGGGTGGGTCAGGGGGCCCTAAGTCTGCACCCTTCACTCTCCTCCTCTACCCCCACCCATGGGGCCACACCTAGGTGGACTAGAAGGTGTTTGTAAATGAGTCTTACACAAGGACATGACTGGACAAAACAGGACCCCACCCCCAGAGAGCACACCTGCTCCCTTCTCTGAAGAGGACCTCACAGCCCCACATTGCCTCCCAGGGGTCTACTCAGCACACAGTCCCCCAGTTCTGGGCAAGGCGTCTCCCTGGAATCCTTGCTTCCAGGCAGAGTCTCTCTGTCCTTCTTCTGAGTTTAGAGTTGTTCCCATGTTCCTGAGCACCAAGGTGCCCAGCACAGACCCTTCACTGACCTGGAGAGACAAGGAATATATGTGGCCACAGGTCTCACAGGACACACCTGCTGGGACCCCAGGCCAAAGGGCCGTCCTTCTGCCTTCTCAGGTGTGGATCCCGTGGTACCTTTTTGCAGGGGGTCCAAATGGGGAGTGGGGCCCAAAGCAGTTCATGGGGCTCTCTGGGCAGGGAAGACTTGGGCCAGGCAGCCTTGCTTGGTTTCCCTGCTGGGGCACTCTGAAAACCCCCGCTCCTCTGGCTGTGGCTGGAGGCCCCCCAAAGTTCAGGGCGGGGCCCTTTCTCTCAGCCTCCACTGCCTCCAAAGCCACGCTGGCGCTGGCGTGGGGAAAGAGCTTTCTAGTCCTTTTGTGGCCAAGTTGCCAGAGGTGGATGCTGCGGGGAACTGGAGAGAGTTAGTAGTTGCTCAGATGTAAGTGGTTAGGCAATTTGACACCCTGTCAACTAGCCTTAAACATTGGAAAGAGGGCTTTCCCGGGAAAGCTGGAAGTTACTTTCAGTAATTTGTTTAAAGATTTCTTTTTTTTTTCCCATAAAGATTCATAAAACCTATCCCAGGTCATTCCTGGTATGGACCATTATCCAGGGATCAATCGGGAAATGCAGGAGGAGACGGGTGGGGGTAGGGGAGAGGGGAGGGGAGATCAGAGCCCACAGAGAGGAGATGCCCCTCCCAGGAGCCACAAACTGGGCAGTGGCTGTTGGCATCCAGCCCTCCTGTTCTCAGGCCCATTTCATCTGGGGGGTGTTTCCAAAAGAAACAATGGTGGAAGGGCCATGGAGGACCCCTAGACCTCCCAGAATAGACAGGGGGAGCAGAGTCACCATGCTGGCCCAGGGCTTGGAGACAGACCTGCAGTGGAGACCACAGGTCTTCTGAGAAGCCAGTTTCGAAATAAAGGCAGTATGCGCTGGAATACCCATTTCGAACAATTGCTTCATCATAGACATGTAATTTACATAGTTCTTCTCACCACGAAACTCTGTGTTCTCAACACGCTACGTGAATGACGGCTTCAACACACATTCATTTCTGAGATGTGAACAAGTGTAGAGCCGCTCTTTCATCCAGCATAATGGGCATGGTTACACCTAGGAACGCTTACCAAGATTTCTCAGCAACAGCCAATTTCGAAATAAAGGCAGTGTGCGCGGGAAAAGCCTGTTGGATTCAGGGCTTCCCCATACACCTGTAAGTTATATAGTTCCCCTCACCATGAAACGCTGTCCCCAACATGCTACATGCATGAAGGCTTCGACACACATTCAGTTCTAAGATGTTAGCATGTGGAGAGCCGCTCTTTCATTCAGCATAAAAGGCATGGTTACACCCAGGAAGATTTACTCAGATTTCTCAGCTGGTCCCTTCACTCAGATTCAAAATAAAGGCATTTTGTGCTGGGAAAGCCTGTTGGAGCGTGTTCAGAGCTGTTTTGGGCTCTGTCCCAGCTGGAGGGTGCAAACCCCAACCTCCAGAAAGAGGGACCAGGACCCCACCGGGCAGGTGGTGTTGCCTTTGCTGGGGAACAGTGATCTTTGGGTTATATATTTTGCAGCTCTCTCTAAAACCTGTTTTGACTTAAGTTTGCATCCTAGTCACCAGGTTCAGGGCAACAGAAAAAGCATATCCTACATCCCTTTGCACTGAAATCTTCCCAAAAGAGCAAATATTGGCCCATGAAAACACCAGCTGCTCTCCTAAGGCCCCCTAAATACCCAGCAGTGTGGGCGGTGCACTCTTGATCAGGAACAGGATGAGAGGGACCAGCGGTCTTCCAGCAGGCTTGGCCTGGTGTTGCAGCTGCGCTGTGGGTCCGTGGTGGGAGGGCCATGCAGGGAATCCTGTTTGAGGGGCCTCTGTGCACGTCTGCATTATGCTCTGAGGTTTCATACAAGGCTCCAGGCATACTAACTGGTCAGATACAGCCCCCACCCTCGGGCTGGAGCCACCAGGACCTCAGTACCTGTAACAGGGACAGTGCCCGGTGTGGGGAGAGGTCATGGGACACTCCGGGGTCAGGGGCAGTGGTGCTGGGGAAGGCAGGGGATGCAGTGAATGGTGGAGGGAACAGGGTCCCTTGCTTGGGGGTGAGAGTTCTTGGGGAGACCACAGAGCATGGCACACACCATCCCCACCCCATATCCCAAGTTCCTAGCCCCACCAACACGGGCTTCTCTAAACCCTCTCACCGTGGCTCGTCTGTAAGACCGCACCTAATCGGGCATCTGGCACCCCTGCCCTATCTCCCCTCTTGGAACAGATCCCGTCTCCTTGGAAACTGCCCAGCAGAGTGAATTCAAGGCCGGCAGCGGGTCTGGCAGATCTGCACTTCAGGTGCCCTAACTGGCCAGCCGTTTGTGCCTTGGCTCAGTCCTCTATCTTGCACAAAGGTAGCCTGGGTCCACGTCCGGTGCAAGGGGAGGCCGCGGATCCCAGGCTGAGCCACACACACGGAAAGGTGAGGGTGCCCCTGCCCCGCTACCCCGCCGCCCCGCCACCCCGCCCACTGGTGGCAGCACCGCCCCAGCCTCCGGCCGGCGCCATCTGCAGGTGAGGAGGTCTGCTCGGCACCGCCCGCCCCGGCCCCGCCCAGCTGCCCCATAAGCCTCCCCCCAGCCCCCGTCCTGGCCGAGCCCTGACTCACATTGGCTCCGTAATTTCTGCCCTCTCACGTCTAGCCTCGGGAGGACACAGACGCAAGCGCTAGGGGAGGGCCCCGCGGCGTTGCCATGGCTACATGCGCCGCGCTCTGGGCGGGCCGGTGTGCGCTTCTGGGGCGGGCAGCGGGCTCCGGAAGTGTGCAGCTGCCCGGGACCATGGCGGTGCTTGCTGCTGGGGCTGGAGGCTTGCTCGGCCGGGCGACTAGTTCTGGCCTGGTCAGTCGGCGGCCGACATCCTGTCTGGGGCGGCGTCCCACAGACGGTAAACGTACGGCCGCGCCGTTGGCGGGGCCAGTGGACATCGACAGGGGTGGGATCCGGGTTGGTGTGGCTGCCGGGGAGGCGCTGTGGTGCCGGGGAGCGGGTTGGGGCGGGGAGGACAGGGCTGGGGTACAGCCTCGGGCTTTCCTCCCCCTCGGGCACTGGGGCTGGGACCGCGAGTCCGGGTAGCCCTGCTTGGCCGCGGCCTCCCGGAACCCCCAGGAAGGGCAGGTGGAGGACCTGTCTTTTATGAAGCGGGGCCTTATCCGGGTTTTGAAGAGCCCCAGAATCAGATGTTGGAATGGGGTGGTTTATCAGCCTTGTTTATCTGCAGGGAAATTTCAGTTCCATCCAGATGTTGGCTCCTTCGGTAAATCTCAGGAATAAGACAAGGGTCAGTGCCGATTAGCAGTTATCTAGGGCTTGACTCAAAATAGACTGTGCGGGGTGTAGGGATGGTAGATGGGCCTTCCCTCTCAAAGTTGGCAGTCTTCTGGGATTAGAGGCCCCAGTTGAGGATTACATCCTCATCTGCGGTAATGGAGGTTGTGGGAAACATTAACACAGAGAAGGGAGGAGTGTGGCTGCGGTAACTCATTAAAGAAGCCAGGACCCTTGCCTGGCTCTTGTGTAGGAGAGTCTCGCCTAGGGTAGGGCAGCAGTTATCAAAGTGTGTCTGAGGCCCCTGAGATGCAAGACTATTTTCGTAGAAACGCCGGTATGTCACCTGCCTTTTGCACACTCTTGCACTCCCGAGTTTCCTGTGGGGATTTCCAGGGAAAACCTGGTCTGTGATATCACAAAACAGGGAATGTAGAGGCAGATAGAATTCAGCTCTCACCAGTCCAAAAGAGATTTGCAGAAATTAAAATCACTGCTATTCTTCTCATTAATGATTTTTGTTTAGAAAAATATACTTATTTTTTGCTTAAGAGTATTAATGGTTACATGTAGTAGGTTGTTATTATTTTTAAGTGAATTCATAAGCATTTTTTAAAGTTCTTATTTAAGTTCTAACACAGGAACTATTGATAGATTTAACCCACATAAACAGCAGCCTTTCGGAGTCCTCAGTAATTAAGAGTGTACAGGGGTCTGTAGGCCAAGAAGCTTGAGAGCCCCTGGAGAACGGGTGCTCATGTACTAGTCAGGTGCTTAGCGTTGTTAGACAGATGCCAAGATGTCTTCTGCATGTGCTCCCGGACTCGAAGTAATTGGCCACATGGAGACGGGTGGGCAGTGCCTCCAGTATACAAACCAGAAGCTGGTGAGCGTGTCTTGAGTCTAGGCCATGTGCTGTGCAGGGATTCCCAATGTATCTGTTCTATCTAAGCCGGGATTCCTGTGCAGAGGCCTGGCCCTGAAGACCCGCTCTCCTTTGCTCCCTGCCAGGTAACTTCTGTGTGACGTCAACCCTCCAGAGGGCTTCAGCCTCCGTAGGAGCGTCTGTATCCACATCGCCTTCCTCCTGAAGACCCTGCTGAAAGTGGAGGAGTCGGTGCTGGTGATACCCCCTTGGGGCCGCCTCTACCATTGGCAGAGCCTGGACGTCCACCAGGTCCGGATCCCCTGGTCTGACTTTTTTGATCTCTCAAGTCTCAACAGAAACATCCCTGACACTGAGTACGAACAGTTCATTGCAGGTGAGATGGTGATCGTTTCACTGGGGCCAGACGGTTGTTGTTCTGGTTCCGATGTGAACATCGGGCCGTCTTGCTTCGGGCTTGTCGGTCTGCTAAGGGGTTCTGCTCATGTTTCCCGCACTGCAGGTGAATTTGGTCTTTCCATAGTTTTTCTCAGGAAATAGATCTGAAGTGTATGAGCTCTGTGTTCCCTCCCCTCTGAAAATCCTGGCCTCCTGGTGAGATGGAGAGGTGACAAGAAGGCCACTGCCACACAGGCCTCGTCCCAGGAGGACTCGCTCCTTGGGCAGTAAGGGCCATTCTTACCTGAAGGAAAACACGATGTGTGTGTGTAGCATGGGCCACGTGCTGGAGAAGGTATGTAACCTCTCATTCAGTATAATTTGGTCCTGCTCAAGCTTCCCATTTTACTTTCTGTTAGAGGAAAGAGTTGAAGATTTTCTTTGAATAAAGGTATTTAGAGCTTATTTTTTTTTTAATTGAAATGTGGTTGATTTACAATGTTTTGTTAGTTTCAGATATACAGCTGTTTTGTTAGTTTCAGGTATACAGCATAGTGATTCAGTTGTACATATACATAGTCTATTCTTTTTCAGGTTCTTTTCCATTATAAGTTGCAAGATACTGAATATTTTCCCCTGTGTTCTGCAGTGAATCTTTGTTGTTTATCTATTTTACATATAGTAGTTTGTAATTGTTAATCCCAAACTCCTAAGTTAACTAAGTCTATGTGTTTTTGTTTTGTAAATAAGTTCATTTGTATCATTTTTAAAAATTCCACATACAAGTGATATCATATGTTACTTGTCTTTCTCTGTCTGAGTTATTTCACTTTAGTGTGATAATCTCCAGGTCCATCCATGTTGCTGTAAATGGCATTATTTCCTTCTTTGTTATGACTGAGTAATATTCTTCTATATCTAAATACTACATCTTTATCCAGTCATCTGTCAGTGGGTGTTTAGTTTGCTTCTATGTCTTGGCCATTGTAAACAATGCTGCTGTGAACATTGGGGTGCAGGTATTTTTGGAATTAAGGTTCCCTCTGGATATATGCCCAGGAATGGGATTGCTGGATCAAATGATAAGTCTTTTTTTAGTCTTTTGAGGACTCTCCATACTGTTTTCCACAGTGGCTGCACCAAACTACATTCCCACCAACAATATAGGAGGGTTCCCTTTTCTCCACAGCCTCTCCAGCATTTGTGGTTTGTGGATGTTTGAATGGTGGCCATTCTGACTAGTGGGAGATGATAACTTATTGTAGTTTTGATTTGCATTTCTCTGATAATTAGCAATATTGAATCTTTTTTTCATATTCCTATTGGTCATTTGTATACCTTCATTGGAGAATTGCTTGTTTAGTTGTTCTGCCCATTTTTGGATTGGGTTGTTTATTTTTTTTTCTTATTAAGTTGTATGAACTATTTATATAGTCTAGAATTTAAGCCATGTTCAGTCTCATGTTTTGCAAATGTTTTCTCCCATTCCATAGGTTGTCTTTTTGTTTTGCTTATGGTTTCTGTTGCTGTGAAAAAGCTGATAAGTGTAATTAGGTCCCATTTGTTTATTTTGTATTTTATTTCTGTTTCTTGGGTGGATTGCCCTAGGAAAACATTGCTGAGATATATATCAAATAATATTTTGCCTATGTTTTCTTCTGAGAGGTTTATAGCGTCTTGTCTAATGTTTAAGTCTTTAAACCACTTTGAGTTTGTTTCTTTTTTTTTTTTTTTTTGCAACTCTATTGTATGCTTTCGATTTGTGGTTACCTTTTTTTTCAGGTATATCAACCCATTACTATATCTATTACCTTTAGACTGATAATCAAGTAGGCTCCAACACATCCTAAGAATAATGAGAAAAAAAAGAAAGAAAGAGAAAAAATCTATCTTTTCATGCTACCGTCTCCCATTACCACCTTTTTGTATTTTGATGTACTTTTTCTTTTTTGCATCTTCATGTTTATTGTCTTGTAACTCGTTATTGCATTTCCAACTATGTTTTCCCATTTGTATAGCAACCTGCTTCCTTTCTGTTTAGAGTAGAACCTTTTAATGTCTCTGTTTGGTTCAATAATGCTGAATTATCTCCCACCCCCCTCCCCCCCTGCGTCTCTGAATCCTCAGTCCAGGGAAGCCAAACCATCCTTGCCTTCATCTGTTCTGGGAAAGCAATCTTCAGAGTGGGAAAGAAAACATTGAAAAATAATATTCTGTGTATTGCTTTCTACCCTTGCCCAGAGAGTGAGAATCACCTCTGAATGCGGAGGAAGAAAGTTGGAGGTGCGGGGCACAAAGTCTTTTGTCCTTTTGCTACTGAAAAAATGATTGCTTTTGTAATTAGTGATGATGCCCTTTAAATTGGTGAGATCGAGATTCTACAGCTTCAGATCCTGTGAATAACCAGCCAGGAAAAAGCTCTCCAGGGCCCCTGCAGTGGGAAAGGCAGCCCCTCTGAGCACCTGTTGTTCTGTATTCTTCCTGAATGAACATGGGTTTGCTACGCACCGTGCAGGATGATGCAGTTACCCGAGGTGGAGGACGGGGAGAACCCTGCTGGGTGGAGAGCCACAGGAGCCCACATTTGATGGACAAAGTGAAGAGTAGTGGTGCGGGCATAGGAGGAGAGGATGGTTGAGACCCAGGATGGTGTTCTGGAGTCCAGCAGGCGAGGCTGGTGGGGCAGATGGGGCCCTGGGGCATGGGCAGTCCTTGAGGGATCTGAAGCAAAGATATGAACCAAGAGACTGGATTCGTGTGGGGGTACAGGGCCCCCTGGGGGCCGCGGGGCAGTGCAGCAAGCCCAGGAGGAGTGGGAAGTTCCCCAGAGTTGGGTTGACAGGTCACAACCAATTCACTGGGGACCGAGAGGTACCGAGATATTGTTAAATTTTTGTCCTCTTTCTGGAAAAAAGCTGCTTCCTTTTGAATAGCCTGTGTCGTTAGTGAGAATTAAAGTCATGAAGCAACATTTCCTCAAAAGTCATCCATTGTGTAGTTGTTAATAAGGGTCAAATGCAGACTTGAATAGACTAAATCAAACATTCATCATCGGATTTTAAAATCCTTTAAAATAAAAATTCTTGCTGTCTTTGTTCTTCTTTTCAGGGTTCACTTGGTGATAATAATAGTAACCAAAGCAACAGCAAACCCTTACAGAACTCTGTCGTGCTGTTCCAGGAACTCTGTGTTCACGACAACCCAATGAGGTGGCACTTTACAGGAACGACAGTCATTAATCACACAGCTAGTAAATGGCAGAGCTGGGACTTGAACCCAAGCTGTCTGGCCCCAGGGCCCCTTCTCAGGCCCTTCACTGCAGCTCATCACTTGGCATGCCTGACACAGGCCAGCATTAAGGAGCAGCTTGACCTTGGCCAAGGCTGCTTCACCGCTTGGTCTCTGTTTCCTCATCTGTAGAATGGGGGTGTGGGCAGTGAATTCTGTGAGCTCAGTGGTCACTTCCTCCAGCTCTGCTATTCTACTGCTTTAAGTTAATTTAGTAAGTATCTGAGCCTCTGAATGGGCCACGCTGGCGCTTTGCTAGGACCTGGGTTACGGAGAAAAGTAAGATCAGCCTGCTTCTCCAAGGAGCCTGTCTCCCTCCACGGGAAGCAGCTGCGAGGCCCAGGCTCCCTCGCTGGCGGTCGGGGGCTGGGCAGGGAAGTATGATAGAAGATGGAGGCAGAGCCCCTCCGAGAACAGTGTTGGCCACACAGCTCTCAGGAACGGGAGCGTCTGTCGAGGCTGCTGAAAGGGGGGGTCCCCATGAGGCCAGTAGCCCCCCCAAACTAAGCCCTCAGGACAAAGATCCAGCCATCCCTGCAGTGTCACCGTAGAGCCGGTCCATCCTCATCACTGTGTCCCTGTGCTCCTTTGTCCTGGGGCCTCTCTTCCCCCTACACCCAGAAGACTCTTCTCCCTCTATTCTCTGAGTTTCCCCTCACTTCACCCGTGGTCCTTGTTTCCTGGGCCACCATCTCTGTAGTTGACACTTTTCCCCCTCACAAACCCCGTTTGATCAGGAGCCTGGGTTGGCCTCCTTGTGCTCACTTTCCCCCTTCAGATGATTGCTCCTCCCGTCGAGGGAGCACGTGGAAAACCCAGATCCATTCCTAGCATTGCCTGCCCCCCTGGCCTCCCTGCTCATCTGCCTCAGTCAGGAGCACCTGGACCACCAGCTCTGTATTGCCTCTCCTCCTACCATCAAGACGTCAAATTTCATTCTCCCTCCACCAGCATCTTCATTTTAGGGTCTTCTTCACCGTCAGCCTGAGCCAGCCATCCCCCATTCACCCTACCCCCGGGCTCATACCCGGGCTTGTCTCCACCCCAGGTCCAGCCTCTCTCCTTTAAGTGCCCAACTCTAGCCATCCAGCTGCTTCTCCACCAGCCTCCCTGGCCCTCCTTCACCCTCACTGGGGCATCAAGCGCTGACTCCTCTGCTTTCCTGCCTGTCCACGTTCCTCTTACTTCCACTTCCCCACCTTCCAGCTCTGCATCCACAGTCAGCGCTCTCTTTATGACAGACAAAACCCCCTTGAGCCTTGACCATTTCAGTTCCTCATCAGGCCGACTTTCATCTCGGTTCACCCAGCTCTACTTTTTCTGAGCCTGCAGGCAGCAGGCTCTCCCAGCACAGGTTTCTAAGACTACAAATCAATGCCCACCGTGTTGCCACTGCCAGGCAATCCTCCAGGGTTTCTCTAGTGAGCACATTTCCCCACTTATCACTCAGTGGTGTCAACATTCTCTGCTCTCTGCACACCTCTAACCTTCCCTCTGTCTCTTCCCTGACTCCCAGCAGATGGCCTTGCCTCCTGCTTCAGAGAGAATGGCATGTCACTGGAAAGGAACTCGCTCACCTGCAGCAAACCTGCTCACCTCACCTTTTATCTGTCCCTCTCCCACCTGGACTCTAGCTGTAGTTGTTCTTAATTCAGTGAGTTTAGTTGACATATATACACAGTTAAAAGCATAGCACACTATCGGCTACATTCTAGGGCTTACTTTTTCAATTTAACATGGAGTGTGTGATTCATCCACTTCGTTGCATGTACCTGCAGTTCACTTGTTTTAACTGATCTTAAATGTTGTGTATGTGAAAGTAACACAAGGCAAGGGGAAGCCAGGACTCGGGATGCTGGTAACTTCCTGTGAGAAGAGGCCAAGTGCAGGATAGGACACAGTATGTCACTGTCAATAGTCCTGTTCTGATGTTGGGTGATAGGTTCACAAATGTTTCTTATAATATTAAGTTTAATACATTAATATTTCTGACAGGCACCTAAGGTGAGAATATGTCATGAACCAAGACATACAATGGGCAATATTACATCATTATTGTTATGTAATCTTGTTATAAAATATATTAATCATAATCCTACATTGTTATGTGTTATATGTTATATAGATGCATGAATTATTTATTATGTATATAAATACCTACATATGTATTATATACTATCTGATAATAAATAAACAGAACATAATATGCTAGTATATATAATATTATGTATTATTTAATAAATAATAACATACTATATCCTGTTATATGACATGGCACTTAATCTTTAATCAAATAAAAATATGCCACTATATGAAATGGTAATTAATAAAATTAAATGAAAAAGCCCGCAGCTTTTAACGCCAACACCGCTTCAGCTGTCACTTTTTTCTCTTCCCTTTCATTGCCGAGGTCTTCACAGTGCTATCTGTTCCCCCTTTCATCTCCTTGTCCTGAACCTTCCTCCTCCTTCCATCTGATGCTGCCTTCTGCCCCGTGGTCCCTCTAGTCACCAGCGGCCTCTGGGGCACTGATCTGCGGGCACGGTCTCAGGCCCCAGCTCACCTGCCTGTCCGCCGCCTCTGCCACCGCTGGTGGGGGCGGGGCGGGGGGCAGAGTGCACCTCTCTTCCTGGAAGAGAACACAGCACAGACTCAGTGACCAGCAGCAGGTGTGGCCGGGACCTGCAGGACTGAGGGGAGAGCCAGGCTGTCTGCATCCAGACCTGGGGCTCTTGGAGTGTGAAGAAACCCAGTCCTCACTGCCCCTGAAGTGAGGAAAACACCCTCAGGTGGGTTAAAGTGCTTATGACCTAGGTCTGTTGGCTGGAAAGGACAAACGGGCCCCTAAGGGGAGGGTAGTTGATGTTCCAGGCCCCACCAAGGACCTAAGGGCTGGCAGGGAAGCAGGCTGGATGCTCCACTGGACCCGGTTCCCCCACGGAGCTGGGGCCTTCGGGAACAGGCAGAAAGCCCTCAGTCTCTGAGGGGAACGGGGCAGTGTGGGAGCATCCCTGCAGCGAGTCAAGTGACGTCAGGGCTTGTGGGATCCGTTTTTATGGCCACATCGAGCCACAGCAGGAGTGGATTCCTGTCACGCAAGGTGCCATCGTGTCCGAGTGCCAGGCTTCAGACCCAATCCCCTGGGGCGCTAGGACAGTTATAGACATAGGCGGCTCGGGGAGGCCTCAAGAGGGCGGTACTGGCCTTCCTGCCAAAACGATTACACAAAGATCAATCAATCGATGGGAAGAAAATAAGAAGCATGGTCACATCTGGACCCCAAGCTTAGACTTGGTATATGGGTGACATTTATCGACAATCCAGCAAGGTTCTGGTCAGAGCTAGAGGTCAGGAGAGCAACATGGGAGTGGCACTAAGGAGCATCGTGGTGCAGAGGCTAGACTGGGGGTCTGCAGGCTCCCCCCACGAGGAGGCTCAGTGTTTGGGAGGTGGCTAACGTGCCTGCTTTGTGTCACCAGCAAGTGATGCCACCTGCGGAAAATCAGATATAATGCTGAGCCGGGTCAGCCCTGGGTGATGTGATAAAGGCCCCTACAAGAGGGAGCGCCAGACGAATAGTGAAAGAACCAACAGGCTAATGAGTTTCTTGCCTGTGTTTATCGTGCTTTCGTAGCCAAGAATGAGGAGAGAGTTGAATATCTCACCATGAAGATTTTAACAACTTAAGAGGGTTCCGTGTCTCACTGCATTTCAGTGTCACCTGGAGGAATTCAGGAGGTGTTTAGACCCAGTGGAGACTAACGGCCTGTTGGTTCCTCATCAACCTGGCAAACCCACCAGCCCTCTATGGCCAGACCTTGGCAAGTGCCTTCCCTTGTTCTAACAAAACCCTTTCCACCCACGCCTGTGGTATGCTTTTATTTTTTTTTAATTAATGGGAATGAAGATACCTTACATCCTCCTCAGACCTTTCCTTAGGGCTTCTGCCCTTAGACCCCGGCAAGGGGGCCCGCTGCCCTGAGTCCTGCACTACAGAGGGTCCTTATGGCCCTGACACTTCCTCTGGCCATGCCCTCCATGGGGTGGAGTTAAAAGGGCCAAGGGGACATGGTCATTGGCTCCATCCCATGCTCTAGAAACCCAGGACCCCAAATGCCCTGTCTCAGCAGCCCCTGACCCATTTCTAGTGCCTGCACCGGCTCTCCCCGTAGTTCAGATTCCTAGGACTCACAGAGAGGCCAAAGGGCAGCTGTTTGCATGGAGGGTATGAGCAGAGCCCGGACGTAAGTTCTGAGTGTCCCCCTGTGGCAAGGGATGGACCCAGCATTGGGAAGAAAACGTTCAAGCTAGTGATCAGAGACTGGGAATCAGCTCTCCCCACACGCTCACTTTCTTTGCCGGACTCCCCTGTGTCTGGGAATTCTAAATTTGAACCTGGCCTTCCCCCTTGTAATGAATGTATATTTGTAAAGGCAGGAGTTTAGAACCTACTGCACTAAACATGTTTACATGTATAGGATGTGAGCTCCCAGGTATGCTCTGGCCCCGCACTTCCAAAGGTCCAGAGCAGTTATGTTGGCTCTACTGAGACTGTAAGTGATAAAGATCATCTCCAGAGAGGAGGGACTCCTGCTTCACGCTCCAAAGTCAGGATCTTCTGAGTGGGTAAAACAATGGACACTGTGACCCTCAATTGTAAATTGATTTAGAATAACGCCAAAGTGTGTAAGATGTGTGTGTGCGCATGCGCACACCTGGGGACGTGTGTGGTACATGACTGTGTGTGTGTGTGCGTGCGTGCATGCCTGGGGATGTATGTGGTTCTGAATGTTATGTATGTGTGTGGGCCTGAGGACGTGTGTGGTTGTGTGTATGTTATGGGTGTGTGTGTGTGTGTTAATTGAATCCATGTGTGTGTGCCCGTGGGGATGTACATGGAGCAGAGCCAGTGTGTCTGCACGTGTGTTTGTGTGTACGTGCATGTATTAGTTTTAATAGTAGAACCTGTCCTTTAGAATTATGAAGTAGTAAAAATTGTATGATGTCCTTTGCTGTGTAATTCAAAATTAAAATAATCTTCAATCACCAGAAATTTAATCCCCCTCAGATTCTGATTTTTTTTCCATATTATATCTTAATTTTACTGATGAGGAAACTGTAGCTTAGAGATGTTAACTGACTCAACCAGGGGCATGGAGCTCACGAGCCCAGGACCAGGACGCAGTCCAAGCGGTTCTGCTCCAGAGGCCTGGAGCCCTGCTCAAGATCATGCATGGCCTCTTGGCGGGGGAACAGATTCTGATGGTCTCTGGCCAGCGTGCAGGCTGCCCAAGCCGGGACTCGGGAAGCCGGGCGGAGAGAACCAGACAGCAGACAAGAGTGAAGGGCTGCTCAGAAGTCAGATAGGTTCCTAGGTCTTGGATGAGGAAGGAGGCTCACTGCTCATCCTTGATCCCTTTGCTGGTGGCTAAAAGGGACCAAGGCCCATGAGAGCACTTCTGGGAGCTGCCTGCCAAAACCTGGAAAAGGACTGCTCAGGACTGGCTCTGCAGTAGGAGCAGAGGAAGGAAATGTCACCTCCTGGTGGACATCATTGGTGATGGCAGTAGGAGAGCTAGCAGCCTTGGTATAGAGGTGACAGGACAAGGTCCTAGTGGATGATCGTTTTCACGTGTCTTAAAAATCATTGCTTCATATATTTTATCCATTTTGTGGTTTACTGTAGGGTGGTAAATATGGTCAGTGTTACTCCATATTACCTGTATTAATTAATTTTTTTATTGTTAATTTTCTCTTCAGTGACTTGGAAGCTATATTACCTCTTAATGAAAATTCTCTCTAAATTTTTATAAATCATCTCTAAGTTCATAACTTTATATGCAATTGGACCAGTATTCCTATAAGAGTCTCAAAAATGAAATAATCAATTAGATCCTGTTCCTCAATAATGAAAAATTTAGCATATTTTACCTCTCTGCTTTTCCAAATTGTGTGTGTGTGTGTGTGTTTGTGTGCTCCAGTTGTTACTTTTTAGACAGTTGCTTTAAGTTTGTTACATTAACAAAGAAAATATAGGTATAACATCTTGGATTTCATTGCTCACTACCACTATTTAATCCCATATCTTTCCCACTTTTGAGTTATTTACTTATCGGGATTTCCCAATCAACTGGACACATGATTGGCTAATTTTTTTCGAGTGGTGTTCTTGGAACACTTACATATCCATATGCAGGTTTATGTTCTCCTCATCAACAACTCTCAGTGTGTTGTTCATAGCCCAAACCTTATTTTAAATTAAGGCATTGTTTTTCATCACCAAAAAAAAAAAAAAAATCTTAACTTAATGTGCTGTCTTTTTATGGCTGGCTAGTCTTGTATGCTGAATGGATAGTAATAGAGATTTCCTTAACCTTCCTACTTCTTTTTACCATAACTCGAATTCATTGAGAAGCATGTTTTTACCATTTCTCAGATGGGCTTCCACTTTGACTTCCACTTTAAACCATCACCCCACTTTTATCTCCGTGCTTAATCCTGAAAAATTGAGCTCTCTATCGGATTAAAGGTGGTTTCCGTCAAAGATGTGTGGCTCCCTGTAAAGGTCCAAAGGAAGAGAAAAGGAAAGATTCCTGTTTCTGGTGGTTACATTTTGTCAGGTTAGAGATCTAGTTATCCGTGTGGCTGCGGTGGAATCTGCAATATCTTGGCTCAGAGTTTCCTTTTTCTGGCTTAAAATGGGAACCGCATTAGCTGGGGTCACGGCGCTCTGGCCGTTGTCAGGATCCCGGGGCTGAGGCAGCTCCTCTCCCTCCTTGTTATTTTGATCTTGCAAACTGGGTCCCAGCTATGTGAACCCTGCGCCTGGCGGCCAGGATCGCCCCCCACGTGACGTGTCCCCAGTTCCTCGGCGACCCTCACTGCTATCAGCTAGTTCCAGTAAGGGTACGAGCTGGCTTCCACTGCGGTCCTTCCTCCTTCCTCTCCAGGCAGGCCCTCATTTCCCACTAGTTGGCCCTAAGCCTTCTCTCCTGTGCTACATACGCTGACGGAATTCCTCAGGGTTTCCAGCAGGTAGATGGGGCTCTACAATGTTTGGACCCCTTCAGTGCTTGCAGTGGAAATTTAGGAGGTGGGAAGTAGGATCTTGGGGGTTCTCCATATCTAGGGGCTCCCTATCCAGCAGATTCAACTAACTGTGGATTGAAAATATTCGGGAAAAAACAGAAAGTTTCAAAAAGCAACACTTGAATTTGCCATACACTGGCAACTACTTACATAGCATTCATGATGTATTAGATACCATGAGTAATCCAGAGATAATTTAAAGTACACAGGAGGACACAGCAAAAGAGAAAGTGAAAACAAATATATGTGTATATTCATGTATAACTGAAAACTTGTGCTGTATGCTGGAATTTGATACAACATTGTAAAATGACTATATCTCAATAAAAAAAGTTTCTATATATAAAAAAAGTAGAAGGGAGGATGTACATGAGTTCCATGCAAGTCCTGTGTCATTTTATACAAGAGGCGTCAGCATCCATGGATGTTGACGTCTGTGGGGATTCCTAGAACCAGTGCCCCATGGTTAACAAGGGATGACTGGAGGTCCAGGCTCCTTATCCCAGCCTGTCATGTCCCCACGTTGTCTGAATCCTACCTGTACCACACTTCCCTTGTCACTCTCCTCCAGCCGGCAGACTGCCCTCTGATTCTTGAACACGCCACACTCACTGTGCTTCATGTCCGGCCCCTAGAAATATCCGTTACTTTCTGAGCATGGCTCTGCTTTCACAAAATGGGCTGCATTGTCACTAGAGAAGACAGTGTGGAGGTTCCTTTAAAAAGTGAAAATGGACTTAACTCATGATCCAGCCTTCCCACTCCTGGGCATATATCAGAAGAAAACTCTAATTCAAAAAGTCACATTCACCTCAATGCTTACAGCAGCACCATTTATAAAAGCCAGGACATGGCAACAACCCAAATGTCCATCGGCAGCTGACTGGATAAAGAAGTAGTAGTATATTTATACAATGGAATACTACTCAGCCATGAATAAAAACAAAATAATGTCATTTGCAGCAACATAGATGGATGTAGAGATAGTCATTCTAAGTGAAGTAAGCCAGAAAAAGAGAAAAATGCCATATGATATCACTTCTATGTGGAATCTAAAAAAAGGCACAAATAAATTTAACTATACAGGAGAAACAGACCCACAGACATACAGAAACAAACTTATGGTTACCAGGGAGAGAAGGGGATGGGAAGGGATAAATATGGGTATTCGAAAAGTGCCCCTCTTGGGGAGTGATGGAAATGTTACCTATCTTGATCGTGGTGATGGTTTTCTGGGTGTAGACATTTATCAAATTCATCAAATAGTACATGTGAAATATGTGTAATTTACTGTACAGGAATCATACCACAATAAAGGTGCCTGTAAAAAAAACAGAAAAGTTTGGCGGCATTGTGTCCTACGTTTTTATGTGTCTTCAGTGAGTGGGTCTTCAAGTGTCTGGTCTGCCATGTTTTCTGAACCAGAAGTGCCCTGCTTCCCTTTTCTTTGGTAAACTGTCAGTGGGTTGCATTTATTCCCGTGGCTTCAACTGCTCTCTGTCCACTGATTAACTGTCAAATCTTTTCCAGCAAGGACATCTCATTTCAGTCCCAGAAATATACTTATAATTGACAAGTAGACATTCCCAATTGATTAGCCCATAAAAATCTCAAGCTCTGTATGTTTGAATTTACACTCGCTCAGAACTAGGATTACTTCTTCAAACAATGGCATCACTATCCCATCTGTTTTCCGTGACATACATCTGGGAGTTTTTCTTTACTTTTCCACTCCCTCACCCCCGTCATTACTACAATTCTATTCCATAATATCCCCCAACTAAGTCCCTGCTCCTCGCTCCCCACTGCATTAATTCACACCAATTGCTAGTCTCCCCAGTGCTGTTATTTAGAGTGAACAATCCACTTTGCTCACTTTTAATGACTAATCTGTGTAACTCTCCTCCTTAAAACCCCAAAGAATTCCCTGCTACGTATGTGAGGAAGTCCACGCTCCCTGATTTAACGTCACACCTTCTCATCACCTGGTTGCTGCTTTTTTTCAGCCTCAGCTTCCGTTAGTTCCCCACAGCCTCTAGCCTCACTGACCTCCCTTCCCTAATTGCAAAGTGCTCTTAGACACGACCAGACCTCTGCACGAGACACGCAAGCTGCCAAGAATCCCGTGCCCAGCAGGCATTCTCATGGTCTAGAGATTTGCTGGAATCCTTCAGATGTCAGTGCAGAAAGCATTTCCTCTCTGACACCTTCCCTACCTTCTAGAACCCAGCCCCAGGCAGTGCAAGGGCCCCTCTGAACATACAGTATACATGATGCCAAGTGACTCTTACCACATTGTTTTGAAAATCTATTTAAATTTGTCTCTTCCACGACACACTGTGATCTCCTTGAGGGATGGGGGGCTGTGTGGTATTTGTCTAGACAGCTAATGTCTGGCACAGACCCCGGGCCATCGGAAACAGTCTGCTGACTCATTAAGAATTGTCGTCTTTGCGACGTAAGAAAGACTACATGATCTCTGATCTTACACCATCCGGCAAGGGTCCAAATAATTTCACATAGAACTACACAGGCAAAATATGTGTATTGTTTTCCTCTTTGTGAGCCCGAGATCATAGGCATCCTGGAACGGAGGTGTCACTCTAAGCTGTCTGTCCCCTAGGCTGGCATGACCAGTTTCAACATATTTTTTAGAAGCTGTAGGGATACGTGTACATCACCCCGTATTACAGCAAACGGTGCTTCAGCCTGAACAAGTTTAATGTCCATATAAAAATCAGAAATCTTCCAAACTGAAGCCTGAAGAAACATTTCCCGCCTCTCCTTCCAGTCTGTCTTCCATCTGCATCCCACATCCCCACTGCTCATCTGCGTCAGGCCACATTCTTCCAAGAAACATTGTCGGTGGGACACTTGGACGAGAACTAATTACAGCAGTCATGAAAATGGCCCAATGAACGTAGGCTCTGCACAACAAGGATGTTTTGACCGGAGGCCTCAGCCGTGGCCTGCAGGGTCTGTTCACGTGTTCTGCCTGGCTTCCCTGCAGACGTTCTGCAGAAAACCAAGCCTGCAGTTAAAGTCATAGAAGGCCCAAGAAATCCAGAAAAATAGAGTAAGATTCATGTCCTTGGGAATATTTTTGAAAACCACCCACTAATAGGAAGAAGAGCTTTAAGAGTTTCGTTTCAGAGCAGATGATGTCCAACTGCAGGTGGGTCAGTTTTGTCATCGTTGCTCGCTAGTTGGCTTTCTGCTGCTTCTTACACGCCGCTGTTTAGAGAAGTGGCCTGAGTCGGCCCTCAGAGCAGAAAGGTGAGCTGGGCCTGGTGACAGCAAAGCTCCTCTGCTGTGTAGTGACCCGCTGAGAAGGAAGGGATGGCCCAGGGCTTCCTCTGACTCTCTCCCTCAGTTACAAACTCTATGAAGGGAAAATGGAACAAAAAATCTTAATTCAATATGGTATTGTCAAAGTATAAATATAATTTTCTTTGGAGGGGATGGTATAGTTCAAGGGGTAGAGTACGTGCTGGGTTCAATTCGCAGTACCTCAATGTAAAAAAATAATAAGAAAAAGTCTTTAAAATAAAAGAAAAATAACAAGTAAGAAAAGAGATCTCAAACAACCCAAGTTTAAAAAGAAAAAATGCCTTTTAAAAATAGTAGTCAGCTCGGTCTTTTGCTAGACTAGGAGTTTGGGATTAACAGATACACACTACTATGTATAAAATAAATAACCAACTCCCAGGTCCTTAATAACCTAGTTCAACCTGAATCCTTTCTCTTTTTTCCCCTAAGCAACCTGTGGAAGCATCTGAAATTCTCATCTTATAAAAGAATTCATTTAAAGGCTGTTTGAAAGTTACTGGTTAAAAGAGGTATTTGTGGTTCCATGAATATAGGTCTAGTAAGAAAGACAGACAATAAACTAGTAAGCAAATAAATATATGACGTGCTGCAAGGGACTAATAATTGCCACAAAGAAACATAGAGCATATTAGGAGAGAAAATGATTGAATAGGAAATATGTGCATGCTATTGTAAATAATGTGGTCAGATAAGTCCTCTCTGAGGGTAAAATAATTTGAACAAAGTCCTGAATGAAGCAAAAGAACAAGCCACGTAGGTAACAGACAAGAAAAGCCTCCCAGACCGGGAGAAGTGTAAGTACGAGACTTGGAGTTACAAACACCGCTGTCCTGTTTGTGACCATCTGGTCGGGGAAGATGGGCTGGAGAAGAATGATGAGAACTGAGGCTGCAGAGATGGGTGAGGGACCGCATCACACAGGGCCTTGGTAGGGACTCTGGATATCCTTCTGTATACAATGGAAAGTCATGAGATTATTTTGCAAAGCAGAACAACTTGATCCAATTCATACTTTAATCAGACCATTGTGGGTAATATATGGGGAATAAGCAATGGAAGCAGGGCAAGGTAAGCTGATGGGAAGCCAGTGGGAAGAGTCTTGCTGACCTGGAGAGAGACACCGAGGTTGGGCTGGCATGATGGCGGGAGACTGGCTGAGAGGGGACACGATTTGACAGTAACGGTCACAGGCCTTAATGCTCGAGTTGGACACAGACACAGAGTGGTTCAGGGTGATGGGTATGTGATATTTGGGGCTGAGCCACAGTTTTTGTGCAGAGACCTGACAGGAGAATAAAGTGGGGACGTTGACGTCGGTAAGAAGGGTTGGTGGGTGTTTAATTTCCCCTAGAGCCGCATCTCTGTTTCTCTGTAGGTGAAGTCAGCAGAGCAGGGATGGCTGTTCCTAATTCTGCAGTGAATTGCGTGTCCTTCTCATCGACAAATTCGTGAGGCCGACCTGCCCATCCAATTGCAACATTTTGAATCTGCTTCTTTCTATCCAGGAGGAGATTTCCAACTAAGATGCCAATCAAAAATTCCCGTGTCCAGAGTTAGAGATGTGTGCCTTTGGGATGATCTCAGAGATGCCTCCACAGAGGCTATGTGTGCTCTCTCTCCCTCAGAGCACACAGTTCCCTTCAGTCCGCTGGGTCTCAGCAGAGAAGATTTCACAAATAGCCCCTCTCAGGCCCTGGGGACCAACCTCCCGCTTGGCCGAGCTCTGAAAATGAGCACGAGTTCCGGGCAAAGGGCCATCTCCAGGGCGCCATCTGGCAGATTACATGAGGACAGTGTACAAAAGAGTGGGAGGGTTGATGGTATAAATGGATTTTAATTTTTGCTCTGAATCTGATTCTGTCCTTCCGTTTTGTTAAGGAAGTGTTCTTAGGCCAGACATGATTCTCCTTTTTTCTTTCTATTTGATCATCCAAGAGGTTTAGATAGGGTATTTGTTTTAGGGTAAGAATCTTTAAAAAAAAACAAACAAAAAACTTGCAAATAGCGTCTTGTTAGGCTTTTGGACAAGTAAATTCTCCCAGCAGTATTGAACCCCCTTGTTCCTCCAGGGGGTCTCCAAAGGTATACATGTTCCAAATCTGACCCAAAACCAATGAGCCTTTTTTTTTTTTAAGCACTTCACCATGGACAAAAGATGTCACTAAAGAAGGTGAGAAAAGAGCAGGTCCCCAGCATCCCGAGTCCCTCACAAAGAGCCCACAGAAGTAAAGAGGAGATGAACGAGAGAAACGGTTTATTTATACACACGCAGGAGCCAACCAGAAAAGTAACTACCATGTTAAATGGTGAAAGTTAAAGGCTTTTTTTATCAACCTAACTTAACAGGGCAAAGGGAGAGGAGAGAATTGGCTTCCATGACAGGTTTTCTTCTACATCTATTGAATCTCAGGTGTCTTCAGCTTAAAGTGCTTTTGTATTAACCATGGGTTCCATCTGACTTTCCATTCTTCGAAGTTTGTTTCCCTTTTCAAGATTCACTCATGTATTCTGAGCCCCTGGATTTTCCACGTGAATTTTAGATTGATTGTCAATTTCTGCAAAACACCACCTGGGATTTGGGTAGGCATTCTTTGAATCCTTAGATCTATTCGTGGACTATTGTCATCTTAGTAGAATGAAGCCTTCTGCTCCATGAATATGGGATTACTCTCTGTGAATGTAGGTCTTATTTTCCCTCAACAGAATCTCTCATCTACTGTCGTCTTCAGTGTCCAAGTCTGGTACTTCTTCCTCACCTCTTTTGGATGCTGATTCAGAAGAGACACGACCACCTGGAGAACCTCTGCTGCCACGGAGCTGACATGGAACTGCGTCCTGAGAAGACTTTAAATTCTTTTAAAAATAGGACTAATGTACTTTAATTACTCCATAGATGAGTAATGAATAGGTCACATTAAGATAGGATTTTAATCCTTTTAGAATTAGTAGAGTAATACAGACACAGTACAAAAAATTGAAATATTGCCTAAAAGAGAAGAGATTTGTAATTTCCACCCACAGAGGTGACTGTCATGAATGATTTGTTGCTTATGTCTTAGTCTCTGTGTTTCTCAGTATGTCTCTCTCCATCTCTGTCTCTCACACACTCACAATCAGATCAATTTACATCTATATTGATTTCACACATATGTGGTAGTGCAGATGGGATCCTGGGTGCAGACAGTGGGTCTGCATACTTCCACCCTGAGGCCTCCCTTGACGTTGGGTTGAGACCAGACACCCACTTTTCCAACTGCACAGCATTCTTTCATCCACATGAACCAGAATGAATGGACCCCATCCCCTATCCATCAACATTAGTGTTGCTTTAATTCCGAATGTTTCAACCAGTGCTGTGATGAACACCCTTGGAAAGGCATCTTTGAATAGTTGTGTAAGGATTTTAGTGGGATGAACTGTAAGGATCAGAACTTCTGGGGAATAGCTGCGTCTGTGGCCCTTTGATGCGTCCTGCACCCTCTTGTCCTGAAGAGGAGCGTCCCTTCTTTCTTCCCTCCAGGGCATCTGCTGGAGTCTCTGCCTGCTTACATTGTCACCAGGGCTGGTTGTCACCTGACTAAAGACCCGCCAGTGTGATGGTGACCGGTGCTCTCTCTGCAGTGTTTCCATCTGCCTGTGTTCTCACCTGAGAGATCAAGCATCTCTAACACACACTGGCCACCTGCATTGCCTCTCATTGGAACTGCCCATGCCTGTTCTGATTCTGTTTAGAACACTGCGTTTCAAAAGGATTTTGGACTACAGGGATAGGAATCCTTTCTCCAACCTTGGGTTATGAGGAATGCTTTTTCCAGGTTGTGGTCTCACTTTCAAGCAGTTTTTCTGGGCTTTTGCTAATTTTTTTGATTTGTTTGGTTTTGTTTTTGCCACAGGAATAGCTAAGCATCTCCCTTATGTCTTCTGGCTGTGGTGTCACAGGGGGAACAGCAGTGTCTACCCTGAGATTATGCAGAGTTACTAAAAGGGCTTCATTTTGTACATCACATCTTTAATCCCCCTGGATAGCCCGTTAAAATGATAAAAATGCTGTTTCAAGTGAAAACAAAAAAAATCCCCAGCCCCAGCTGAAAACAAGTGGGCAGGGACAAAAGAAAACTTTTTTAAAGTTTCATTGGCAGGGAACACAAAGGAGAGGTAAAGACACCCAGAGAGAAAGAGGACTTGTGGTTGTCAGGAGCTGGGTGAGGAGGGAGGGGAGTGCGTGCTCTGGATCCAAGGTTTCACTTTGATGAAAAAATAGTGTGAAATTAGATAGTAGTGATGGTCTCACAACATTGTGAATGCCTCTAATGCTCCTCAGTTGCACAATTTAAAAGGGGAAAAGTCTATATTTTATTAATGAAACTCTAAAAAGAAAAATAAAGCATGCCATAAATGACGTGAAACAAACAAAGGAAACTAAAGAAAACCAAACAAAAACATCTCCAGAGGAAGGGAAGTCAAGTTTGGGAGGGGGAAGGGGAGGGGACTGATAGTGGGAATTTGGAGAACATTTTGGAGAAGAAGGTGTGGGTGGGTGCAGAGGGGGCTCTGCCCCAGTTGGTGGTGATGCCTGAACTGGTTCTCCGTTGCCCAGCAGTCCAGCTGCAGATGCAGGTTCAGGAGGAGCTGCAGGAGCGGCAGGAGGGAACTCACGGTCCCCTGCTGGATCCAGATCGTCCTTTTTTTGGTCTCTGACATCTTCCAATGCCCCTGCCTACTGTGTAACTATTGGATGTGGAGAGAGTTTTAAGTCTTCTGGAAGAGCTCATGCTGTGTGAGAGGAAAAATTGACCCACCTGCCTCACTTTCCATGTGCCTCTTCAAGGACAGAAACCTTCCCAGAGCTTTCCAGACAGCTCCCACCCAGAAAGTGCCCACAGGATTTGTTCTGTGACTGAATTTTTCCAGACAGGTGGTCTGAGGCCATTCTTTGCTCTGGTCACTACAGTAGCCTCTGGGGACACCTCCTTGTGTGGCCCAGGCCTCGCCCCTCCCTCACCTACACACATGCATCAGCCCTGCCTTCCTGACCTTCGGGCTCTGTTTTGGGGGCTCCTGGTCCTCCACCTGACTTGCAGCAAGGTGGGCACGGTGCTCCATGTCAGAGCCGGGTGTGCTGAGCAACCCATCATCCCCGGGCAGGTACCTGGGGAGAGCCCTGGGTGATCTCTGGGTCGGAGGCATGCCCCACTGATTTGTGGGCCATGGTGGAGGGGACCTCGCCATATCCAGACCCACCTGGAGCCTGCACTGGCCCTCAGAAGAGTGGCACAACAGCCCTTCACTTGGGGAGGGGGCGTTGGTGTTCTTATTCATCAGCTGCTGTTCAATATGTGGTATCTGGCTCTGCAATGACAGTGACCAGCAGCTGACCCGGCCTGGAAGTCTCAGAGCCCTGCCCGGCCAGGAACACTCCTGCTTCTGTCCACTCGACCCTCTGCTGCCAGATCAGACTAGGACCTTGTTCAGCTCAGGCAGTCACCCGGGAGGGAAGAGACATACCCAGAGAGCATGGGCTCCACCTCGGGCAGCAGGACCCTTCCCCAGCTCTCCACATCCCAGCCAGCCAGCTTTGACCTGGGCTGTGGATGTGACCAGCCGCCCAGGCCTCTGACCTGCTCTTGTTTGAGGCAGAAACCCATCCCCAACGTGACTGCTCCACCTCCACCAGCCAGGACGGGGCCGTGGGGCTACCTGGGTGGGATCTGAGTGGTGGCCCGGCCTGGGCGGGCCTGCCCTGGGCCTCCCTGTGTTACCTTTGGGTCTCTCTGGCCAAAAGTCCAGAGGCGCCTTGGGTGAGACCTAACCCAGCGCAGGCAGCGTTGGTACAGCCCCTCGCTGCGGGCTTTCCGGGGTCTGCGGCCTCGGGATATTGGGATGTAGCAGAACATGCCTCTGTCTCCAATCAAGTGAGCTGAGTAGGGACTTCTCTACAGAGTGGGTGCCTGGTGACTTCGGTTCCAAGTTCTGTTGGGCTCTATTGCCAGGGAAATGAGGTCACTACCTGGGGTCCACTTATCCAAGCTTCCTCCTGACACAAAGCTCCCCAAGGGCCTTTCTGGGCTGCTGATCTCTCATTTCTCACTCCATGCCATGTCCACACACAGTGACACAAACTCAGCCCCCCTCATAGCCCTGGGGAGGCCTGGATGCAGCCAGTGCTGCAGCTCTGAAGACACAGCTGGGTTCAGACATGGCTCCCCCCACTCAGCAGTGCTGTCACCCTGGACAAGCCACGTGCCTCTCAGGGTCTCCCCAGTCTCCCATCAGCACAGTGGGGATCATTCTGGCCCCTGCTTCCTAGAGAAGCCATCCTGTCTCTAGACCTAGAAACACCTACTGCATCTGTCACCCCCATGGGCTGGCATCACAGGGAGGTCGTGCACAGACTTAGCAAAGGAAGGACCCCACAGAGGGCTGGCGGAGCGCAGAGCAGTTGCCACACAGCACTGGGTCAGCCCTGAGGTCTGGAGGAAGTCACTTTCCTTATTGCTTCCTTCCCAGCTCCCAGTCCTGAGACTGAAATTAAATACAACTCTGACATCATCCGCTCTGGCTTACAACCTCCTAGGTCATTCTTTCATGTTGACATACAGGCTCAGGGTCCCATCTCGGCCTCTGTGGTGGGTTGCCCCACAATGGCTTCATATATTTTGCCTTCAGTTCCCACGCCCTTGTGTGATCCCAACGCTCTCCCCTGGAGGGTGGATGGAGTTTGGGACCAGGTTCTGACATGCAGACTGACTTGTGAAAATGTGCGTGAGTTCCACTCATTCCAAGCTCTAGTGTTCCTTCTCTCTTTCTCTGTTTCTCAGTGCCTCTCTCTCTGTCTTGTCTCTCTCTCTGTTTCTCTGTCTCCTCTGCTTCTCTGTGTTTCAGTCTCTCTGTCTCTTTTCCTGTACGTATGTGTGTATATATTTATGTGTATATGTGTGTATTTATGTGTGTGTATTTTTCGGGCCCAGGGCAGATCACTTCTGAAAATCCCTTGATGACATATTGATTATTTTGAATTCATATTACTAAAGAAAAATTATCTTTGAAAATTGTGCAAGCACTTTGGTGGGATCTTCTCTAAGGGTCAGCACTGCTAGGGAAGGGATGTTCCTGTGGCACTTTGATGTATCCTGTACCTTGTTCTGTTGGAGAGGAGCGTCCATTTGCTCTTTACTCCAGGGGACCTCCTGGGGCCTCTGCCTGCTCACGTTGTCACCAGGGCTGGTTGTCACCGGGCTAAAGACCTGTCAGTGTGATGGTGGCCAATGCTGTCTCTGCAGTCTGTCCATCTGCCTATGTTCTCACCTTACAGGTTGAGCATCTCTAGCAGACACTGGCCACCTGCACTGCCTCTCGTTGGAACTGCCTGTGTGTGTTTTGTTTCTTTTGAGAACACTGGGCTTCAAGAGGTTTTTGGACCACAGGGATGTGAAGCTTTTCTCCGACCTTGGGTCATGAGGAAAGCTTTTTCCAGGCTGTGGTTTTTCTTTCCAGCTGTCTTTCTTGGCCTTTGTTTTCTGCTTTAGTTTGGTTTTATTTTGCCACAAGAAGAGCTAAGCATCTCCCTTCTGGCTCTGGTTTCACACTTAGAACAGCAGTGCCTACCACGAGATTATGCACAGAGTTACCAAAAGGGCTTCATTTGTTACGTCTCATCTTTAATCCATCTGGATTTCCCTCTCAAAATACAAAAATGCTAATTCACGTGAAAACAAACAAAAAATTCACCTGTCCCTATTTAAGATATGTGGGCAGCGAGAAAAAAAAAGCCACCTTTTATATGATTTCATTGATAGGGAACCTCCAGGATAGGTAAAGACATAGAGAGAGAAAGGGGATTAGGGCTTCTCATGAGCTAGGGGAGGTAGGATGTGGGGTGTGCTTTGTATACAAGCTTTTAGTTTGAGGAAGTCAATTGTCTAAACCAGTGGTGTTGGTCTCACAGCATTGTGAATGCACTTAATGCTCCTTAAATTTGCACAATTTAAAATGGGAAAAGGCTAAACTTTATTCTTATAAACTTAAAACAAAAATAGAATATAGTATAATAGAAAAGAAAAAAATCTGACTCCATAGAAGATCTGTCCTTTTGGCTTTAACCCTGTGCCCTCTTTTCTAGGCTTAATCTTACTAGCTCTGCACCTTTTGTAAAATAATGTTGCCTTTAGCCTGAAATATACAGGAGAGCCTGTTTTCAAGGCTCTGATCTTTAAGGATATTAACACTTTTGCACTTATATAAAGACGACAAGTTGCAGAATAGAAAATAACTTTTGTTTTGTTAGAGGTTTTACAGAGGCACTATGACCTGGTCTATGTAGACAGCTGCAGACCAAGATAATGGCAGACTAATATCTTGGAGAAGCATCTTCCCCAAGTCAGACTTTAGGCTCCTTTTCTGGTAAAGAGGGGAGGAACTGTGGTTGATTGTTGCAAACTTGTTGGTGTAGGATTTCTTTGTTCTTGGAATCCTTTGCAGCTGTCCATGTGGGTCAGATCACAGTGTTCCTGTAAAACATGCAACAAAACAAACTTTTTCTATTCTGCAACTTGTTATCTTTATAGGAGTGCAAAAGTGTTAATATCCTTAAAGGTCAGAGTTTTGAGAATAGGCTCTCCTGTTTATTTCAGGCTAAAGGCAACGTT
Organism: Camelus bactrianus; assembly: GCF_048773025.1. Lineage (NCBI taxonomy): Eukaryota > Metazoa > Chordata > Mammalia > Artiodactyla > Camelidae > Camelus > Camelus bactrianus. The sequence goes on along the minus strand of NC_133573.1, from coordinate 3,572,558 downwards.
GTTTTACAAAAGGTGCAGAGCTAGCAAGACTAAGCCTAGAAAACACGGCAGAGGGTTAAAGGAAAAGGCACAGATCCAATATGGAGACAGATTTCTTCTTCTCTATTACAGTGCCTTTGGGTGACAGCTAAGAGGATGATTCCTCGGTGGGTCCTCTACTGTCCCAGGATGGAGTTCAGGCAGGATCCCTGCCAGATTCACCATGACTTCAGAGCTGATCTCCCGCAGAGAAAGTGACAATTATTGGATTAAAATTACCTGTCAAAATCCCTTCAATTGCCTGTAAACTATACCACAGCAGGCGATGTCTCATTGTCCAGTCAACTGCCAGTCTCCCCTGATGCAAGGGACCGGCATTGCGGTGGGCTCCATGGTGGCCTGGCCAGTGCACCTTCCTACTTTGCTCTCCAGCCTTGGCTTCCTAACTTTGACGCTTCAAAATCTCCCGTCCCTCTTCCCTCTTGCCTGGTGTGAATGAACAATACTCCTGCACCCACCTGGGCTGAGGCCCAGGCCACGCACACAGCCCCATGCACACAGCCCACCATCTACTGTCTACACCTGGACTCAAGTGTGCCCTCTGAACTCCCCCACCCCAAAGGTCCGTGTGCCCAGTGCCTCTGCCCTACGGGTCCAGATCACCATCAGGACCATCAACCACCCAAGGCCCACAGGCCAGTGGCTGGCAGCCTGGGATCACCCTGACCCATAGGGTCAGTTGAGGAACAGGGTGCGGTGATCAGGGTGCCAGGGCAGGAATTGGAACCACCTTTAGCACAGCCTGCCTCGCCCTATAGACTCAGACATTAAATATGAAGGTGCACAATAGGCTGGATCCCCCACTGGTGGCAGTAGTCATCATTACTGGAGCCCGGAATTCCCCACCACAACCACAGGTTGAGGGATGAGGGAGTCAGCTCAGGGTAGGGGTGCACTCAGAGTGAAGGGGATCCCATGGTGAGGGGGTACATGTTGAGGGGTGTGGGGCCCGCTCAGAGTGGAACTCACCTGGCTGAGAGGTGAGGGGGACAATTTCAGGATGTTGGGGATCCTGTGCTGAGGCATGAGGGGTAACCTTGTGGGTGTAGGGGCCATAGGTTAGGACCTAGCAGGACGGAGTGTCAGGGCAGGGACCTCGGTGTGAGGAGAAGGAGCCCTGTCTTTAAGGTCTGGTGGGAGACTGGGCCTGGCCAGGGGTGGGAGGGTAGTAACAGGGAGGGGAAGGTGAGCAGGGGAATTGGGGCTGGCAGGGTGTGGCCTGGCCCAAGGCAGTCGTGGTTCTAGTTCAGTGCCAGGACCCAGTCGGTGGTGGGGTGAACGCTCTGGGGATGGAGACCCGGCGGGATGAGCAGGAGGGGCCCCACATGGCTCCTCCTGGCCCCAGTGACCAGGGCCGGTAAAGCAGGAGACCCACCCGGGCAATTTGCGCTGCAGGCCGGAGGAGGAGGGGCGCGCAAGTGCAGACAGACAGACGCGCTGACGCCGGAACCCGCCCAGAACGCGTGGAAGCTGGCGGGAGCCGGTTGCTCCTGGACCAGCTCCTGGAAGAGGAACACGGCCTGGGGTCAGGGCCGCCGCTTGACCGCGGCTCGGCTGCCGCTGCCGAGCAGTCAAGGGGGCGCTGGTGGGGGCGCGCTGCTCGGGGAGCCAGTGGGTGACGCCTGGGCTGTGAGGCTTGGGAGGCGCCCAGGGAGGGGTGCAGAGGTGAGGTCCCGGCCGCGCGTCCCGTTAGGACCCTGAGGCGGGTCCCAGCCGCCGCTGTGGTTAGTGGTAACCCCGCTATTAGTAGTTCCTGAACCCCGCGTTTTTGCCGCCGCTTATACCCGGGTTTAGGAGAGCAGGCACAGCCCCGGGAGGTGGGAGGGCGCCGGACGGCTCCGGAGCATCTCCGACTGACCCTCAGACCATGGCCTGCCCCCGGGAGGCGGGTGCGGTGCGCGCGCGGGTCCTCGGATGGAATGGGGGCTGCCCCATGAGAGCCCCTGGATTTGCCCCCATCTTCCCTGTGGCCTGATCTTGGGGGCGGCCTCTAAAGCCCCAGGTTCTTGTGACTCAGGTTACACGTCAGGCTGCTCCTGGGAGGTGGGCGCGGTGCGATCAGTGTGTTGGGATGGCTGCAGCAGCAGCGGGAAATGGTCGCAACCCCCGCGCTCTCACAAGGCAGCCCCAATCCCGCCATCGCAGCCGCCGCCATTCCCTGACAGCACAGCACCTGCCTTCCAGGAGCAGGCAGACCTGTAACCTGAGTTCCACGAATCTGGGGCAGCAGAGGCCAAACTCAGGCCATGCGCTGGGGAGTTTGAAGCAAATATACGGGCTTCCATGGGCAGACCCCACAACCCGCCACTGCCTTCGACCACACCGCGCCCTTCTCCCGGGAGCAGGCTAACCTGGGGACTGTGCTTGAAGTAGCAGAGGCCGAGCCCTGGACAGGCCGTGGGGGAGATGGGGGCAAATCGACCAGCTTGCCAGGTCGCTGCCGATCTCCCTGCCACTGCCCCAGGTTCGTGGATCACATATTTTCAAGTCAGTGGGTTCTTGAGAGGCAGGCACGGTGCAGCCAGGAGGCGGGGGCTGCGGGGAGGGGTGCTGCCCCAGGGGGAGCTGGTGGACTTGCTCCCATCTCCCCGAGGGCCAGACCTGGGGTCGGCCTCTGCTGGACGCATGTCAGGTCAGCCTGTCCCTGGGAGGAGGGCTCAGTGTACTCGGGGCAGCCTCAGTGGCTGACAAGGAATTTAGAAGTGGGCTCTAGCCCAGCATAACTAACTCTCCTTTCTTCTCTTGCTTCCTCAGTTGGTGGCTGTATCGGCTTTTTCATTATAGGTTATTGCTGGATAATGAACATAGGTTTCTGTGCTACACAGAAGAAATTTTATTAAAATCTATTTTTATATATAGTGGCTAACATTTGTAAATCTCAAACTTCCAAATTTATCCCTTCCAATCCCCTTTCCCTGGTAACCTTAAGATTGCTTTCTAAGTCTGCAAGTCTGTTTCTGTTTTGTAGATGAGTTCACAGTGTCTTTTTCTCTCTTTTTTTTGATTGCACATATGAGTCGGTATCATTTGTTATTTTTCTGTTTCTGGCTGCTTTCACTTAGAGTGACGATCTCTACCTCCATCCATGTTACTGAAAATGGTTTTATATTGTCTTTTTCATAGTAGAGTATTCTGCCAGTGTATAAATATGCCACAACTTCTTTATCCAGTCATCTGTTGCTACATTTAGCTTGCCTCCATGTCTCGGCTATTGTATACAGTGGTGCTATGAATACTCGGGTGCAAGTATCTTTTCACATTGGCATTCTGTCCAGTTATATACCCAGAAGTGGGATTGCTGGGACACAGGATAAGTCTACTTTTAGTTTTTTGAGGGATTTCCATGCTTTCCATAATGAGTACACCAAACTGGATTCCCACCAGCAGTGCAAGAGGGTACCCTTCCCACTACAGCCTCTCTAGCATTTATCATTCATGAACTTCTCAGCAATGGCCATTATGTCTGGTGTGGGCTGATACCTCATTGCAGTTTTTATTTGCATTTCTCTGTTTATTAGTGATACTGAGCATTTTTTCTTGTGCCTATTGGCCATTTGTGTCTTCATTGGAGAAATGCTTGTTTAGGTCTTCTGCCTATTTTTGATTGAGTTGTTTGTTTTTTTGGTATTAAGTTGTATGAGCTGTTTATATATTCTGAAAATTAAGCCTTTGTTAGTCGTATCATTTGCAAATATTTTCTCCCATTCTTAGGTTGTTGTTTTGTTTTACTTTTGGTTGCCTTTGCTGTGAAGAAACATATGAGTTTAATTATGTCCCATTTGTTTATTTTTTTCTCTTATTTCCATTGCCTGGGTAGCTTGCAATAGGAGAACATTGCTAAGATTTATGTCAGATAATGTTTTGCCTATGCTTTCTTTTAGGATATTTATCATGTCTTGTCCATCTGCATCTTAAGCCTGTACTCTTGATCTGTGCTTCAGTTTTGAATTTTGAGCTTCTTAGAGAACACCTACTCTTAGCTCATGTGTAAGATTCAACATGTCTAAAGCTGATTTCATAATCTTTTTTCTTGCAGCGTCTCCACTTATTCAGTGGGATAATCATTCTTCTGGTCTTGAATTCCCAAAGGCTTGGAATGGTCTTTGATTTATCTTCGTCTCTCCACCCTCCACTTTTTGTCAGCTTCTGGAACTGTATGTTTTTGGTTTCAAGTGTCTATTCTGATTGCTGATACTCTGATGAAGAGCTTTCATCCCTGATACATGAATTTTCCCTTCTGTTGATTTCTTGGGTATTCTCTCCCCCCCTTCAGTCAACCTACACTTCTGACCCTCCAACATCTAGAGTCAAGTCAAAGACTTACCACAACCAGATCTCAGACAGGTAGTGTCGACCCTCCATCATTTTGGCCTTACCTTATATGTTCCAATTATTATGTGACTTAGCCTCTTAGGGTAACCTGTGCCTTATTAAAAACCAGGAGTCACCAGCCATTTCCTACCCAGTCCTCAGTTAAAACAGCTTAGAATTTCCCTGAGAACTAGTTGGAGCCCCATCCCCTTCATAGAGTCTTCCCTATTTACTCCAAATACTTCTAGCTCCTCTTTGTATTCCTGCAGTGTTTATGATGGGTAGCCTGTAAACTTGGCTTTGAGTGCTGACTTGGTACCATTCCAGGGTGGTTTCCAATGTGTCTCCTCACTTAGCTCGTAACTGGAGAAGACTCCCTTGTTCAGCCTCCTTTTTACCCCTCACCCTGCTTAGCATCGGGCAATAGCAGACATCCAGGCAGTGCTTACCTACTTTATTTATTCACAGGGGTGGTGGTGTGGATTATAGATAATAACAATTAATTCAGTCTTGCAATTAAAAAAGAAAGCTAAGAAAATCCATAAAACTTTAACTCCATGTTCCGTGTAGTGCTTTACCTCAACAGTTTTCTTAACTCTGTGTTTACATTCACATAGTGTTCAGTGCTTGTACAGTTCCCTGAGGCAAACAGGTGAGATGTCATTATGCTTGAATTTCACGTTACATTTCATATTGGATATATTTGTGCAATGACAAAACCTCCTTGTATAAGTAAACAGCCGGAAGCCCAGAGAGACAAAGAGCCTAAACCAGGGTCACCTGGTTAGTGTTTGGCACAGGCCAGGAGCGCGGTTCACATCTTCCAGCTGATCCTCTTCCAGTGCCTTTTCATTCCAGTGCTGGGAAATGTAGCCCCATCAGCCAAGCGGCCAAGTCCAATTGCTGCGCATTTACCTGCCAGTGATTGCAGTGCTACAAAAAGTGGCAAAGGAAAGGTCAGAAATAGGAGTGATAAAAGACATGGAAGTGCTGGAAATGGATCCTCACCCTCCTCCTCCCTATTTGAGCGCCTCACAAGTGTCCCACTCTGACAGTGCTGTTCATTGTATATACCACAGTCTTTAAAATCAGACTGATCTTTTATAGGGCATGCTTTTATCCTGGTCCCTTTCCTCCTAGTAGTCGCCGTCATGGGTAGAAAGTGCTTGACTGTGCTCTGTTTGTCACGTAGGTGGGAGGGAATGTGGGAGAGGGAGCGGGTTGAACTGAAGCTCTGTTGTTCTAGGACCAGAGCAGTTCCACTCTTGCTTTCATCACCTCTCCACCTCCGAGTCCCAGCCACCCACTCCTGCCTGCTTCCCCACATGACACATCCTGGGGGAGGAGAGTGTGGTGGGCAATGCCTCCTCCGCCCTTCGCTCTGGGAGGTGCAGGAGTCTGCTTTAACTTTTGAGCTGTTTTGGTAATTTGTCTTTTCCAGCTTTTCTAGACATCTCCTTTCCAGCTCTGAGAAATTGGAGATGTAACTTAACCATACATGGACTATACTTAATGTATTCAGTGGCATTAATGTGATGTTGTCTGTAAGGTGTTCTGTGGCTGGATAGGAGGTTTTTTGTCTCACAAGATGCTTCACATCCAATTCTAAAGGTCTACAGGATGCAGGTGTAATTCAAGTACTTATATGTCTGTAAGTCAGACATGAACATTATTTGATAATATTACCATATGTTCATAGATTACGGTTAGTCCGCCGGCTCTGTATTTAATAAAAGTTTAAATTCTAAACGCTTGAAAAAAATTTGTGGAACATGTCTTTTTGTCTGTAACTAGTTGCAAAAACTGAAATCACAACTCTACCACAAGCCACAGTGTTTTCCAGTAGAGAAAGCCCTCTACTTTTACAACCTCTAAGTTATGCGGTGTTTCTTTGGGTGATATGAAGGATGCCAGAGTATTTTGTTGGGAAACTAGAGTGGCATGACAAGTATTCTGGGACAGGTTACAGTTGAATCTCTACTTCCTATATCCTGATTACAGAGGCAATGTTAGTGGGGTAACCAGCTTCTGAATGCAAGTGTATCTAGGAAGACAACAGAGAAAATAGAAGGGATATAAAGTAATGGAGGGACTTCAGAGCAGTACAAATGGTGACTTTGAGACCACCAGCTGCTGACGTGAACTTGGCAGGAATTTGTGAGAAGTGGTGGGTGTCACTGCAAGCAGGAGATTCCTGCAGCTTTTAGGGTGAACAGGAAAAGGGGAGAGCAGATATGGTGGTAACCCAGGGGCTATTTGTGTCCTGAATGTGAAAATGTCTGGTCCCCTGTTCAATTTTGCAGCCACAACTTCACATGACTCAGGGTATTATTTCCACCAGAAAACCATAAAAACATAAACAACCTCTGTTTCCCAAAGTGTTTGTTCTCGATCTGAGATGATTGTCCTGTGGTGGGAGGTAAGTGGGCGATGGGACCTATTACATCACCCCCTTTCACTGAAAGTCTACCTCGCTCCTTTTCACCCTACTCCTAGAGGTGCTGTCATTCTGTTACACCTAGACCTGTAAAACGGGCTTGCCTGAATCCTCACATGAAGAGAGACTGTTATGTGCAGTTTTAAAAAATTGCTTGGGTCATGGGGTCCTTTGTTCCCTCCATTGGAAATCACTGTTCCAGAGCAAGTAGTAGGCATCTATGGAAACTATATTGTTTGTAAGATGTCTTCAGAAGTTTTGCAGTAGGTTTAAATATTTGCTTAGTGATGGCATCTTGATTGTTTGAAGGAGGCAATCCTCACTAGGGACTTTGATTGCTTCCTGTCTGAGAGTTCCTTTACTGGCAGTAGAGTGTTCGTAGGCAGATATAGAAAGTTACCTGGTCTGAGAAGCCGAATTTGCCCGCACCTGGGAATTGGCAGAAGAGTCAGTTATGGAAGGAAGGCTTTAGGATTATCTGGTAGCAGAGTTCTGGGATCCTAACCCTGGGAAACCTCAGCTTTTGTAGAGTATGTTCTGTAACAATAGGCTTTTGGATAATTTTAACACTTGTTATGGGATGTAGAGCTGGGCAAAGACTTAAGAGTGAAAGAACCATAAAAGAGAATCTCCAAATATTTTAAAGAAGACAGTTCTCAGAATGAGAGCTTTTCTGGAAAAGACTAGCTCTTCACTTCACAGGGGAAACAGGGAGCAGGTGCAACTGCACTTACGGTAACTTAAAAGGTAAACCTCACCCTCCCACTTAGCTGTGTCCTGGTGTCCTTTCATCTTCCACATCTGCAGTTTTAGACATGACGTGTCACTTTCTGGTACTCCATTCTGCTTCTGAGTGAGAGACTGACACAAAGTCACATAGCGATTGAAAAATTGTGCAAAGGAATTTATTGTTAAAAGTGTAGACTTGTGCCAGGGTGCTGCATTTTCAAGTGACTTTCAGTACAGAGAACACTTAAAAGAATGCAGTGTTATTTCTTTTTTTATTCCTTTAAGCCTTTGTATAGAAGGTTTTCTTTGCATAGTTTCTGGAGTACATCAGAACAAGCAGGAACTAAAAATAGCTTTAAGAAATCAGCAGTATAGATGTTGCTTATAGTATGGTGTCTGTCTTAAAGTTAATTCTTTAAAGCAGGAAGTTGTAACTCTCAATTTCTTAAGCAAATATAAACATTCTTGAGCCTTAATGACATTCTTTGTGGGGTGAAGCTGATTTGCTTCCACTCTGAGCATTGAAAGGCCTTCTAGGAGACTTCTACCAGTCCTCAATATTTTATTTTCCCTCTGTTGTGAACGCATCATTAAATTTGGAGCAGATATAAATATCATTAACTTGCTACATATGTAGATATTCAGTGTTACATAGTCAGAAAGTTTGTGTACATCGCACATATCTACATAATTCCCCCCTTTCCAACTGTGTTCCTGATGAAAGGATGGTGGGAAATGGCATTATGGGGATATGTCTTACAGTACACAGTGTTTCCCCTGTTCCCTCTACCAGATCTGGATGTTCTTTCATCTTTCGGCTTCTAGATTTACTAGCTCTTTTTCTTAAGCCAGGTGTAACTCATCCCCTTGCTCACACACACATGTGTACACACACACACACACACACACACACACACACACACATTCTGCCTTAGGGTGTAGCGTGCACCATCCCATTCTCCCACTCCAGCTCTGATCCCACCCACTGGAGGCAGTGTCTTGCACGAATTCTTTTGTAAGTTCCTTTTTAAAACTCAAGTGGTCGGGAAATAGGACTGATATCCACACCTATTAGGCTGGCCCTCAAGGACAACTTCTATGGTTAATGCCAGGTTATCTTAATGTTTGAGTACCTGGGTTTCATGGCTTCCTGTACCACCTGTTTGCCCCATAATTCCCATATTTCTCTCTCCCACTTGACTTTTTCTCTACAACTCTGGACTCTTACAATCTTCTGCTGATTTGGCATCTTCACTTGGAACTCTGATATCATAAAACCAACATGTGTAAAAACTGAATTCTTGGTTCTCCTACCCCCCACACTGGTTCTTTCTGCAGCCTCCCCCATTCAGTTAGTGGAAACTTAATCCTTCCAGCTGCTTGGGTCAAAAAACTTGGAGTTATTCTGACTTTCACGGACATACCACATGAATTCTGTCAATAGATCTGGTTTAACACTGCCTTTAAAACATATCCAGAGCCCAGCCACTTCTCACCATGGCTCCTGCCTCCACTGCTGCTTCCCTGCCCTGAGCCACTGTCCTCTCCTCCTGCACAGCCCTTCTCAGAGGCTTCCCTCCTTTCATCTCTGACCCGTTTCAACTATTCTCACCCGGCAGTCAAATGAGCCTTGAAAACCTAAGTTAGATTGTGTCGTCCTTCTGCAGTGCCTCCCCATTTCACTCCGGGTAAAAGCCACAGTCTTTACAACGTCCTCCAATTCCGTACAGGATCTGCACTGACCCTTCTCCGCAGCTCCAGCTGTGCCTCCATTCTGGAACATGCGAGGTGCAATCTGGCCTTGGTGATGGTTATTCCGTCCACCTGGGACTTCTCACGTCCTAGTCCTAGTTCTAACCTCAGTCCTCAGTGTGGCCTGCTCTGGTATTTAATACAACATCACCCTCATCCCATACCCTCAACTGTCTTTACCTTGCCCTTTTTATTTTTTCCATGGTTCCTCTTTCCTAACATGCCACCTCCTCTGCTGCTCTGTTGTGTGAATTTTCATCTCCACCCCTCACCCCAGCTAGACTCCAACCAAGCTCCATGAGCACAGGACTTTTGTTTTGTTTATTGATCTATTCCAAGTGCCTAGACTAGTCCTGGGTACATAGTAGGAAGTCAAAATTTATTTGCTGAATAGATTAAAAGACTATTTTAAAAATGATTCATCCTTTCCCGAACGGGTGAGGAAAGGAAGCTGCATGAAGGAAAATGGTTCAGTAAATAATGATATTTGCCTGTTGTGCTTTGTGTGATATATATATGAGTTTTAGTCTTAATTTGGTATCCCAATTTCTTAATTTAATAGCTGTATTAATGTGTAATTTACAGTCCATAAAATTCACACATTATAATTGTGCAAGTCAGCCATTTTAGGTATTTCTACAGTTGTGCAACTGTGTCCTCAAAAAGTTCCCTTGTTTCCATCCATATGTAGTTCTGCTTCCCCCCGGTGGCAACCTGATTTTATTTGTTTTTTTGGCAATCACATCTCAAAAGTATAATTTACACAGCAGTACTAATATATCTTTGCACTTTTAGAAATTACACTTAAATATGAAATAAATGGTCATTGCTGAATATAGGCAGCAGTATCAGACATCGGTGAGAAGAATGGACTTGAGTGTCATACTGGCTGCAGTCTTACCCAGCTCCACCATTTACAAAGTTACCCAAATTATTTTCTGCCTCAAGCTCTTTATCTGTTATATGGGGGTAATAATAGCAGCTTACAGAGTTGTTGTGAGGATTAAGCAAACAGCGAAACAAAATTTAGTACAGTGGCCAACTTATGTTATTACCTAAAAAATAGCCTTGCAGGTATACAGCAAAATTCAAATCAGTTTCTAAAGTATGTGTAAAATATGATCCAGTTCCTGCCTGGTTTGTAAACACGTATGCCTACTGCAGAATGTAAAAGCAGACTAATTTCCAACAGAAAAGATCATTTCTCAGCATTTTTTCAAAGGTAGTTGCAAAATCGTTTTTACTAAATTTTCTGTGCACATCTCTGACAGAGCTTTGACACCAGGGAGGTAATTATCTACTTTTTTGTTAAAATCATGCTGACCATCAGAAAGTGTTCTGAATTATATTTTAGCCTTTATGTTGGGAAATACTGTGAGACTTCTAAATTAATGGGAGGAGGGGCATTCATTGTAGCTGTTGTAGCCAGATAAGCCTGCACTAAATTATCATTTTTAAAATTTTATTAAAGTAATTAATTAATTTTTTTGCAGATGGGAGGTAATTAGATTTTTATTTATTTATTTTATTTTTAGAATAAGTACTGGGGATTGATCCCAGGCTCTTATGCATGCTAAGAATATGATCTTTCACTTGAGCTATACCCTCCCCCCTAAATTATCTTTAATAAGGTCTTTTTCTCTGTTTTGTTATTTTCTTTTATGTACAGATGCACAAAGCAGGGTCATCGGAAGCCTCTCAATTCCAAAGATGATAATAGTGAAAAATATTGCACAGTGACAGTGAATCCTTGGCATATGAAGAAAGATTGTAAAGTCCTGAATGAATTAAGAAGATATTGTTACATTAACATACATGTAACCATGGCTCTCTTACCTTTATTTTTCAGTTTATAATGAAGATTCTCCCCACCCGTCAAGGATGCTTTGTCTCATATAGGGAATATCTAAAGCCTTTTCTGCAAGTTTTTTAAATAAGTAAGAGCAGGTAATTTATCAGAAGTGGGAATGGTGTAATCTGCTCTGTCTAGTATGGTAGCCACCAGCCACATGTGGCTATTGTGAATTGAGATGTCCTATAAGTGGAAAATATGTAGTAGATTTTCAAGACTTTGTACAACAAAAATAATGTAAAATATTTATTAATAAGTTTTCAAAGTGTTAATCACACTTTTGAAATGATAGTATATTGGATATTTTGGGATAAATATAATTATTCCTGGAATTAAGTACACTTGTTCCTTTTTATAGTCTAAATGGGATTACTGGAAAATTGTGACTTGCACTATGTTTCTATTGAAAGTGCTTGCTTCTATTGCAAATAATATGAAAAGAAAACTTTGATTACAAATTTTGTAATTGAGTAGTTGATTTACATCATAATAGTTTCAGGTGTACAACACAGAGGCTCAATATTTTTATAGATTATATTCCATTTAAAGTCACCATAAAATAATGGCTATATTTCCCTGTGCTGTATGATGCAGCCCTGTAACCTATCCATTTTATATGTAGTATTTTTTACCTCTCAATCCCCTACCCGCTTCCTGCCTCCCCTCTCCTCCTTCTCCCCATTGGTAACCACCAGTCTTTTCTGTGTACCTGTGAGTCTATTTCTGTTTTATTATAGTCATTAATTTGTTTTATTTTTTAGATATACATATAAGTTAATACATAGAATACTTGTTTTTCTTTCTCTGACTTATTTCACTCAGCATAAGAACCTGTAGGTCCATCCATGTTATTGCAAATGCCATTATTTTATGTTTTATGGCTGAGCACTATTCCATTGTGTGTGTGTGTTCATGTGTATATATGTGTGTGTATATATATGTATATATACATATATATATAATATACCACACTTTCTTTATCCAGTCATCTGTCAGTGAATATTTGGGTTGTTTAAGTGTCTTGGCTATTGTAAATAGTGCTGCTGTGAACATTGGGGTGCATGTGTCTTTTTGAATTATATTTTTCTCCAGACATATACCCATGAATGGGATTGCTGGATCACACGGAAGTCTATTTTTAGTTTTCTAAGGAACCTTTATAATGTCCCCCATAGTGGCTGCACCAATTTACATTCCCATCAACCGAGTAGGAGGGTTCCTTTTTCTCTTAAAAGGTCAAAAGTTCTCTACATTTATATACTTTCCTTTCAGTTTAGGACACAATTTGGCAAAAGCCAGATAGAATTTAATAGCAGCAAATACAATATTTTTTTTAAATGGCCATGAATTATGGATAGATATGTTATTGATGAGTTGGTTCCCTATGTTTGTAGATGCAGAAGTTTTTATAGCTTCACAGACATTTCAGTCTTGCAGAGAGAAAAATGTCTTTGCATTTTGCTGAACTTGTCCAGGTGGCTTTATCGAATTTGGTCCAGGTCTGCAGAGGTGAATACACATCCAAACCTGAACCGTTTGAATGTCTGCAAGATTTTAAGAGTCTAGAATGTCAGATCTGGACTATAACTCTGGTGAATGACATCAGTGAGTGGACTCAAGAAAACTCCACTTGAGTGCAAAGCCTTTCATAAGCCAAAAAAGGCTTTGAAATTGTGACAAAGCCAGAGACTTTTGTGCACCACATGTGGCCACAAACCCATGGGGACAACCACAGGCCTTCTGGAGTGCCAAGGGAATTCCATGTGAGGAGTCCAGCACTCACAGGATTCCAACAAGTCCCTGCCAGCCAGAGCACCTTCATTGCTACTGTGCTGCTTTGAGCAAATGCCTTTTCATCAGATTCAAATTGGTTTGTTGTTTTTTTTTTTTTTTTTGGCATAAAAAAAATCAAACAACTTCTTGTTCCCTTGGTGAAAATAAAAGCCGAACATTTTCTGATTTCTTTTGACAGAGAAAACATGAGCCTATGAATCGAACCTCATCTGTGATGGTCTGCAGGTGGGAGCAACCTGATCAGTGTCAGTCCCTTTGCAGCCATTGGCTGGGAGCCTGCATGTTACCTGGAATGGTATTTGAAACATGTCACCCTAGCCGTACCTTCACTGTTGGCTGGGAGGCGAGTCAGTCAGGATCTGAATTATGGAATGTATGTTTCAGATCCAAAGCTAGGAGATCTTTTTTAATAGCCAGAGAATGTAGTCATAAATAAATCTATTAATGTATTAATGCAAGAACCTTTTTAAAGATTTTTTTATTATAAAAATTTGCCCCCCAAATTTGAAAATGAAAGAACAGTGGAATTAAAAATCATCTGTAACTTAATTATACATAAAGAAACTTAAAATCCTTCTAAATATTATTTTTTGTTCAAATGTAGGTATTTTTCCTTCCCAAAAAGGAAAATTATTATTTCACTTATTTTTGTGTTTTCCTTTTATTATATATTACATATCAGTAAATATAATTATATTAAATCCCTTTTAATGGCTGTTTAACACTATATTGAACAGATATATAAATAGTCCTAGGTTTCAGAAACTTAAAAAATTGTCATTACAATACCACTGCAAAGAATATTATGGTGTTTCTAATTTTAGTTACTAATTTGGACTAAAAATTAACAAGTTTGCTTTTCTTCATGTAAAACAATGGTTATTTTATGAATGAATTCTAAGGATTTTAAATGACTTTTCAGTAATTTCAACAAAGAAATTATCTTTAAGGCAAAAAACTGTGATGGTTTGCAAACCTATTTTTATTATATCTTCACTTTTACCAGTGTCATATGTGTGTGTGTTTGCACAAGTGCTTTAACTACCACCAACGTAAGAAAAATCTGCGTACTTAAAATGTGAAAATAGTTAGTTTCCTGGTTTGTGTTTTCATTCTCACAATATAGGTTTTGGGTGACAAGCTTGTATTTGCAAAAGTACACACCCTGTGGGAGGTGCTCTGTATATAGGCTGAGATACTGCACATAAAATTGCCTCTGAAGCCCAATGATCTGAAAATCCAGTCCTCAGCCTTTCATAATTTCAGCTGTTTTATGAAAGTCCTTCATGTGGATGAAAGTATCATCAAGCCGGAGCAAGAGTTTTTCATTGCCCTATTTGAGAAGAGCTGTGTGAATGACTTTTATATTCAGGATAGAGATACATTCTTCAATCCAGCCAGCAGAAGCCACATTGTAAGTCTAAACCGAGTTTAGCTGCTGTCTTGGGGGTGATTTAAAACCTGCTGTTGAATTATCAGTGATTTGGTTTGGTTTTTAAAAGCTGCCCATAAAAAGAAAAAAGAGAAAGAAAAGAAATATGCCTACAGATTCCTGTTAGGATAGTAAACAGTGGCTGGTTAGTTACCCTGTATAAGCCACACACTCTCTTAGAATCTTTTTAGATTTATTTCATCCTTTCTCAGATCAAGTATCAAGTAAGGGACAGTGTTAAAAGAAATTCCGGATTGACAGGCTTGTGAGCTCCGGGATCTGCAAGGCAGCTTTCCCTCCCCATGGTGTAAGTCAAATTGCAGAAATGAAATAAAGCACCTCATGTATCCTCCGGTGTTAACAGGAAAAGGCTAATTTTCTTGACCTTGTTTCTTCCTGGTTAAAATTAAACTAATATGTAGGGGGTGAAAATCTCATTTAGAGCAGGAACCATGTTGTCTTGTTCACTGCTGAATCCCAGGCACCGGGAAGGCTGAGTTTAACGAGTGAGTGAATGAATGAACTGTAGTTCCCCCAGAGCTACCATGTGGGGCAGTGCGGATTAGCAGCTAAGAGCATAGACTAGAGAGGGGAGGGTACAGCTCAAGTGATGGGGCGCATGCATAGCACGCATAAGGTCCTGGGTTCAGCCCCCAGAACCTCCTCTAAAATAGACAAATAACCCTAATTACCTCCCCAACCCCCAGCAGAATTACCTTATTATCTCCCCACCACCAAAAAAAAAAAAAAAAAAAAAAGAGAAGTGGCCAAGAGCGCAGAGTCAGGATGGAACACCTTTGCTGGTTTCTCGCTGTCGACCTTGTAAAAGACATTTAGCCTCTGTGTTTATCAAGTTCCCCATCAATAAAATGGGGGTAATAATAGTACACACCTCGTAGAGTTTCTATGGGGATTAATGAATCTGTGTCAATGTTAGAACAGCCCTGGCTAATATTAAGTACTATGCATCTGTCAGCTCTTTTCATAATTACTGACATGTTATTATCGACCAAAGAATGTTAGTTCTTTGTAAGGGAAATGTATGTTAGACAATTTAATTTATCATTTTCTGTAATTCAGGCTTTTCCCTCTGAAATACCATTTTCTTTCTGTGCACTAGGAAGCCACAGGATTTTCCAAATTTCATCTGCCTGGGTTCTTGTCATGATGGCAATACTACAGAGTGTTGACATTTTTTAGAGACTCCATCTGAGATGACAGCAACCCCTGAAATTCAGGAGCGTTTCTCTAACTGATAACATCTCGCTTGAAATGAAGTTTTTAAAATGTAACAGCTTCAGACGCTTAATGATGTCATAAATGCAAGGATGTTATATCTAAGCTCTTTAAATAAATCCTGTCATTGAAATAAAGGAAATACTATATTATAGCTCTCTATGACTTTGTTAACTTTGCTATTCATATATCTGACTCTCTAAGACCAAAGAAAGCAAAGACTGAGATTCATCATTACTACTGTGTGGTACACGTATTTGTAGATGAAGACAATACTGAAATGCACTGTTTAAGATATTAAAATGGACACTAAACAGCTGCTTGATGCACATGCATGAGCAGAACAGGGAGCTGGGTGCTGGGAGCAGACACTGAAGTTCCTGGATCAGAGACCCAGCATAGCAGTCCAGCCCAGCAGTCCACATGTTTTATATTTATGTCCCTGCAAAATTAGCAGTGAGAGTCTGAAATGAACTTTGGGGACACTTGCAAACAGCTGTCATGATTACTAATGTGGGACACCAGGACTCCACAGTGTTTAGTTGGCATCTGCACACAACAAATTCTTTTCCACTAAAGCCTCTTGTAATTGTTGGCCCCACATCCAGACTGATGAATAATCTCATGTGGTGTTTGGGAGGGAGGTAAGTGGAGTCAGGACCCATGTTAAGGCTGGGTGGGTGATAATCTGGTTCTAGTACAGGAGAAAGGAAGGCAGGTAAGGTGGGAAGGAGAATGACTGGATTTAAATTTTGTTTCCTGAGTAAGCTAAATATATAACATCATGCCAAGTTTCTTTTTTAAACAAGTTCTTCGTTATATTCCATGTGCTGTCACTGAATAAATACTGAATTGTGGGGACAAATAAGCCTGGGTTTTAGAATTGACCCTGCCTCTAACCTGCCAGAGTCCAGGTTCCTCTGGGTGTCCAAGGAGGGGGCTGGACCGTCAGGTGTCCCTCCACTGCAGCAGTTTGGGCACTTGGGTGGCCTAGTTTTTTGCTGTGGAAGACTGGCCCGGTTGTAGGACATTAAGAATCTGCAAGGCTCTCACCAGGTACCCACGGTTGTCCCAGGACTGTAACATCCAAGCGTTCCTTTCCACCCATGTTTGCAAATGACCCTCAAGGGGTTAGTATTAACCCTGGGTGAGAACTATGAAAAATTATATGGTACCTCCATCCCTCCTGGCAAGTGAGGGCCCCTTATTTACAAATGACCATGAAGTGTTAGCACCACATTTTATCAACAGAACATGTGAAAATGTGGTGACAGTGATTCTCACCTGTTTGCTTCTGCTCTCCAGTGCAACTTCAGCCTCTGTCAGAGGACCTCAGCTGCCCCAGCGAACAGGGCCTTCTGTACAGGGAATGGGCTCCTCCTCGAAGCATAGACAAGAAGCAGCCCTTAGATCTCCTCAGGTGAGATGCTGTGGAGAGCACTCCAGTGGGAATGGCTCAGGGTTGCCTTCATGGCATCTGAGTGTGACAGTCCTCCAAGAGTGTTACCAACCAGGAAGCTCACAGGAGCTCTGAGCTTTGTTGCCCCAAGTTTTTATTGGAGGTTTTATAACATAGACATGATTTACTGGGTCACTACCGACATGGCTAATCCAAACCATAACTGTAACTGAAACATTTCCTTAGCCCTAAACGTTGAGCCCCTTCCTCCACTGGTGGTCACTCACTTGTCACAAAGCTCGAAGCCCCACTCCTCTAATCACACGGTTGGTGTCTCTGACTGGCCAGACCCCATCCTGAGTCAGCCCATGAACACAAGCCAACCAAGGGCCCACCATGAATAGCAAAGACACTCCTATCTTGGGAAATTTCAAGGCTTTAGTGGTTGCCATCCAGGAACAGGGACCAAAGACCTACCAAATTCTTCATTAAACAGGAGTAAAGGTTAGGGTTCAATTAAATTATAAAATAAGACAGAAATTCTCACTGCTTTGCTGTATCTGCTGTTCGACACCGTTTCACTACACCACGTGACTGTAATGTCGCCCTCAGCATGTGTCTTCTCAGAGCACCAGCGCCGGCTACTTCCCGGGAGCTTATGCTGTTTGGGCAAGGCTGATGGGGGGAGGGAGGCCAAGGACAACCGAGCAAACAAAAATAATCCGACAAATAAGGAAACAATGTCAGATTGAAATGAAGGAAATAACACAGTGTTGAGATGGGAGACTTGGGGGGAAGTGAGTCAAGAAAGCTATCTTTGAGTAGGTTACATGTGAGCTGAGATGGCGATAAGGAGGCTGGAATTTGAGGATCTGGGAGAAGTCACCCCAGGAATAGAGGCAGCTTGTCCATTGGCCCCAAGGCACACATGTGCTCAGCAGGTTTGAGGAGATACTGGAGCCAGCGCTGGTGAGAGTGATGAGACGTGAGGTTTAGAAAGGCATCAGGAGCCCAGAAAGGAGTGTAGACTCTAAGCGCAGTGAGAAGCAGTCATGATAGTTTAAGCACTAAGGTAATTTTCTCTCACTCACATTTTGCAAAGATAATGCGGAGAATGAATTGCAGGGACCCAGGAAGCAGGGAGGCCGGGTAGGAAGCTCTTGGAGTGGGCCAGATGAGAGACGGTGGGAGCCAGGGAGGAATGAGTTTGGGGAGTGGGGCTGACAGGATGCAGTTATGGGCTGGCTGTGGATGGTGAGGAGAAGAGGAGGGCCAAGGTAGCCGCAGGTCGGCCTGGAGCCAGGTGCCTGTTCTTTCTAATCTCAGCGCCCCATGCAGGTGCCCACCTACTTGGGCAAACCTCTTAACCTTCAAAGTGAGGGTTTTAAAACACGGAAGTCTTCTTGTATTTTTCACATATTATGGAAAGATTCAAACATGTACAGAAGTAGAGAGAACAGCACAGCCAGCCTGCCTGTATGAGTCACCCAGCTCCAGAATTATCAACTCAGAGTCACTGTTGTTGCATCTTTCATCTCCACCTCCTCCCCTCCCCCACTACGGGATCATTTTGAAGGCAATCCTACATAGCTTAACCTTTCATTAGTGAAAAGACCAGGTCTCTTTCAAATACAATTGGTATATTCCTTTTTTTTTTTAGGATTAGAAATTAATTCTCTGATTGTCACAGAAATACCCTTTTAAGTAGTTTTGGGGTTGAAATGAGGATCCAGACTAGGTTCAGACATTTCTGCTAGCATATCTCTCAACTGGGTTCTAATCTATAATTTTCCTGTTTCTCATTTTCCTTGAAATTGCTGAGGGGTTTCTCTATTTCCTGTTTGGCTGATTTCATTCTCCCCTGTGGCTGTAGACTTGTTTCTCCATCCTATGTATTTGCTTTAGCTAAGTGATTTGATCCTCGCCTAAAAGCTTGATCTGACTGAGGTTCAACTCTGTGCAAGAAGACTTGTTATGTGAAGTTTTGTACTCCTAGCATAAGGTACATAATGTCCAGTTGACTCTCTTTTTTGTGATGACATCAGCCAAAAATGATTGTCACCCAAGATCATTATTTCATAAAGGATTTTATTTCATGTGGTCATACCCTAATTTCCTCCCTCAATTATCAGCAGGATCACAGACATGAAGAGGCACTTTCTCATTAACCCGGGGTATCCTGTAGAACAGTTTTAAAAGAGGATGATTGTACATATGTAAACATTTAAAGTTGATACATTTTTCTTTACTTTTTAATTTTTTTTCTAATGGAGGTACTGAAGATTGAATCTAGGACCTTATGCATGCTGAGCACACACTCTGCCACTGAGTGTACCCCATCCCCCTTGAGATTCATATTTATATGTTATTTTCCTTCTCTTATCTTTGTTTTATGTTATACAGTATTTGATGGTAGGGCAATGGGTTTGACGGCTCTTTAATCATTCTTAATGGTCTTTTGGGATTTGTGTGTGTGTTTGTGTTTGTAAAGAAAACAATTTTCCCACCATTTTAGGTACGTTTTGCTAAGGAAATTATGTTGATCTTTTCCCTGCTCCTGGTCCATGTATTCCCTTGTTGCTTCCCACTAGTGGCCCCTTGAGCTCTGTGACAAGTCTAGCGTGTCGTTAATCCAGGTTGAAGGAGATCTGAAGAGATTTATTCAAGGAGATGAAATTTGTAGACAATGTATTGGAAAGTATTGGCAAAGATATTCATTAAGAGAAGGTCTGAGGTTGAATTGTTAAGTGCACAGAAAACTAAGCTGTGAAACACCAAGACAATTATTAACTCCAGGTAAAACAAAGTAGGGAAGAAAAAAGTAAGTCTAGCAGACAACTCGCTACAGCTGTGAACAGTCTGTACAGAGTACTAATAATGTAAAGCAAGGATACTGAGCTGATGAAAATTGTAATTGTATCAAAAGGTTGGAAGGATGAAAGTTTGGATGTGTAGATTAGATGGCGTTTGAAAGAGAGCTTAATCCTCATTTTCCAAAATAGAAATTTAAATAGGTGATACACAAAGCTGAAAAAGTCAGTAGGCTGTGTTACAAGGATATTAGTAAGAGAAAGGGAGTAATTATTCCAAGAGTCAGCAGTAGGAGCTAAACGTGGTTGCTTCTGGCCCGGAAATGGGGCGGTTGTTGGGAACTGCTCCTTTTTGCAATCGGTGTACGAGAATTGTTTGACTCTCTATTGAATGTATGGTTTAACTTTGATAAAAAGAAATCAAAGCTGAATTTTGAAAAATTGATGTTAAGAATTGGGGTGTTATTGACAGAGATAACAATCAGACAAAACTACATTTGAAGTGATCCTCATTAGTTCTAGACTTTCAGCAAAGACTAGGAGGCAGACATCTGTTTAAGGTTCAAAAATTCTTTCTGACCTTGTTGCCGACATGTAACCTTTGCAATTAATGAACTCCCTGTCATTGTAAATACGCAGGCAGAGGCTGCCTGCCCATCTCTTTAACTGTATCAGGGTGTGTTTACCATTGGCCAGTTGGAGCAGGCAACTTCTAACATTCTTTCAGTTTTGAATGTGACATTTTCAGGACGGATAGTTGATAAGAATGTATTACAAAAAGCTTAACAAGAAAGAGTCCAAGACATCTCAAACCCATTGCCGGGGTTTTCTCTGCCAGACACCATCCTGAGCCTGCCATCCGTGAGACAGGCCACAAAGCCCTGTCACATGGGAATGAACACACTTTGCCCCTCCTATCTGATTTGGCATCGGGCTCAGCACTGTTCCCCATGGAATGGTCCACGCCCATGTCTCTGACGATGGAGCTGGTCTCACAGCAGCCCTGTGAGCACTGGTCAAGCCTAAGGGGGTTCCCAGGACTCCAGGCTGTTCTCAGAGCTGAGTCCCCCCTAGGCTAAGCCCTCGGAGCTCATCTCAGCTCCAGACTGAGCCGGAAGCCTCAGAGAGAACTCAGAGCTGAGGAAATCCACAGGTTTTACCCAGCACTGCCGAGTCAGCAGTGAGCCAGTTGAGGGAAGTATCAGGAACAGCAAGACACACCTGAGCCGCCACCTCATTGTTCCGCCTCATCCCTAAACCCTCTGTGTCTGCCTGTCTGTGTCTGTCTCCCTTTCAGGACCAGCCTGGCACCGCTTCATGCCCTGCCTCCTTTCTTCTAATCTTGCCTCCCTGGCCTGTTCCATCTACTCCAGATTAACTGAGAAACATTGAAGTGCTTTTAAAACCTAGGAACAGCAGATGTGCTAGATACAAAGAATCCAGGGCAGTACCTAGATCAGTCACATCCCTCCTGCCCTCTCCCATTCCCACAATGAGTTTTATAAATATTTTGTCAGAGAGACATTGCACTCCCAGTTGTTATCATTATCAGCCATTTCCTTATTATCTGTGGTTTACGATGCATTTGCTCCAGGGACGTTCCCGAGATAAGGCGGGAGCAGATGACTGAGCCAGTTGTTGATGTCCACTTATGTCAAGCCTGTTAAGAATGATCTTTGGGAGGTTTTGTTGAATGTGCCAGACTGTCCAGTGAGTGGTGATGATCCCCTGCATCTGCTCCGGAGTCGGACTCGTCCCCTCCTTTGCTCTGTTCTCATTTATCTCTCTTCAGCAGGTGAACCAGTGGTCTGTACTTCTATGATATGTAAAATACTTCTTATTTCACGGTAGAATTTGGGGCTGCTATGAAAACGCATATGTTTTAAGTGTGATTTGAGTCAGTGGTTTAAACTTAAACCCCCTTGATTTAGAATCAGAAATTAGTATGGTGGAAGGAGGGTATAACTGAGTTGTAGAGTGCATGCCTAGCATGCATGAGGTCCTGGGTTCAACTCCCAATGCCTCCATTTAAAAAACAAATATATAAACGTAATTATGCCCCCCCCAATATAAGAAGTTAACATGAGGATGAAGCTACAGAGTGATTATTTGTGTCTTCTGAAACTACCTTCTGACTTTCTTCAGGAAATTGTACGGAGAGAAGGTCGGAATCTACTTTGCTTGTCTGGGCTATTACACTCAGATCCTCCTACTGGCAGCAGTCGTGGGGGTGACTTGCTTTCTGTATGGATATTTTAATCAAAATAACTGTACCTGGAGGTAACTTCTTTTTATTGCTTGTTACCGCACTTACTTAACTTAGAATGACATTCTCCAGGAGCATCCATGTTGCTGCAAATAGCCCTATATTGTCAGTTTTTATGGCCGAGTAGTATTCCATTGTATAAATATACCACTTCTTTAACCAGTCATCCGTTGATGGACATTTAGGCTTTCTCCATGTCTTAGCTATAGTAAATAGTGCTGCTATGAACATTGGGGTGCAGGTGTCATCCTGAAGTAGGGTTCCTTCAGGATATATGCCCAGGAGCAGTATTCCTGGGTCATATGGCAATTCTATTCCTGGTCTTTTGAGGGAACTCAATACTGTTTTCCACGGTGGCTGCACCAAGCTGCATTCCCACCAGAAGTGTAGGAGGTTCCCCTTTCTCCACTGCCTCTCTAGTATTTGTCATTTGTGGATTTTTGAATGATGGCCATTCTGACTGGTTTGAGGTGATACCTCATTGTAGTTTTGATTTGCATTTCTCTGATAATTCGTCATATTGAGCATTTTTTCATGTGCAAACTGATCATTTGTATGTCTTCCTTGGAGAATTGCTTGTTTAGGTCTTCTGCCCATTTTTGGATTGGGTTATTTGGTTGTTTCTTATTAAGTCATATGAGCTGCTTATATATTCTGGAGATCAAGCCTTTGTCAGTTTCATTAGCAAAACTGTTCTCCCATTCTTTAGGTTGTCTTTTTGTTTTACTTATGGTGTCCTTTGCTGTGCAGAAGCTTGTAAGTTTCATTAGGTCTCATTTGTTTATTCTTGCTTTTATTTCTGTTGCTTGGGTAGACTGTCCTAGGGGAACATTTCTGAGATGTATGTCAGATATTTTGCCTGTATTTTCTTCTAGGAGGTTTATTGTATTTTGTCTTATGTTTATCTTGCTGAAGAGACTGTATTTATTCCATTGTATATTCTTGCCTCCTTTGTCGAAGATTAGTTGACCAAAAGTTTGTGGGTTCATTTCTGGGCTCTCTATTCTGTTCCATTGGTCTATATGTCTGTTTTTGTACCAATACCATGCTGTCTTGATGACTGTAACTCTATAGTATTGTCTGAAGTCTGGGAGAGTTATTCCTCCAGGCTCTTTCTTTTTTCTTCAGTAATGCCCTGGAAATTCTATGTCTTTGATGGTTCCATATAAATTTTATTGTGATTTGTTCTAGTTCTATGAAATATGTCTGGGGAAATTTGATAGGGATTGCATTAAATCTGTAGATTGCCTTGGGCAGTGTGACCATTTTAACAATATGTATTCTTGCAATCCAAGAGCATGCGATACCTTTCCATTTTTTAAAGTCTTTTTTAATTTCCTTCAACAATGGTTTATAGTTTTCTGTGTATAATTCTCTCACCTCTGTGGTAAGATTTATTCCTAGATATTTTATTACTTTGGGTGCTATTTTAAAGGGAATTGTTTCTTTACTTTCTTTTACTGTTGATTCATCATTAGTGTAAAGAAGTGCAACTGATTTTTGAACATTAATCTTATAACCTGCTACCTTGCTAAATTCTTCGATCAGCTCTAGTAGTTTTTGTGTGTATCTTTTAGGGTTTTCTATATATAGTGTCATGTCATCTGCATATAGTGACACTTTTACCTCTTCTTTTCCAATTTAGACAACTTTTACTTCTCTTACTTGCCTGATTGCTGTGGCCAGCGTTTCCAAGACTATGTTGAATAGGAGTGGTGATAGTGGGCATCCTTGTCTTGTCCCAGATTTTAGTGGGAAGCTTTTGAGGTTTTCACCGTTGAGTGCTATACTGGCTGTAGGTTTGTCATATATAGCTTTTATGATGTTGAGATATGTTCCCTCAATACACACTTTCGTGAGAATTTTTATCATAAATGGGTGTTGAATTTTATCAAAAGCTTTTATGCATCTATTGAGATGATTATGTGGTTAGTCCTTTCTCTTGTTAATGTGAAGTATTACATTGATTTATTTGCATATGTTGAACCACAGTTGTGTCCCTGAGATGAACCCCATTTGAGCATGATGTATAATCTTTTTTATGTGCTGTTGGATTCTATTTGCTAGTATTTTGGTAAGGACATTTGCATCTGTGTTCATCTGTGATATTGGTCTGTAATTCTTTTTTTGGTGGTGTCTTTACTTGGTTTTGGTATCAGGGTGATGGTGGCTTCATGGAATGAGTTTGGGAATATTCCTTCTTTTCAATCTTCTGGAAGAGTTTGAGAAGGACTGGTATGAGTTCTTCTTTGTATGTGTGGTAAAATTCCCTGGTGAAGCTGTCCAGTCCTGGACTTTTATTTGTAGGGAGGTTTTTTTTATTGTTAATTTGATTTCATTCCTAGTGATTGGTTTGTTCAAGTGGTCAGTTTCTTCTTGATTCAGTCTTAGTGGATTGTATGTTTTCAGAAACGTCCATCTCCTCTAGGTTATCCATTTTCTTCCATGTAGTTTTTCATGATATTCTCATATGATATTCTGTATTTCTATGTTACTTTTTGTAATTTCTCCATCTTCCTTTCTTATTTTGCAAATTTGTGCTGTCTCTTTTATATTCTTTGTGAGTTTTCCCAGAGGTTTGTCGATTTTATTTACTCTTTCAAAAAAATTGCTTTTGATTTGATTGATTATTTTCTCTATTTCTTTTTAATCTTTATTTTATTTATTTCCTCCCTGATCTTTATTATTTTCTTCCTTTTGCTGGCTTTTGGGTGTTTTTGCTCTTCTGTTTCTAGTTCTTTTAACTGGTGGGTTAGATTATTTATTTGATATTGTTCTTCTTTTTTGAGTAAGGCCTGTATTGCCCTAAACTTTCCTCTTAGCACTGCTTTTGCTGTGTCCCATAAGTTTTGTGTGGTTATGTTTTCATTTTCATTTGTCTCAAGGTATTCCTTATTTCAACCTTGATTTCATCATTGACCCATTGGTTTTTTAATAGCATATAGTTTAATCTCTATGCTTTCCTTTTTTTCTCCTTTGTATCTCTGAATTTGATTTCTAGTTTCAATGACATTGTGGTCAGTAAAGATGCTTGAGATAATTTCTATCTTCTTAAAATTGTTGAGGCTTCTTTTGTGACCAAGTACATGATCAATCCTAGAAAATGTTCCACGTGCACTTGAAAAGAATGTATGTCCTATTTTGGGGTGTTGTAATGCTCTGAAAATATCCACTAAATCTAATTTTTCTTTTGTATCATTTAATTTCTCTGTTGCCTTATTTAATATCTGTGCAGAAGACCTGTCTTGTGATGTTAATGTGGTGTTAAAATTTCTGACAATGATTGTATTCCCATCAATTTCCCCCTTTATCTCTGTTAGTAGTTGTTTTCTGTACTTAGGTGTTCATGTTGGATGCATAAATATTAATGATTTTAATGTCCTCATCTTTTATTGCTCCTTTAATCATTATAAAATGTCTTTATTTATCTTTCTTCATGGCCCTTGTTTTAAAGTCTATTTTGTCTGAAATCAGAACTGCTACACCTGCTTTTTTGGCATTTCCATTTGCATGGAATATCTTTTTCCGCCCATTCACTTTCAATCTATATGTGTCCTTCTCCCTAATGTGTGTCTCTTGTATGCAGTTTATTTAAGATTCTTGCTTTATTATCCAGTCTGCCACTCTGTCTTTTCACAGGAGCACTTAGTCCATTATTATTTAGAGTAATTAATGATAGATAGTTTATTGCTATTTTGAACTTATTTTGCAGTTTATTTGGTATTTCTTCTTTGTTCCTTTCTTCTTCCTTTTGTGGTATGGTAATTTTCCTTTTTATTATCTTGGATTGTATTTAGGTTTTGTGACTCACTTGTAAGTTTTTGGCTTGTGGTTACACTTTTTTGTAAGTCTGTTAACCAATTACTGTAACTGTGTATACTAAACAGATTGTAATGTAATCTCAAACCCATCCTACGGAGAACAAAAAAATTTAAAAAACAGAAGAAGAAAGAAAAAAATACTCTATATTTTCTTGCTTCCCTCTCCCACTCAATGATTTAGATGTCTTCTTTTACAATTTCATGTTTATTCTATTTGTAATTCGTGGCAGTTATCACCTTTCCAGTTATGAGTTCTCATTTCTCTAGAATCCTGCTTCTTTTCTATTTAGAGTAGACCTTTCAATATTTCTTTTAGCATGGGTTTAGTGTTGATAAATTCTTTTAGTTTTTGCTTCTCTGTGAAATTCCTTACCTCTCCTTCTATTCAAAAAGATAGCCTTGCTGCAGAAAGTATCCTAGACTGCATCTGTTTTTTCATTCAGGACTTTGAAAATATCTTGCCACTCCCTTCTGGCCTGTAGTGTTTCTGTAGAGAAATCAGCTGAGAGCCTTCTCTTGTAACTCACTCTTTGTTTTTCTCTTGCTGCCTTTAGGATCACTTCTTGATCCTTCAGTCTGGCCATCTTGATTATGATATGTCTTGGTGTGAGTCTCCTTAGGCTGTTCCTGTTTGGGAACCTCTGAGCCTACTGTACTTGGGTGTCTGATTCCTCCTTTAGGTTTGGGAAGTTTTCAGTCATGATTTCTTTAAATACCTTTTCCATTCCCTTTGTTCTTTATTCCCCTACTGAAACACTTATTATGCATAGATTGGCATGCTTTATACTATCCCATATGTTCCTTATATTGTTTTCATTGTTTTTCATTTGTTTTTCTCTCAGCTGTTCTGATTGGGTGCTTTCCATTGTCCTGTATTCTAGGTCACTTATTCATTCCTCTGCATTATCTAGCCTGCTTTGTACAGCCTTTAGTTCTGACCTCATTTCAACCAATGAATTTACCAATTCTACTTGGCTCTTCTTTATAGCTTCTATTTTGTTTTTGACATATTTTATGTCTCTAAACACTATCTCTTTTAGTTCCTTCAGTAATTTGATCACTTCTTTTTTGAAATATTGATCTAGTAGGCCATCAATGTCTATTTCATTGATCATTCTTTCAGGGGATTTCTCTTGCTCTTTTAATTGGGAGTACTGCCTCTGCTTCTTCATAGTGCTCATATCTCTCTGGCACTGTGGCTTAAGGAGTATCAGTTATCTATTGTGGTCCTTAAAGGAGTTTATTTATTTTTCTAAAGCCTATGTGAGAATAAAACTTAAAAATGAGAGAGAGAGAATTTTAAAAGAATGGAGGAAAATAAGGTTTGAAAACAGTGTATAATCAATAATAGAAGAGCAAGTTTAAGCAGAATAGGAATCGAGTTGAGATGTCTTTTAAAAACCGTAATAAAAAGAAGAAAAAATCAAGACACAATATTTGAATGCTGTGAATAATCAATAACAGATCAAAACCAAGAGAATTAAAAATGAAATGAGAACTGTAAACATATAGAACTGTTTAAAAAGTAAAGATTGAAAAGGTAATAGAAAATGAAACAGATATAAAAAGATTTAAAAGCAAAGATGTGTTCTCCTAGAGACTGTGCACTCTTAATGTTTTTATTGAGAGGTCTTTGTGTCTTCACCCTGTTTCACGAACTCAGCTTGCTCTGTTGGACCCCTCGTCTGTGCTGCTCACGATGTCCATCGGCAAGAAGATCATGCCCCTGCAACACTGGGTCAGGTGCTGCTCTCCTTCAAGGTGGGCGGGTGGGTCACTCCCACTTCAGATGCCGCAGTCAGTGCTGTGCCAGTTGCTCCATAGGTGGGCTCAGCTTCAAGAATAACAGCTTTATGGAGATATAAATCACATACCATAAAATGCAGCCTTTGAAAGTGTGCATTAGTGTTTTTAATACATTTCAGTGTTGTGTAGCCATCACTCCCAAAAGGAAGCAGTACCATTTAGTAAGTCACTCCCTAACCTTCCTTTCCCTTAGCCCCCAGCAGCCACCACTCTACTTTCTGCCTCTACGGATTTGCCTGTTCTGGGCATTTCATATAAGTAGAATCATACAGTATGCTGCCTTTTTTGATTGTCGTTTTTTATTTAGTGTGACGTTGTCAAGACTCATCCATGGTGTAGCATATATAAGTACCCAAATTCCTTTTTGTGTTCAGATAATATGCCATTGTTATAAGTACACCGCATTGCTTATCCATCCATCAGTTGATGATGAATAATTCTGCTGTAAATGCTCATGGACAAGTTTTTGTGTGAACACATATTTTCAGTTCTCTTGAGGATATATCAAAAAATGGAATTGCTGGGATGTATTTTAATTTTAACATTTTCAGGAATTGCTAAAGTAGCTTTTAAAGTGACTGCACCATTTTATATTTCCAGTAGTAATGTATGAGGAGTCCAGTTTCTCCACATCCTCATCAACACTTTTTATTACCAGGTTTATAGATACATATTTATATATCATATATCATATATATTTGTCATCCTAGTTGGTATGAAGTGGCATGTCATTGTGCTTTTTATTTCTGTTTCCCTAATGCCTACTGATATTGAACATATGTTTATGTGCTTATTTCCCATTCATATGTCTTCTTTGGAGAAACATCTATTCAAATTATTTGCCTATTTTAATTGTATTTGTCTTTGTATTGTCACATTTTAATTCCTATTTGTCTATTCTGGATAAAAGTCCCTTATCAGGGAAAATATTGGAAATATTTTCACCCATTCTGTGGATTGTCTTCTTACTTTCTTGATGAAGTCCTTTGAAGCACAGAAGTTTTTAATTTTACTGAAGTCCGGTTTACTTGATTATTTTTTCTTTTGTTGTTTGTGCTTTTAGTGTCATATATTAGAAGTATTTGTAATCCAAAGTCCTGAAGATTTTCTCATTGTTCATTTTCTAAAAGGTTTATAGTTTCAGGTCTGTGATTTATTTTGAGTTAATTTTCATAAATGGTGTTAAGATAAAAGTTCAGTTTTCTTTCTTTCCATGTGTATGTTCAGGTGTCCCAGCATCATTTTTGTAAAGATTACTTTTTCCCCATTGGATTGTCATGGCACCTTTGTTAAAAATTAACTGGCTACGTGTAAGAGTTTGTTTATGGACTCTCAGTTCTTTTCTCTCAATCTATTTGTCTGTCCTTTATGCAAGTACCACACTGTATGGATTACAGTTTTGTTAGTGAGTTTTGAATTTGGAAACTTCAAAACTTTGTTCTATTTCAAGATTGTTTTGACTATTCTGGGTATCTTGCATTTCCATATTAGTTTTAGTATCAGCTTGTTCATTTCTGCCAAAAAGACAGAGTTGCTTTGAATCTATAGATCATTTTGAGGACAGTTGCCATCCTAACAATAATAAGGCTTCTGATCCATGAACACAGAAGAGATTTCCATTTATTTTAGGTCATTTTTAACTTCTATCAGTAGTATTTTAGTTTTCAATATACAAGTTTCAGATTTTTCTCAGTAGTCCACATGTTTTTCTTAATATTCCTAAGTTTTTTATTCTTTTTGATGTTATTGTAAACAAAAATGTTTCCTTCTTTTTAGTTTTAGATTATTCACTGCTGTTGTATAGAAATATAATTTTTTTATATACTGATTTGTGTCTTACAATTTTGGCCAGACTGGGTTTTTAATTCTAATAGGATTTTCTTTCTTTTCTCTCTCTTTTTTTTCTTTGTGGATTCCTTGTGATTTTAATATATAATATCATGTCATCTGGAATCAAAATAGTTTTATTTATTTATTTCTAAACTAGAGGCTTTATTTTCTTTGTCTGGTTGCTT
The DNA here is from genome assembly GCF_048773025.1 of Camelus bactrianus. Classification (NCBI taxonomy): domain Eukaryota; kingdom Metazoa; phylum Chordata; class Mammalia; order Artiodactyla; family Camelidae; genus Camelus; species Camelus bactrianus. Next base: position 3,542,859 of record NC_133573.1, on the reverse strand, counting down.
TGACTAGAACCTGTAGTACAATGTTGATTTTGGGAGGAATTAATTCAGTCTTTCTCCATTATGTATGATCTTTGCTGCAGGATTTTCATAGATGTTGTCTGTCAAGTTGAGGAATTTCTCTTCTATTCCTAATTTTTATCCATTATTCTATTAATATGGCATATTACATGAATTGACTTTTGTATGTTGAACTGCCTTTGCATACCTGGATACATCCCACTTAATTGTGGTTTATTTTACATGTTACTGGATTGGATTTGCTTGTATTCTGTTGAGGATTTTTGCATTTATATTCATAAGAGATACTCTTTAGTTTTGTTGTGATGCCTTTGTCTGGTTTTGGTATCAGTGTGATACTAGTCTCATTGAATGAATTGGGAAGTGCGCCCACCTCTTTATTTTTAGACGAGCTTGTGAAGCATTGTTTTTCTGTTTGTTTGCTTTGGTTTTGGTTTTTTCTTTAAGTAGTTGATGGAATTCATCAGCAAAGCCATACAGGCCAAGCATATCCTTGTGGGAATATTTTGGATTGCTATCTCCATCACTACTTATTGTAGGATTATTTGAGTTTTCTATTTCTCCTTGAGTTAGCTTCAGTCATTTATGTCCTTCTAGGGATTTATCCATTTCATTTAGATTATCTAATTTGTTGGCTATAAAATTATTCATGGTATTCCCTTATATTCCTTGTTATTTTTGTTAGGGCAGTAGTGACATCCTTCCTTTCATTTCTCATTTTAGTAATTTGAATCTTCTCTCTTTTTTTTTCCCAGTACTAGCCAAAAATTTGTCAATTTTGTTGATCTTTTCAAAGAACCAACTTTTCTTTTTGTTGATTATTCTCTGTTGTTCATCTATTTTCTATTCCATTTATTTCTGCCTTTAGTATTTTGATTAGAATGTTTAATTCATTTATATTAATGTAATTTCTTATCAGGTTGAAGTTACAACTGCTATCTTCTTTCTATATGTCTTTTTTATCCCCATTCCTCTATTACTACACTTTTTTGTACAAAGTAGACATTTTCAAGTGTGCCATTTTAATTTGTTGTTTATTTTATCTTTTTTTCTCCTCCTCCTCCTCCTCTTCCTCCTTCTCCTCCATTGCCCTGGAGATTATAATTAACATCTTGTTTTAAAGCAATCTAGTTCACATGAATGCCAACTTAATTTCAATAGTACACAAAAAATTTGCTTTGGTATCAGTCTTTTCCCTCCCCCTCCTCATGCTATCACTGTCATACAATTTACACCTTTATGCATTTATAAGTGCATCTACACAGTTTCTTATGTATTGTTTTATGCAGTTGTCTTTTACATCAATTAGAAGAAAACACTTACATGTAATACTCTATTTATACTGTTTTATTTTTTTACTCATGTAGTTACCTCTACCAGTACTCTTTATTTTTCAGGTGAGTGTCCTTTCATTTACAGCTGCTGGACTATCCTTAATATTTCTTGTAGAACAGGCCTGCTAGCAATGGATTCTTTCAGATTTTGTTTTTGTACGAGTGTCTCAATTTCTCCTTTAATTTTTTTGAAGAATCATTTTGCTGGCTATAAAATACTTGGTGACAGTCTTTTCCTTTTATCACTTTGATGATACCATCACACTGCTTCTGGCCTCCATGGTTTTTGATGAGAAATCAACTGTCTTACTGAGGAGCCTTTGTATATGTTGAGCCACTTTTCTCTTTTTACTGTCAAGATTCTTTGTTCTTGTCTTTTGACACACTGAGTCTGATGTGCAGATTTTAGATGTCTCTATGTTTATACCACGTGGAGTTTGTTGAGCTGCTGGGATGTACAAATTAATGTTTTCATCAAATTTGGGAACTTTTCAGCCATTATTTCTTTATATATTCTTTCTACCCCTTTTTTTCTCTCCTTCCTTCTGGCGCTCCCAATATGTGTGTATAAGTATTGTTGATGGTGTCCCACCTATCTCTGACACAGTGTTCATTATTTTTTCCATTCCTTTTTCTTTCTATTCCACAGACTGGATAATCTCAGTAGTTTTAAGTTAACTGACTTTTTCTACAAAAAGTTCATATCTACAGAGAAACCTCTTATTGAAGTTTTCATTTTAGTCATTATATTTGTATCACTAGAATTTCTAGTTGGTTTTTAATATAAATTTTATCTATTGATATTCTCTGTACAATGAGATGTTCACATAATTTAATTCTTTAGGCATGGTTTCTGTTAGCTCTTTGAACATATGTGTAATTGCTTATTTATGTCTTTGTCTAGTAAGTCCAGTGTCTGGGTTTCCACAGGGAGTTTCTATTGACTACTTTTCCCCCTGTGTTATGGCCAAACTTTTCTGTTTCTTTGTACATCTTGTAATTATCTGTTGAAAACTGGACATTTAAAATATTAAAATGTGGCTCATTTGAAAGCCAGAGTTTCCTCTTTTCCAGGGCTTATCGTTGCTTCCATTGTCATTGCTGCTGCAGCTATTTATTTAGTTACTTTCCTGAACAAATTCTTTAAAGTCTGTATTCTTTATCATGCATGGCCATGAGATCAGTGTGTGTGCAGAAAGCCTAGTTGTCATCACTGTAATAAATGGACAGTGATTTCTTTCAATGCCTGGAGCCAATCGTTTGAGCTGTTGCCAGGTGGCTGTGTGTCTGCATGCTGAGGGATGCCCTCAGCACCGGCAGGCAGTCTGCAGCTCTTCCATAGCCTTTAGTTCTTGCTTAGGCAGAACCTCAATTTCAGCCAGAGTTGAAGGCTTAAAATTTTCTCAGATCTTTCCTTGCCATGTGCCACATATGTGTACGGCCTTCTAGAGTTCACGGAAGTTTTTGGAGCTTTTTAACACTACCTCCACCCCCAGAACGTCTCATTACTCAATTTTGCCTTCGAATTTTCCTAGTCAGCATGTAGTTAGCCTCTACTGGTACCACTGCCTCAGGCAGTTGTAATGTCATACTCACTGCTGATTGTTTTCCACAAACACTCTGGGGACAGTCTGTTTGCACAGCATGGGTTTGAGATAGATCAAGTACTGACAGCTCTCTGGGGACGGATTTTTTAGGTAACTTCAAATCACATCTGCTCCTACCTTGATTGTGAGACTGTTGCTTTTAAAGGCCACCATTTAGGTGAGGATACGGGGATGGGGGTACATCAAGTTACAATGCCACAAGACTCACTATCTTTATGGAGATTTTGCTGTTTTGTTTTTTCTCAAATAAACACTCCCTGGATTGCTGGAAGCCTTGGTTTAATTTCCAGAGTTCTGCAGAGGTTAATTTTGACAAATTTTGCCATTATCATTGTTTCATAGAGGAGTAAGTTTTCCAACATATTTACTCAGATATTCTAGAAGTGTATCCCATTTACATTTGTTTTTAACTGAGTTACTTGCAAGACTAACTAATTCTACAGCTCCAGCCCCATTCAGATAAGAGTCCATCTGCATGGCTTCTCCTAAAGGGAGCAGTGTGCAACCTGTTGTCAGTTTGTTGTTTTCCTTATTAAAGTGTAGTGGTTTTTAAAAATATGCTCAGGAATAGCCCTTTGTCATTTTTACATGTTACAAAACTTCCACTAGTCTGTGGCTATTTTTTTTCCCTCTCTTTTCGTTGCTTTAATGAAGTTCCCACTTTTAAGGATTTTCAGTATAGCAGTATGTGGATGATGTTCACACTGATGAGACATTTAACTACTGTCTAAACCTCACTCTTTGCTCTGATTCACTGTCTAGAACATCTGAACACATCTACTGAACCCCGTGTACAAATGGATGCTCACAGCCCTAATTAAAAAAATGCTTTTTAAGTAAAGCAAAAATATTAAATTTGACACTGGAAAAGACAAATCTCATATTTCCTAGCTGATCTTGCTTTCTGTGATCATTAGCTACATCATGTTTATAGAGCCGACAGGCATATTGATCTACTGATTTTATTTCATCTGATTTTAGAATGCAGAACACATTTCAGGCCCACTTATAGCTCCATATTGTAGCTTTAAGGATATGTACATATGATGATGTCTTTATTTTAAGTATCTTATTTTATTTTAAGTACCTACTCCTGTGAACCTCATTAAAGAAGGCTTCGAACTGCAGAAATGAAATTTTTCATATCACCATCATCCCGTAGCATCTCTTTTGCACTTTGAAGTTTTGTGGCAGATTATTTTTCTGCTCCCTAGAAATGATCAATGTTGAAGTGGAAAAAATAACCCTCCTCTAATAAATATAGTCCAAATCACACACTTATCTGAACAATGGCCACCATTTTAGTCCACACCAATCCATCTACTCATACTGAATCAGAGTCCTCAACACAGTCAATCCACCACTGAAGTCACGGTCCTCAGCACACGTTCTATCCCCTCCCCATTCCATGTTGTTTCTGATCTACTTTTGTCCAACGCATCCTGCCAGTCTCTTCGCAGCCTGACTGCAGTTTTTAATTTTTACCTTTGAGTTCCAGGCTGCGCCTAGTGATTACCAGAGAAACGCCAGACACCTGGTTCATCAGGAGGGGTGGGGAGGATTTCAGGAAGTTGTTACCCTAACTCACTTGCAGATCAGTGAGTGGCTGTTGTGACCATTCCTTCTAGATCTCTGCCATGCCAGCTGCATCCACCCCAGCAAAATAAAGTAGCTCCTCCACCACCTCTACCTCCATTCATCTGGGTTTCTGCTTTCAGTGACACTCAGATGCTGCTGATGGGCATTATATATATATATATATTTTTTTTAATTGAAGTATAGTCAGTTACAATGTGTCAATTTCTGATGTACAGCACAATGTTCCAGTCATTCATATACACGTATATATGTATGAATTCCCTTTCATATTCTTTTTCATTAAAGGTTATTACAAGATATTAAATATATTTCCCTGTGCTCTACAGAAGAAATTTAATTTTTTTTAGCTATTTTTATATGTAGTAGTTAATATTTGCAAACCTCAATCTCTGATGGGCATTTTTAAAGCCACATCTGGAACCCTTGCTGCAGAAGAGTCTGAGAAATATATTTTCAACCTCATAGCCTTTTGATTAGGAAGTTGGAATAAAGGCTGAGTTGGCTCACCTACCTTGTCTGCATTTGTGAGTAAAGAGGTCTGGAGTTTCAAGGCCCAGTGAAATGTCCCAGCCCTTCAGTAGAAAACTCTGAAAGCAACCAAAATGCTCCCATCTACCAGAGCATGACTTGTCCTTAGACACTGCTGGACATAACCACCAACGCTGTCTAAGGCATCGTCTTCATCTGGTGCACACTTTCTTTAGATGCCTAATATCCTGATTAACAGGACAAGCTGGTTTGGATTCCCAAGGTCACAGGCAGCCTTCTGCCTGACTTTGGTGTATATATGTTCATTGAAGAGTCCTCTCTCAGATCAGCTAGAGCTGCCTGGTGTGTGGTTTGCCAGAGAAAGTGGGTGCAGTTCTCCCCACCAGAGTCCTACCAGTTGTTTTATTGCAGGAAGAGAGAGAGCAAAAGAGACAGAACAGGAAGTTCTTTTCCAGCCTCAAACACAGTCACCCCCGCCCAGGGCTCTTGCTCTGGGACACACAGCAGTGCAGGTCAGCAGCGACGTGGCCCCGGTGTACTCCAAAACATGGTGTGGTTGTACTGGGATATCTGTGTATTTCATGGACCCTGCAACGTTCTTGACTTTGTGAAATGGGGAACTAAGGAACTCCCACCCATGCCTGTAGCTCCCAGTGTTTGCACCCTTATGGGTTTCGAGGATTTGCTGCTAATTCATTCTTTTTCACCAGGTCATTTCTCGGTTACACGGCAGTCCTGTGACTACCTTATCAGAACTGCTCCTTAAGTTCGGGAATTAGTGAAAAATGCCATTTTACCCTGTAAGTTCATGTTCAGGGAGGAGGAGGAAGACATCACAGATCAGAGTTGCTATTTTGCTTTTTATTGTTGTTGTTTTCATAAGCCGTCTCCTGTTGTCAAATAGACACTGAGCAAATGAATGACTGTTACACTCCCATTTGAAGTATGAGGAAAATGACACTCACGGAGAGGAGACAAATTTCCTGAGGTTCCAAAGACAAAAAGGGATGAGCACAGAATAAGATCCCTGCAAATTTCTGGGCTGTCATCAGCCTTTAGGTCAGTGACAGAGTGCCGTGTGTAGTAGTAAATCTGTAGCGTGCATTTAGAAGGGTGCAGATGTTCTTGTTTTTGTTGATACAATGACACTGTTTTGTCTGGGAGTCTGAAAAAGAGAAATGGGTTAGAAAATTTTGGTTTCACATCCTTGGTCCTTCCTCAACCTCACAGATATGGACCTTTCCATCTGTAGCAGGATTAAGACAGCCCCAGCCTTCCCGTCTCATGAGATCAGTCCTCATTCATTTCATCCCTGCCCACCAGTAGGTGATAAAGCACAGCATGATTTTCCTGCCATGCTTCACTGATTCTTGTGAAATTAGGTGTTTGAAGATAGAAACTCATGAAAGGAAGCTGCTTTTTTTAATATAAAGTGCAGTAATTTTCTTAGCAGAGAAGGAAATTGAGGATTTTCTTCATTGAAAAACAATAGAGATTTCAAGACCATCTGTATTTCTGATGCGTAGATGAAAATGACAAAATCTAGAGTGATTACAGAAACACAAGGAAGATACCAAAAGTGTCTTTAAAGAGATTTTCTAAGACTGGGCTTGTAAAGAGACTGTTAGTTGACAGAGACCCTCTTCTCACCCATAGTCCCTCTCCTTAGGGTGGAAAGGGCCAGCGTTTCCCCTGTGTGCAGTGCTGGTGCTTCAAGTGAGTTGTGGGGCAGGGCGGTGCACATGGGGCTGCCTTCAGTTTGTCCATCGTAAGTAACCCCTGGCAGTCAGAGGGCGAGTGTGTTGCAACCTCATGAACCAGCCGCCATGCTCTCCGGGGTGTGTGCCCATCTCAGCTCATCCCGGCTCAGGTGAAGGCAGAGCAGAGAGTGGTGGCAAGAGGTCAGCCATGAGTAGCAGGGAGCACCTGTAGTCAGCTGGGACCCAAGTGGCTAGGAGTTGCAGGTGGAATCCCCAGGACTTCCCACAGCTCATTCATACAGCTAACACTTCTCCAGCCCCTGTTATGTGCTGGTGCTTCCATTGTGAACAGAACCAAATCCCTGTCCTCATGAAGGTGACATTCTAGTGGACGTGAGAAATGATACACGCAGAAGCAGATCCAGGTCAGGACACATGAATGCTGTCTATTTTGGAGTGCACAAGGTGAGATCCTTTGGGAAGTAATGTATGATACAGGAAAATGTCGGGGAGGGGATGGCCGGATCCCAGGTCTTATTTGGGTCCTTGGGATGCACCTCGCCAAGTGTAGGCCCTTGGTTTCCACAGGAATAAATTGAAGAGAGAGCCACAGTTCGGTAAATTTAGATTTATTCAGAGAGATATATACTCCATAGACAGAGTGGGCTGTTTCAGAAGGCAAGAGAAAGGCCATGAGGTGTGGGGGTTGGGTGCTCCAGTTTAAAGTAAAAGTAGATAAACACTCCACAGACAGAGTTTGGGCTGTCTCCCTCAGCAGAGAGAGCAGCCACGAGGTGTGGGGTTGTTAGTTTTTATGCACTCAGTATCTTCATATGCTTATAAGTGTGAGGAATTTTCCAACCACTTTGGGGAACGTGTTGGGATTCCCAGAAATTGGGCCAGAACTCACCCTTTGACCTTTTATGGTCAGCCTTGAACCTGTCCTGGCACCTGTGGGAGTGACATCTAGCATCCTGCTGTATTTCGGTAAGTGTGTATTGAAGATCAAACTTTACTGGTAGTTGAATTTTCCACCGTCTTGGTGCTAATGGCTGTGCCATTCTTTTAATGGCTGTGCCCGGCCCCCTTCCCTCCTGTCTCATGAAGGAGCTCTGGATTGATTGCACAATTGCAGAGCAGGGGACAGAGTGGAAATTACTTCATAAGTGGAAGTTGGAAGGCAGAGTTGGCAGTAGAATTCTCAAATCAATTATAAAGTAAGGGTCTTCTGTTTGCTGGGGTTTCCTGGTATCCCATTAGGGAGCTGTGAACCTTGGGGACTTCAGTGAGTGGGTGGCTCACTGTGTATACAGTGTTGACTCTTAGGCGGCCCGAGGAGAGTTGGCTTATTGGTGACCTATTCACTCAAGCAGAGGTCTCTTTGGGGACTTTCTGCACGTGAGGCTAACATGGATCACATGGGGGGCAGGACCGGCCAGACACAGCTTGGTCCACAGTCACCTAGTGCCCTCAAGGCTTTCATCCCATGGATGCATCACCTCCCCCTGGATGGGGACAAGGGCACAAGTGGTGGGGCAGCTTCTCAGTGGTGGAGGCATTGCTCTCCGGACTCAAAACTCAACAGCATGAACCCCTGGTGTTGGCCACAGCCTTGGCTAGATGAGGCTGCTGGGTAGCTGAGCTCATGATACATGGGTGCGTTGCTTCCATTCACACCAAGAGCTCTTCTTTTGAAGGTTCTGGTGAGAGAGGCACAAATACTCCCTAGCCCATTAAAAAAGAACAATCTCTTTCACTCGGGGAAGGGCACACAGAAGGAGAACGGATCATCCCGAGAGCAGGAGAGGCCAAATCAGTCCTGTCATCAGGGGTCTGACAGACGAGCCAGCTCAGTTCCTCTTTCTACTTGTTTACTTGGAGGATCTGGGGTATTTGGGTGACCTGCAAGTGTCAGGAAATAGTACTCGAGGGCTTTGTAGATTTTCTGGTCCAGTGTTAACTCACCCCATTGTAGCTGTTGTGCAAGGAAACAAAATTTGGTGGACAACAGGCCATGGCCTCTGCTCCCTGGTGGAGCCAGGCGATTACAATGATAAGTACAACTGCGGGGGCATCATATCTACGTTGCGAGGCCAGATGGCCTTACATATCTCTCATGCTGGATGTCTAAGTTGCAGAGGGAAACATAATTCCATCCAGGTCTCCAGCCAAGGAGGAGACCAGAAGTGGCCTCCCCCACCAACTGTGAGCTCTTTGCCTCCACTGACAGCAGCAGCTATAGCAAAAAGCTGGGCTGCCACCTGGGTTTCCATGTAAACATCCGAGTAGCCACAGCAATGGCCTCGTGAGGGTTGGTGTGCCCAAGGAAGTGGTGTGTGGGACAGAGGGAGCAGTGCCGGGGTCAGACACCGGGCGGGCAGACAGACAGTGATGACATCTGTGCAGCGCAGGCGCCATGGAACTGAGCCAAAGGGAGGCGGCTTTTGGAGCAGGGAGCCTGAGCAGTGACGTGTTGCTAGTAAGAAGATCCTTGGCTCTGGATCAAAGAAGTCATTGGCTTGAGTCCTGACCCCACCTTCATCTTGGGCAAATGTTTCAAGCTTACCGTGCCTCTGTTTCTTGGTGTCGCAAATGGGGACAATAGTAGCAATTACCTCTGAGAGTCAGGAGGGCCTTTATAATTGTCATTTCATTATGATCACAGCAGCCCACGAACACGGTTCTAGGTCCCCTAGTTTACACGTGGCAGACGGGTAACCTTTTAATCAGTAATCACGCAGCTAAGAATGGTCAGAACAAGCATTTGAATTTGATCCCTGTGTCCAGATTATTTGTATTCTCACTCAGTATTACTGGAAAACTAGTAAATTCAGAACAAACACTGCTGGGAAGTGGGTGCTTGAAATATGTTTGTTGTCATCGCCATTGGGGAGTGTTGAATTCATGTTCCTCACAGCCTGTCCGAGGCTCCCTGTGTCTCCGGCTGCCCCTGGTGGGGTCTGCAGGGCTCTGGGCAGCTTCTTCTTGATTTCTACCCCAAGGCTCTCTGCTCTCTACAGGTTGATTCTCAACACTGACTGCTCAGTAGAGCTAATGTCTAAAAACAAAAAAAGGTGGGGAGGGTATGGCTCAGTGGTTGAGCACTTGCTTAGCATGCAAGAGGTCCTGGGTTCAATTCCCAGTACCTCCATTAAAATAAATAAAGCTAACTCCCCCCCAAAAAAGGAAAGAAGTATTTGAAAAACAATAAACAGTACAAAGTCCCCGCTCCAGGCAGGGGTGCACTATTATTTAAAGGCTCCCAGATGCTTCCCATGTGCAGGAATGTGAGATCTACCCCTCTACACCTCTTCTTGTGAGCTTGTCCACTCAGACCCATTAGCCTCTTGAAACAGGAAAACTACTTGTCTCAGCCTAGAACTTTCTCCCAATTGCTGGATTTTAATTGCCTACTGGACATCTCTCCTGGAGCCCACAGGCACCCAGCCAGAACTGAATCAGTTGTCTCCTCTCATGACTTGCCCCTCTTCCTGTCCTTTTTATTTCAGGGAATGGGACTATAATTTAGGACAATGCCAAAGCCAGAAAGCTGCCCGGGATCTTTGATCTCTCCCTGCCCTTCCATCACACCTGTGGCCAGTCCGTCCAACTTCTGAATTGTTTTCTTCTCTCTCCTCCTGGCGGGGCCTCAGCAGGCCTTCAGATGAACCTGCAAAAAGGTTTCCCGGCCTCTATCTTGTCTCTTTTTAGATCACTTTGCATGTCTCCTCTACCTTGGAGGCACAAAGAGTCCTTTGTGATGTGTACCTGTGATCTCTCCACCTGGTTGCCTCACCTGCCTCCCACATCCTGTGCTCACTTCTAGACTATTTGCAGTTCCTGGAAGGGAGCTGGCTTTCTTTGGCTTCCCTCCTTTTCATGTGCAGCTCCCCAGGGAGAAATGGCCTTAACATTATATCTTCATCTGATCACTTCTAGGGCATCTCAGAACTCACCACGGTGGTTCCCTCCTCTGGGAGAGCCTTGGCTACAGTTCTGGCGCTCTGCCCCAAGCACCCTCTGCTGACTGTTATGCAAGCCCTCTTAACACGCCTCCTCATCCATCATTTCATGATGACTCCTGTGCACCTAGGAGCTCCCGGAAGCAGGGACAGTGACTTTTTTCTCTTTATTCTCAGAGCATGGTAGAGGCTCAGGTATAAAGTTGGAGGGAACAGTGGTTATTTTGGAATTTCTCTAGAGTTGGGGCCTAGGGGTAAGTCTGGTTGGAAGAAGGGCTTAGGGGACTTAGCCTGAAGCTGCATTTTCAATTAACATTTCATGTTGATTTGTCTACTATTTGAAGTTGCGAATCTTAAAACAGAATGACAATTTCTAAAAATTACTTTACCGAAGATTGAGGAAAATTTCAGTTTTCCATATTTAATAATGTTATTTTAATTTTGTGTGACTGGGTTGGTGGAAAATAGAAATGCAGGGGCTACTAAAGCATTCTCATCCCCTTCCCCACCCTCAGGTCCTTCGGACAGAAGAGACAGAGGGATGTGAGGAGAAGTCTTGGAGGGTGGACCGTGCACTGCTTTTAAATTATGACAGTTACTTGTGCTTTTTTTAACTTTCTTTTTAATGGAGGTATTGGGGCTTGAACCCAGGACCTTGTACATGCAAAGCACGTGCTCTACCACTGAGCTGTACCCACCCTTCCCCCCGATATTTGTGTTTTTAGTGGGCATAATGTGCTGGTAGCAGGTCCTTTAGCATCAGACACAGTCACCTGCCTCTGACCATCACGTTAATACGTTTCCCCCGAGCTAGAGAGCTACATAGTCTGTTTTCACAAGTTCAATAAATTATCTACATTTTCTTTTTTCTTAAAAAAAGGCATGAACTCATGTTTCTCTTTAGTATCACCTATAAATAAAATGTGACTTTATTAACCATTAACCAAAGTGTTAAGTGTAATAAGTATTAAGTACAGATTTCTGAAGCATCAGTCATCACTGAAGATCCACATTCTGCTGCTCTCTATGTCTGTTAGTCACCTTAATTCTGGAGTTCTGGAAGCGGCGCCAGGCAGAACTTGAGTACAAACGGGACACGGTTGAGTGGGAAGAACAAGTCAGGCCAGAATAGGAGGTGCGGTGTCCCCACATGGAGACAGATGAGATTACCCAGGAAAAGCGGGCGCTGTTTAGATGCACTTTAGTCTGTTTACTTCTGGGCTTGTCAGCCTTGGCTGCATGTTGGAATCACCAGGGGACCTTAAAAAATGTTGGTGCCTGGATTCCATCACTGCAAACTCTGATGGTACTTAGTGGCCTGGGTTGCATTCTGGCATAGGGAAGTTTTTAAAGCTCCTCTGGTTATTCTAATGTGCAGCCAAGCTGAAGGAGCACTTCCCGGAATGGTGGACACAGAAGAGAAGTGTGGTCCTTCCTTCATAATAACAGTAAAAATGGGGAAAAGAAAAAGTCTGGCATAAATGTATAAGAAAAGAGGCATTGATTTTTATCCTTTCATAACACCAATAAAAAAATGCAAAAAAAAATTATCCGCAATGACATGGATTTAGAAGGAAAGACACACTGGTTTTATAGTTGAATCCCATTGTTTCACATGTGCCTTCATTATTGAAGCCTCCTTTTCATCGTAGACTAGGTGCCCCTTTGTCTTGAACTAAGTTCCGGTCACTGCTCCCACTTCCGGTTGAGATGTGCACAAAGAGCGTGGCTCCATCCTAAAGTCAGAGAAAGGGTAGAAGAAGAAGGGAAACCTTTGTTGAGGTGCCATCAGTGTTTGAGCAGTGTTTGAGCTAGGCATTTTATATAATTGGAAATGTAAATTTATTACTGCCACTACTGCTGCAAAATTAAAAAAATAAAACTATATTTCTTTGTATCAACTTTCCAGAGCTATGAAAAAATGATTTTTTGAGTCATATGTATTATTGCTTCTTTCCATCAGCTGAGAAAATTTAGAGCTGCTGGTACTTGCAGTCAGCAGCAGCAGGACAGTAGGTTGTGAGCGTGAATAACACTTGGAAACAAAATGCTTTTTCTAGGAGCATCTGAAAATATCTCCAACTATAGACTTTATAAATTGAATCACAGATCTACAGAATGTTGGCAGTGAAAAGGTCTGGAGGGAGCAGGTCAAACTCCTCTTTTTATAAATGGAAAAAAATGAGGTTCAGCTACCAATAGAAAGGGACATTTGTCTTACACAATGTAATAAGCTTCTAATAATCCCCATTATGAATATTTCCCATTGTTTACAACTGAAGATGGGGGTCAAACCATATGTTGGTGAAAGAATATACATCCAGAGATGAAAGCTGAAACTTAGACAAAATTAGATGTTCATAATATTTTTGAGTCCTGAAAAACAAAAACGTATCATATTGGCAGCATAGAAAAAATACTGAAGAAAAGTTTTTTAGTCATTTAAACTGCCAATTTTAAATTTAAAATTGCCAACTAATAAGTTTAAATTTTCAATGGAACATGCTTGTTGAAAAATTGAAGATGAAGACTCATTTCACTTTATCGTTCTTCCTTATTTAAAAAATTGTTTATTTTTTTTTAGTTTTTAATTGAAGCGTTTTACTTTAATTGCAAATGCATGCTCCATTTTTTAGAGGCCAGTGTTGTGGTAGTGAGAGCTTGGGAATGAAGTTGCCTAAATACATATTTGAACAAAGCAGCTTGATCCTGAGTGATCTTGGACAACTTAACTTCTCTGTGCCATAGTTTCCTATAAAATAAAAATAATAGTTTTGCTTCCTCATGACTGTGGTAAGGACGGGTCGAATTAATGTACAGAATCTACTTGGAAGACTTCCTGGCACAGAGGGAGGGCCATGTACTTAGTTCCACCTATTATTATGCTATATCTGCTTTTATAATCCAGGTAAATCTTGAGTCTTACTGATTTTATCTCTAAAAAAAACTAAATATAAACTCTAAAATGGAAACTCTAAAACTTTATAGTTGTAGCTAATTAACACATAAAGCTCAACCAAGGAACACACACGGGAGACCAGGTAGCTGCAGACACCTGTGAAACATTCTGTCCTGCACGGACTCTAAGCTGTCACTACCGTCACTTCTGAAATCTAAGGCAAGCTCAGGAGTAGAGCTTTACAGCTTGGCCTCGTCAGGTACCCAGACCCCCAAGCTCAGACCATGGCAGGGAAACAGATTGCTGTTCACATGTGCATTTTCAAAAAAATAGTATTAAAATGAATACTGTACATATTTTGTTTTGTGTTTGACATCATTAACAGAAAAGAAAAGAAAAAAAAAGAAGGAAAAAAGCCCATACAGTTACAAATAAGGAGGCTATGTCTGAAAATTATTATTATTTTTTAAATTATGTTTAGGATTTAGTGACCAGTTAGGAGAAAACTCATTTCATTGGTGTAATCACTTGAATGACTAAACTTGTTTTTTTAAATTAGGATGAAGAGCGTGTTCCCTTTACCAGCTGGGGAAAGTCTATACATATAACCCTTTGTGCAAGTGCTCTTTTTCTGGGTAAGAACCTGCCACAGACTTTTTAGAATCTAATGTGAAATGCTGAGAAAACTGAAAGTCAAGCTGGGAAATATGTAGTCTCATAGAGAAAACTTTCTCCAGAGAACATCTGAGCCAATGCAGGGCACCACTCTGGAGGTTCCACCGTCTCCTCTGCTCACAGTGCTTTCCCCAATTCTTTTCACCTCATTTGTTAAAATCAGATCAGTGGTTTAGGATTCTCCAGGGTCTGAATAAGAGACCAGATGGAGGCATTAAAAATTCTAAAATTTTCCAAGAGTAACAACCAAGGTAAAATATCTAAGAATAGCCTAACAAAAGGATAGCAGGAACTATGAAAAATAAAAATAAAAACTACTGAAAGATACAAATTATGTATTAATCACATGATTCTAGATTAAAAGATCATATCTCCAAAATATCAGAAGTTATAAAATTGATTTGGGGTTTATTGTGAATAAAATCCTATTAGTAATATAATAATTAATAAGATAATGAACGTTTTACTAGTTCAAGAATAGCCAGATTAGAAAATAGGACAGGAAGTCCAGATATGGGCTCTGATATCAATAATAATTTAATATAAGAGATGGAAGACATTACAAATCATGGAGATAAATAAAGGATATTCAGTAAATGGAACACTTGTTAGCTACTTGGGGGGAAAAGAAAAGATTGAAATCATACAGTGAACCATATATTGTGATAAATTCCAGAAATATTTAAAAAAGTAACACAATTAGAAAAAAACTAGAAATAAATATGGATGAATATACAACCTCTAGATGAACCGTAAGTTTCAGAGGAAAATATATAAAGATTTCCATGCATCAGAAGCACTGTAATTTTAAACAAAACACCAGAAGATGTTGTTTGTTTACAAATAAGACAAAGGGCTAATTCCTTTAATACATAGAGAGTTCAGATCATTTGAAACGTATCATCAAAAAAACTCAGGAGTGTAGAAGACAGAGAAGATGAACACACATTCACAAAGGAAAAAATAGATGTCACACTCCAATGGTAATTCAGTCAGTGCACATCAAAATGAAATAGTTTTCCACCTCTCAAGTGACACAGCTCTGTTTATGAGGATGAACTGCCAGTGATCACCAATCCCATGCCTAGGTTATTGGATATTTTTTGTGAAGTATGGTTAATATACAATGATGTGTTAATTTCTGCTGTACACTTCCAGCCTTCTTAGAAAGCAGTCCGGCAGTTCATATCAAGAGTAAAAAATATTTATGTGCTTTAATCCACTAATTCAGCTTTGAAAAACTTTTAATCAGGAAGTATTTCAAAATGGCAGGGAAAAGTCAGTATGGATGCAAGTCACAGACATACTTTTATATGTATATATATATATAATATCTCAGCCAAAATATTCTTCCAACCCTTCACATAGTAGAATAATATGCAGCCATGAAAAACTGTGTCCATGAAAATATTTTATGACATGTCAAAGTGTTATACTTATGTTAGGCTTGAGAAAAAAATTAATATATAAAATCATTTGTAATATACAAACAATGCACAGTTCTGAAGGAATTATGTCTAAAGTTGGAAGCATTTTTCTTATTTTATTTTTTATTCATTTTCAGAGTTGGAGTCTTTTGATTGTAGGTGACAAAATCAATCTCCAATGTGCTTAAACAACAACCAAAAAATGGGGATGCATGGGATTTATTGATTGCTGTAAATGAAAACCTCAGGTCTGAGGTCTGGCTTCAGTCAAGGAGAGATACTGTAGCCCAGATGATGACAAGGGCTGCTTTTGTCCGGTCTTCATTCTGTGTCCAAGGATGTCTCAGCATGCTGCTTCTAGGCACTCAGCATCCCAGATCACACATCCATCCAAACAAACAGAGCTCTCTTTTGGCAGCTTCCTCTCTTGATAGAGGAAGCTTATCATTCACATGGGCACCAGCACGTATCTCCTCACATAATAGTGGCTCTTCCTGGGTTATTTGCCAATTCTCAAATCATGTGTGAGGCCAATAGAATGAGGGGTATTATTTGTCTAAAACCAACTTACATCTACCTATGGTGCTTCAGAAAGAGTGGGTCAATCGAGCTTAAATCACACGACTAAAAACAGAAGGGAGGTTTTTTATCCTAAAGCAAAATCTGGGTCCTCTTCTAAGACTGGGGACAGATCCAGGACAGCAGTTCTGTCCACTACTGAGTACTTTCAAATTTTCTTTAATGAGCAAATATTAAAGTTATGATCAGAAAAGATAATAAGTAAGAAGAAACTTGAGGAAGGAGAATGGAAAGCTTTCCTGTTTCTTTAGAAATATTGAACCCATTAAGTGCTTGGAAGAAAAATGGAAATGATTCAAGTTTGTAAAAGTTCTGAAATGAATTAGAATTGATTTCACAGACCATGTAGGAGACAGTGCTCTACAGTTAGTGTGTCTTTGGGCTCTTTGAGTATTTTAGTTCTTTCACTTAATAGTTGCTTCATTTGGGGCAAATTGCATCATCTCCACGTGGCTCCACTTCCTCATCTGTAAAAGAGATATAATATTACCTTCCCCACAGGGTGATTGTGAGGATTTAGAAAAATAGATGTGTGCTGAAGCAATAGTAAGCCTTTAAAAATCTTAACTATTATGATTTCTTAATACATAATTTAAAAATTATTATGAAGACTTTTTAAAAATGCACACTATTTAAATGGCCTATATGTGCTGTAGAAGAGAGGAAGGCTTAATATACCTTCTATAATACATTTTTCTCAGTCTTAACTAATTTTCACATTTAATCACACACACACCAAAAAGTTATTCCTTTCACAGGCATGAAGCATTAACTGTGAAGAAAAGGATGAAGAAAGAGAGTAGAGGAGGAAATAAAATGCTTTCTCTACAAACTGATGGCTTAAAAACTAAGAAAAACACCTTTTTAAGAATTTGGTCACCATATTCATAGCTAATACTTAGGTAGAGTTTTTCACATGCCTGTGGTTAATGTCCCAAATGTTTTCACAGTTAGTAAATCATTGACTCATCAGAATAGTCCTATAAATTGCTATTATTACCCACCCATTATATGGGTGAGGAGATTGAAGCCTCTAGAGGTTAAGAAATGTGCACAAGGCCCCACAGCTAGCATCAGAACTGGGATCCAGATGCAGGAGTGTGGCTCCAGGAGGGGCTTGTAAACACTCCCTCTGCTCTCCCCTGCAGGTTCAAGCCAGCCTCCCGCTGTTACTGTAAATAACATGATGTGGTTCACTTAGTCTTGAAATTCACAATCTTTGTAGCTTTCTCTCTGGGGCAGCCATCAGGAGCGGCCAGGGACACAGAGTACATGCTTCTGGACTATGACCAAGAAGGTAGATGGAAGGAAAACAGTTTAAAAATGGGAACTTTAATGTGCATTCTTCAGTGGGCGGAAAAATACCTGCCTAGTGAGAAGCTGAAACCCTATCAGCCACGTGCAAATTATGCTTCAGACACCCCCGTTGCCCTTGGGTCCACACAGTCAGAACTACAATGGATAAGGGACATGAACCTTGTGCAAATGCAGGGAGTATGAATACCTGCCATTTTAAGATCTCAAGGAGTATGAAAACCATGTGAAGCTTTCATCAGCAGAGACCTGCTGTCACTTCCACTATTTCCCTTGTGGCACATCCACAGCTTCACTGGTCTTATTCAGAATGAAGATGACAGTTAGCACCTGCTGAACCCTGAATCAGTGATAGGTTCTCCCTTGAAAGGAAGCGTATCTCCTTCATGGGTTACAACTAGTTCATAACCTAAGTAATTCTATAGATGTAGAAGGGGTATTTTCATTGGTTCTGCTATCACAGAATTGTCTCCAAAAGAACATGAAAGAACATGCTGCCAGTTATTCCATTTTCAGCCATTTAAAGATATACTTAGCAGGCTTCCTTCTTTAGTGCAGTTTTAGGTTTACAGAAAACTTCACAGAAAGTGGAGTACCATATATTTCCTATGCCCTGCACTCAGCTGCTCCTGCTGTCAGCATGTTACATTAGTGGATGCACTCATTTTTTTTGACATCTTTCATTCCTCCTCCCTTAAGGTTTAACATGCCTGATATTCACGTCTCTTGTGGCATTTAAGTGCTATTTACATCACTTCTCACCTTTATGTGAGGTTTACAGCATATGCATTTTGTCTGTTTAAGCGTGGGTTGGGGGCAAGTTTTCTGTGTAAAAATACGATCATTAGTGAGTCTCATGCTGCTGGGTTTTTGGGTTGTCAGGTCCCGTTGACCATTGCTTCAGTTATTGCGATCATTGTCTATGGACTTTCAGTGTTCATTGTATTTTCTGCAAAACTTCCCAAGAACCTGAATGGAAGAGACCCGATCCAGAAGTACCTGACTGTGCAGGTGGGCCACGCCCATCTCTGCTTCCCTCATTGGTTTTATCATCATCGTGACCCTGAACGCCATATATGAGAAAGTGGCAATCATGATGACTGACTCTGGTGAGCTCCTCCTGCAGCTGAGGTCATTTCTACACCAGTTTTAGAACCAGGTCTAAACAGAGACTGTATCTTGTAGGCAATTCAATTCCAGTACATTACAGTCTTTAGAAAACTTCAAGTGTAAACGTATTTTCTCTAGCCTATGTGAGAAGTGAAATAGCTCCAGCTTTGCATTAGTAAAAGGGAAAAAGGAAGCATTAGAATGTCCAAGCTCTGTGTAAACAGGTCAGTGCTTAATAATAATTTCAATTACATTAGATCATGTACCCTATTTTTGAAAGTAAATAGTCTCTGTATTGCATATAATTGGAAGAGGGTCGTGGTTCCAGTGGCAGATTTGCTTGTGTGTTACGGAGAGGACAAGTAATCACAGTGTTATGTGTCTTCCCCGCATGCTGTTCCTGTTAGTGTAGCTCCATTCTCATCAGCTGTGGCTTCTTTAATAAATGTTTCTTCTCTCTGGCTTGTATCCCAGCCAGCAGCATAGCGGCCCAAGTTAACTGCTTCCCACACGCTGCATGTGGCTGGGTCGTTCTCCCAGTGGTCTGCTCAGTGGTAATCTTCTGAAAACACCAAGACCAATTCAAATTCTGAACTAGGAGGATGACCTGTTTTATGTTCCCCAAATGCTTCTAGCAAGTTGCCCCGTGTTTTGTTTGTTTTCTTCAATAGTCCTACCTAAGTCCCGTTCAGGGAGACAGGAGGTTATCATTTAGCAGGATGTTTATAAGTAGCTTTCTGTCAACTTACACCTGACAGAGGGCAGTTCTTGCCCATTGGTTACTGTTGTGCTTATAAATTTTAAGGAACGGCTGACTTTTTTTTTTTTTTTTTTTGCCTTGTTGGATATTGCGTTCATAGTGGGAGAAACTCTTACAACAGTGTGTACACTTGGAATTAACATAGTAGCTATGTTAAGGAATTCAAAACAGCTTAAATGAAAACAGTGTGAATTGTGTATATATATACATATTTACCGTGTTAACTCATGTGTCCGTGGCATTGACGAGGGTCTCAAAGCCATTCACAGTTTTACAGAACTAACTTTTCTTTATTCTAGCTGCAGAGCTCCCAAGGACCAGACTGACTATGAGAACAACCTAGCCATGGAGGTGGTCTTGCTCCAGTTTGTCAACTACTACTCTTCGTGTTTCTACATCACTTTCTTTAAGGGCAGATTTGTGACTTAGCCAGGAGATCTGGTGTATTGGCTGTGAAAATACAGAAATGAAGATGTGTGAATACAGCTTTGTGTTCTGACAGTCTGACCGTTTCATATTTTCTCTTAGTTGCCCAATGAAGAGTGTCTTTACTCTCTGTTCCTTAGACTTTTTTAGGCATATAATAATGACTTTATTTCATGTCAGAGCTATCTAAAATTTAAATGGGATTTTCTTTCTAATATTCCAGTGTGACCCAGGTGGCAGTCTCCTTGAACTGAAGACACAGCTGACAATAATCATGGGAGGACAGTCCATCTGGAATAACATACAAGAGGTGTTACTTCCGTGAGTACTAAGTCACATGATCTTGGGGTGAAAACGGCCCACCCATCCACGTCATTTTCCTGCGTGCCCATCTCTAAAACAGGGGAGACTCTCTGCTTATTAAAGCTCTCCAGATAAGGTGATCCAGCCAACAATGTAAACGTACCTGTTGTTTAATAATTATGCTTAGTTACCTTCCTTTTTATGTTAACTTAAATCCCCAAGTGCTATAGTTTCTTCTTATGAGCCCATCATTAGGGATGGGCTGATTAGAGTCCTTTGAGAGATGGCCATTTTTGGGGCTGTGAACAAAGTTTTCCCACAACTTCCCACAACTTTCTCTTCCTTTTACACATGCATTTAAAAATCCATAACAGGAATTTGTTGAGTGCCTAGTATGTTGTAGACACTATATTAAATGTTGTACATGTATGTGTGTCTGTGCACGCATGTGTGTGTACAATTTAATCACCCAAACAATCCTTATTCTTATCTTCCTTTTGCAAATGAAGATCCTGTGGCTTAAAGAGGGTAAATGATTTGCCCAAGCTCTCATTGCCAATAAGAGACCACTGTGGGACACACAAATAAGATCCTATCTCTCTGAATCCATGTTCTTCTAAGAACAGAGGCTCTCTTGGGTTCCTAAGGCACAGGGTTACATAATGTTTTAAGTGACACTTGTCTAAAATAATAACTACAGAAGTTTTGACTTACTGTTCTCTTCCTAAAAATGAGAAAAGCAGATGTTAGCAAAGGTCACACTGTCCTTTTGATTTTCAAATATCCTCAATCCTATATCAATGTGGACAGTCCAGTGTTATCTGTAATTTCTGAACATTTCAAGGAGCTTACAGTATTTGCTTTATGTTGCTGTTGTAACAGGTATCCCCAAACATCATGGTAGTAGGAAGAAAAAAGAAAAATTCTCCACTAAACAACACAAAATTAACTTTGTAGCGTACTTGAATGCAGAATCCTGCTGAAGTCAAATTATTGGCAGGGCTGTTTCTGAAGGCCTCAGTGGAACCTGTATGTTTGACTTTTCTTGCTCCCAGAGGCCACCTGCATCTCTTGGCCTGTGACCTCTTTTCTCTCTCTCAAGATCAGCATGGTTTTGTGACTTTGACTCTGATCCTGTGGTCACATCTCCTCTTCTCTCTCCCCTCTTCTGCCTCCCTCTTCCTCCTTCAACGAACCTGGTGATTACACTGGGCCCACCTCTATAATCCGGCTCGTCTATCTTAGAGTCGGCTGGTTAGCAACCTTAACCGCATCTGCAAACATAGGCCCCATTTGCCAGGGAATCTGACCTCTTCATATACTCTGGGGATTAGGACATAGACATCTTGAGGGGGAATATTTTTCTGCCTACCACACTAATCTATTTAAAATAATTTCTGGCTTTGATTTTCTGTCCTCATGAAACTGTTGATCTCTCTTCTGTCTTGCCTTCCACACCAGCATTCTGCTCCTGGCCAACCTAACTGCAGAGCTCACCCCTCTCTGTGGTCTCCCCCAAAATCACTTACACAAGCAGGCCTTACTGTTGTTTGGAGCATGGAGGAGAAACTCAAACAACTTGAATTTTGAAATAAAAAACCTCCATCATTTTAAAATTTTCCATTCCACTATAAAAAAATTTATTTTTTAACTTCATTTTTTAATTTTTAAACTATTTTAAACTTTGTTACTTTTTAAACTTTACTTTTTTTCTTATCATCCTTCATTGTAGGCTCCAGAAACCTGCTATTCTGCCCACCGCATCCAAGTTCCATTTCATTGTTTCTCCTCCCTTCCCTAACCTTCCGTCTCTCTCCCTTATTACCAAGTTTCTGTCCATTCTTTTTATAGGGCAGTTAAATTATTTTTTCTTTCTTTCTTTCCGTTTTTGCCGATTGAACACCTTTGGGTGTCAGTGTGTCCTTCCACATTTTCACAAGGGCTTCATCTTTCAGCTTCAGTGTGGATTACTGGGGTCTCTCTCTGCACAAAGGCATATCCCTTGTCCCCCAGCTCACCATGCCCCTCAAAAAAAGAAAGATTCTGATCTTCGCTGTGAAATGAATCCTTTTTTTCCCTACTGTGCAGTAGAAAACTCTTACCCTGAGCTCACAGTCAGATTTTTCCAAAGGAGTAAAAGTAGCTCATGTGCAAATAATACTGTTTTTCTCTGTGAAAAGAAATAGATCCGATAGAGGAAATGCTTAACTCAGATTACAGAAAAGCATTTCCTGAAGGAAATAGGTTAATTATTTAACAGTAAATTTTGTTGAATCTGGTTATCAGTGAGCTATTTTTACCAATCAAGGAGAAGGATATATTTCCTAAATTGGTACTGAGCAATTCATGTGAAATGAAACAGGCTCACATGAACTAGTTTAAAGTAAAGGATGCATTATAGTATCTGTGGTCTGTTTATACCTTCACTTAAGTAAGCACATTGCTGTAGGTTACAGTGAGCTGAACTTTGCCTCCATGTATTTCTACTCTGGACTGAAGTATTTAGGGAATATGCTTTGAATTATGTTTCTCTTGTTTGAAAACCAGGAATGCTGAATTGTAGCTAAGTTCGAGGGTGGCTTGCGTTTTCCTCACTGCCTCTTCTCTTTGTATAAGGTGCCAGTTTCTTTCTTAATTTTTCATAGAAAATCGTAACATACCAGAGATCTATCAATTACTCTTGCTGCCCCAAACTATACCCATCCTCAAAAATACATAGGAAGGCAAAAGAAAACTTATCAAAATTGACAACTATTTTCATGCTATTTAAATATGTCTAAAGGAACATAATGAAATGAATTTCACCATAACTCACCTGCCTCCACACTTCAAATTCCATGTGGACTTCTTGAGTAGGATTCTGGGAGCAAATGAAGAAGGACAGTGATGCCGTGATCCAGGCTCGCTCTGGGGTCTCCCCAGCACTTGGATCGGCAGCTGGTATAAAGTAGGTCTCAGTCCGAGCCAGCTGAGTGGGTGAGTGACTCACAGGCATCAGATGCGTGACATCAGTGAATTAACAGCATTCTTTGTAGGACTCAGAGTATAAGCTGAGAGCCCTGTGGCCTTCCCAGCCCCACATACTATTTTGATATTGGGGTCATTTCTGGGAATGTTATTGTGTACTTGAAAAAAGGCTAGTACAATTCCAGGGTTAAGCAACTTGCCCTAGGGAAATTTTATGATAAAATATTAATAAAAATAGTTAAATGCCCAAAATGACATAGCATTGTCCTCTGGTGTTTAGATAATGTATGGCTGTAATTTTCTTACTTTATATGTTTTCTACATTTTCCACCGTGTGTATGCACTACTATAGAATAAGAAAAAGCAAATGTTTAAAAGAGAAAATCTCTCTTTTCCAGATATGAATTGGTTAGAGGATGTGTCAGATACATATAATAAGAGAATATTAAATACATGTGTCCACAATTCACTCTTTAATTTCAGGAACAGGAAACTCAGGAATGAAATAGACTGAGAGATTCAAAGATACTTGTATTCAAGATTAGCAAGTGGGAGTGTCCTCAACCGAAACGGTGATAATCTATAATGCAGGGATTAGTTGTGATAATGAAGGTACAAAGACAACATGAAGTAGAAAATGCCACTTGGCAGGCACTGAGTAAAGGGAAATTTACTGTGATTATGCCAACATGTGTGGTCAATTCCCAAGCAAATGATTGTGTAACCCCTGCTAGAGGGAGAAAGCTTCCAGCCTTGGCTGGAGAGGGGGGATGATCCAGTGTCTGTATTTTTCAAAATGTCTACAGGTTCTTCTCATGTGCAAACTGATATCCCTGCATGAGAACCATATCCCAACAGAAAATCCAAAAGACCGAGGACAATGATGCATAGATGACAACCCCAGGTTTTCTGCCACAGATGAGTGGTTCCACTCAGGAAGACTTAGCAAGAGGCTCAGAGTCTTAGCTAAGGACAAGCAAGTCGGGACTTCTAATACGACCTGATGTCATCGATGGGGGAGGGCAGTTCAGCACAGGAAGGGAGCGACAGGTGAGTTAACATGGAAGTTTCACCCTGTAACCAAACCGTGATGGATTTGGGTCCCAGAGGGTAAAAGCCCTGCTTCCCTGGGGCATGGACCGGATACCACAGAAGGCTGAGACAGGAAGTATGAGGCAGAGAAAAATTCCCCCATGAGACTCCCGAGTCTGGGTGCCAGGAAGGGTGATGGACGAGCGCGGTCCCAGCACCACCCGCAACGCAGGGCTCCGAGTGGCTGTGGAGCTGCGCGCTCCCGGCCGGACCTCAGACCTGACTGCAGCGCTCTGGGCTGTGGCCTGGGGAGTGGCTTGAGCAACAGGCTGTCCCCATTATTCTCGTAGGTGCTGCAGTGACCCCCAACCCTGTGGCCACGGCGTTCCCATGCCAAGGGTCTAAGTTACTTCAACCTTATTTACAGGTGACCACATCCGGTTAGCCTGTGCTGCTCAAAAGGAAGGTCCCACATGGGGTTTTGATGTGTTAGGGGGGTTGCTAATACCTGGCCTGCTTTGAATCGTTTCATCCTGACAGCAGCCTAGGCAGTGGAAGTTTCATCTCCCAATTTTATTTCAACGTTTTTTGTTGAAAGTATAGTTGGTTTACAATATTGTGTTAATTCTTGGTGTACAGCATAGTGATTCAGTTATACATACATATATATATATTCCTTGTCATATTCTTTTTCACTATAGGCTATTAAAAGTTACTGAATGTACTTCCCTGTGCTATACAGTAGGACCTTGTTGTTTGATGCAAAAATTAGTAAACAAAGTATTTGCAGACTAAACCTAGCAATGTATATGACAGAGCTGAGTTTATCTCAGGATTTAAATGTGGTTTTGATCTCCAGGATCTCTTTATCAACTTATCATAAGTGAAGAGCCTGTGGACCACTTCTCAGAAAAATGTTTTAAAATCATAACATTTAGAGAATAAAGAAGAAACATAATTATAGTGAAAAGCAGATACCAAAATATAGGAATGGGCATTTGGGATACAGTAATATCTGAATTATTGGAAGGACGTGTTGAATAAGAGGATCCAGTGGTGGGTCTACTGACCGCAACGTTCTGCCACAGCAGTGAGTGTAAATCATCTGAGATCCGCAACAATTGCATTTAGAATGTAAATAAAGTTAAATAACAAATAAGCCATGAAGTGTGGATTCAGATTCAGGGGTATCTCGAGTCCATATCCCCACCACTTCCCAGAGCTCCCTCCTCTTCCCCTAATGTCATTGAAAGAAAGAAGTGGGGAAAGTTTGTGAAGCGAAGGGCATGTTCCATTGTAAAGAAATCTCGTAGCAAACCTGGGAGCATGGCTAGGGAAAGGTTAACGCTGATATCAGAGGCCGTGGGAAACCAAGCAGGGGCAGCTCGTTACAAGTCACATCATATACTATGTGTGTATCCACGTGTGTGTGCATACAGATGTGTGGGCATGTAGGATGTATACACCTGCATTTCGTGTGAAGCCGCCTCACTGTCCAAATTTGAAATCCATCCAAACTTGCAGTGCAGTCAGCCGAACCTCAGCCAGACGCTAAGCTGTCTGTTGTTGCTCTCGCTATTCTGCTGGACTCCACGAGTAAACCACGCACCGGCTGTTGCTTACAGGGGCAACAGCTCTGTAGGCTACAGGTCCATGCCTGTTTCACTGCCAACTCCGATTTCGCTTCAGGACAAATTGCCATTTGAAAAAGGGGGAAGCATTCAGTTGTCCCACAAGCCTGAGTGAGGAAAAAAGATAACCTTAGAGACAGCTCTGTGGGACAGCATCCAGGAGGGGGCAGAGCACTGGGCTGCGAGTCGAGGCTGTGTTTCTTTCAAGCTCTGCACTGACTTTGAGGTGGCTGTCACTTCTTTGGCCCTTGATTTGTTCAGCTTAAATTAGGGTCTTGGACCTGTTTGATCCAACATTAGAGTATCACTTTTCTGCTTGGTGACCCTCCATGGCTCTGCAATTCCTTCAGAGGGAAAAATTTCCACATCCTCACTGCAGTCTCTTAGGCTCCACCCCCAAAACCACCACTTATTTCCTATACACTCTGGCCCACACCAGCCTCCATGCTGTCTGTCCAGCGTGAGGGACCTCCAGGCCTGTGATCACAGTTCCCTCTGCCCCTCCTCTGCCTGGCCCTTCCCTCCGTCTTTGCCTTATTCAAAGGTCACTGCCCCAGCCCCACTCCTCCCTACCACACTTTCCTCGCCCTCCTTTATTTTCCTCCGCAGCACTTATCACCAGCTCACAGACCCTGTATTTCGTTCTTTTACTTATTTTCTCTGACGATTTTCAGACTGGAAAGGCCATGGTGGATAATAGCAGAGAAATGGGGGGAAAATAGGCAAATGATGGAAGGTATCGTCTAAAAGCTAAAATGCCCACCTGGAAAGGAGGTAGGAGATAAAGTAGTAGTCGTTACAATTTTGATAAAGACAAGTTAAGTAGTCAGGACTAATTTCCACAATATTTGGGGATAGGGAGGCAGCAATAAAAAGAAATTTATCCTGAAAACAAGAAATTAAATCCTTGGGAAGATGATGTGTTCAGCTTGAAATGTCAGTAATACATTTATGACCTTGGTCTGATAATATCTTGCCTTATAATTTGATCTGTTTGGCAGCTGGGTCGTGAAACTAATGGTGCCACAGTTTTGGGAACAGAACAGACCACCCCATGATGGGAATGGGACAGCCATCTGTATCCCATGGGCAAACTGGGGTTATTTTATGAATTCCTTGAAATGAGCAAGTCATCAGTGGAGATTTCGGTGCTGTCGGTTATACTAGTGTATGTTGTGTGTCTCAGAAACATCGGTTACCGAGCTAAACAATGGCTTAGCATACCGAAAGGGAGCCCGCTTTTCTCCATTAGATGCAATTATGCAGTCAGGCTATCAAATAGTGTACCTGTGTGTATCATTGTCAATATTTATGTTGTACATAGCTGAAGATTTACTGCCAAGGTATGAAATGGAATATTCATTCAGGTACGTCTCCACCAATGATTCTCAGATCCTTCTGGTCATGTCATCTAAGGATGAACTCAGAACCGTTACTAGATAGGACTCAGCTCGGGCTGCAGCCCGTGTGGCACAGCTGTTGGCTGATATCCTTCTAAACAGAGTCATGTGAGCCAGCCAGCCTGTGCAGAAAGCCCACAAGAGCATCCTGCCTCATGGCAGCAAGGGTCACAGGGTCACCCCTTCCACACCTCACACCTGCCTTTGACATTGTTCCTAATTCTTCTGGCTGATGGTTTCTGCCTGGTTCCTTGAGTGACCTCTTGGCACATCACTGGCTTGAATTCAGGATGAATTTACTGATCTGGAGTATCGGTTGAACACAGATCCCCTCCTTCTCCATTGTCTTTGTCCATTTCTGTACATTTGCTTGGGCTCTGTTTCTCTTTGGTTGAACTTGGGTTTGAGCTCTCGGTTGCCTTTAAATGGTTGCATCTCAAAATAGATTTCCATAGGAAACATCATCTTTTCTACTATGCATGGCACACTTTTATCTACTAGAAGGCTGATGATGTGCACGTTTTGTATCTGAGCCCTTTCAGCTCACCATGGCCTTGAATTATATAGTTTTTTTTTTTTTAAGCTTAGGAGTCAGGAAAGGAATTTGGTCAATACGGATTGCATTTTACATGCGGGTTAATATTTGCAAAGGCACCCCTTTGTGCTTCCTGTTTATAAGTCTACAGATAGAGGTAGTTTTTGTTTTCCTAAATTACATTCTATATATAAAATATTTGCTTTTAAAAATATACATTATACATGGAAACGCATCTGGTTCCCTTGGTGAGTGAAAGGTCAACTTGTGGCATCTTCAGTCAGCTATGGTTTGTGGCCTGTGTCTGATTTGAGTTTTACCTTTGCTTTTGTTGTGTTTTGTGACCTGGTTCCATTAAGGGTGCAGCTGCAGTCCCTGGTGTTGAAGTTATGTTCGTTTATTCTGCTTATTTTCGAAAGGACTATAAGCCAATTACCTGTTATTCCAAAATGAGTCATAATTGTAAATATGTCATATTGGGGCTATTATCAGCATTAATAATAACAACAACATTCTGAGGGCAGCAGATCATTTGGTATTTTAACACATACGGAAAAAGCCTTGGAAAAATGTTAGTGTTCTAGTTAAGTCAAATAAAGGTCATTGAAAGGAAAAGTTGTACGCTTTTGGGAGAAATTGGTAGAACATTTAGAACTTTATAGTCTCATTAATATACCAATTAAATAATTCAGCCTCCCCCTACCCTACAGAACAGGATGGAGAAACAGCTATTCTAGAGAGATTTTTCAGATTTATTCATTTTCTTATTATCTAAATAATCCCTAACGAATTAGAAAATTCAATCCATTTCTGAGAGTAGGCAGTCTGTTATTCTGTATTCAACGCTGCAGTGAAAATTATTTTGTGTTCTTTTCGTTCATGGGAGATAGAATTTCCAAGTGCTTTTTGAAATATTTTGGTTCCTCTAAAATAAAATGCCTTTGGTGCTGATCTCCTGACCTCAGTTTCTTCCTCCCAGTTTTCCCCATGATCATTAATGACACCCCACCTGCCCGTTTAGTTATGCCTCTTAGCTGCTGAAGGGGAACAGTTTCTGACAGATGACCCTGGAGCCCTCCACCCGTGCTTCGTTAGGCCTCGCACCCAGCCACCAACCCTAGTCTCCTTCGCCTGAAGTAACTTTCTCTGCTTTTCTGCCTGGAAGGTCTCTTGCCAAGCCTTGGCAGGAACCCCTCCACATTTTACAGATTTTCTGCTCTCCTTTCTAGGCATGAATTGCACTTGATTCTTGTCTTGATGGTGCGTGATCGTGTCCGTTTCCATTGTGCTCCCCGGCTGGACTGATCCTGTCAGAGGCAGTAGTCAGGCTTTTCACCTTCCCGTCCATGTCTGGAGCACCACAGCCTGGACCCTGGTTCTCATACGTGTTTAAGTGACTTGAGCTTGGAGTTTCAACGCACTCACAACTGTTAGATGAGTTGGCGGTAATATTGCCCCCAAGATCCCCACAAGGTTCTATATGGCACATGTTTTTTTCTGAGAGAAATTTCTCTTTTATTTGTTTTAGTGAATTCCCCACTGTCCTTTGAGATTATTAGAGTAACCCTGAGTTGTTAACCACAATAGCTCTCCCACGAGCGAATGATCCTGCTGCCTGAGAACTCAGACATGGGACATAAGAGAAATAATCTATCAGTCTTAAAATCTGGAAGCCATAAGATACTGTTTTGTACTTAGAGCACCCACAGCACAAACACCAGTCTCTCAAGAATTTGATGCTGCCTTCCCAGAGGGTGGGTGCCGTAAGTGAAGTGCAGTGAGTGATGAAGTGAGAGCTCTTCGTCTCTGCTACTGCCTTTTCCACCCTTGCTGTGTTAACTTGATCTTCCCTTCATATATTATGTTCTCCATTTAATTTACTGCATTTAATATCATTTGTTCCTCAACATCTCCTTGCACCCGACCCCTCCATTCCCTCTCTCTCCAGTGCTCTCCCACCCACGCCTCTCCTGCACTCTCCAGGACCAGGCCTGACTCCCCCACGCCCTCACCTCTGTTCTGTCTGCCCACCACCTGCACTGACATTTCCTTAACTCCGCAGAATGAACTTCCCAAAATGGCAGCTGAGTAACTGGGGGGGATTGTAGACCTCTCATCTCTTTACTGATACATACGTTTATCCATCCATCAAACACTGAGCACCTGCTGTGCCAAACACTGTATCAACTGCTGGGGAGACCAAGACAGGTAAGACATGGTGTCTGCACTCCCCAGGCCAGGTGAGGCATGGCGAGTATTTGATGGATTGCTAAGCAGGTGAACACACATTGGACTTCCTAGAGCTGGAATATTTGAACTGAATCTTGAAAGGTGGAAGGAAGTTAGCTCTCTAATATGTGGTAGAGGGAGTGGACAATTCATGCAGAGGTAGAGACATATAAGAGTACACGGCATGAAGCGGCTTGGCCACACTGAAGAACAAGTAGGGCTAGAACAAAGGATCCATAAAGTGGGAATATCAGGTGCACAAGGCCTCTGTCACGATGGGTCTTGTGTGCTTAGACTTCAATGTATCCTTAAAGAAACAGGGATATATTGGAATATTTGTAAGCAAGAGAATTGCATAATGTTTACGTTGAAGAAGATCTAGTTATTCTGGCAGCAGAATGGAAGATACTATTTTTGGGGGGAGGCCCATATTTTGGGGTGAAAGGATATTTTGGGGACCACCACAGGTAGCCCAGGCAAGTGGCACACACCTGCAGAGAGGCCCTGGGCAGAGGGAGAGAGATATGGGCGGCAGAATTGTTGACCGCTGCAGAGGGGACTGCAGGGCCGGGGCGGCGGGCCACAGAGCTGCTGAGGTGAATTTCCAGTGACCCATCCAGAGAGAGGATCTGTAGGGGGAGTGTAAGGGGAGAGATGGTTTCGAGGAGATGGTTCTGTGTGTGGCATTGTGAGTGCTAAAAGTCTATGGGACATCTGAGGGGTGATGTCCGTTGTTAAGCTGGATTCACCAGTCAGGAGCTCAGAGGAGCTGTGGGTGAGGCCATGGGGGCGATTCATTCCTGCCAGGTGGAGGATTGAAGATGAGGCCTGGGGAAAAGGGCCATGTACATGGCAAATGGGAGAAGAGAAATCCACCAAGAGAAAGAAGAACAGCAGGGAAGTTGGGAGAAAACTAGTTGAGGCAACACAGAGAAGGCTGTAACCTGGCTTAAGAGGGATTTGAACACTGACTAAAAGGAGCATAGTGAGAACTGGGGTGGTGTGTGGGGCAAAAAAAGCAGGAGCTAAAGCCCACATTTAATTGCCAAGACTTGGGAAAAGGTGGAAGAGGACTATAGTTAGGTAGCCTTTAAAAAACAGTTCTGTGTGTATCTGTGTGTGTGCATATGTGCACACAGTATTTTCTGCCTGGGCTTTTTAAATTTATTTAAGTAAAACAAAAATTAACGGGGGAAAACATTCCACTGAGAGGAAAATATTTGTCCACGGCAAAAGCTACCTGGTAATCAAATAAACAGGAGCTGAAAATGCCCACTGGTTTGAAACACGCAGCCGTAGGCAGTGCAACTCCTGTCTCAGTCCCGCAGTGAGGGCCGTGGGGGATGCAGGGCTCTGAGCCCTGGAGGAGTCATCAGCGCAGGTACTTCTCCAAGAAAGTGGACTTTAAGGGGAAGAAGAAAGTGTAGAAAGTATCAGAGAGCAACACAGGGCCATGAGAGAGGCTTGGGCGAGGGTTAGTTTTGATTTACATTTGGCGTTTCTGGCCTTGCTGAGTTGCTAGCCTTTTGCTGTTGTTGGCCTTTGTTCCAAAAGCTTTTTACAAAGTTCTTCTCACTTCAATATCTGAAAGATTAAATCATGTTGGGTTATTTCTGGTGTTTTATTTTTTAATTAAAATATTATCAGGAATTTAATTTAATGTCAAATTGAGGACACTGTACCAGGTCTTCCAGTGATTTAGCTAATTACTCCAGTACTTGAATCCACTGACTTCAAGTGTCAGTTTTATATTACTAAAATCTCATGAATATCCACGTCTATTCTTGAGATGTATTCTATTTCATTCATACTCTCAGTGCACTATTTCTATACTGTTTCCATGCCCATAGATTAATACCTCCTAGAGTTGGTCCTATTTTATCCTTTTCCAGAATATCCCTAATACTACAAATTCAAACCTCCCTCTTCATTATTTTATTTGTATATTTCTGTATATTTCTGGAAGAACTTTAGGATCACCCTTCAGATTTTTTTCTTAAATCCATTTGGGATTATTAACTAAATTTGCATTCAGATTCTAAATTTATTTTGGAGAAAAAATTGGTTATGTCCCCCAAACTTGAGTCTGCCCACTGAAGAGGATGGTGCATTCTTCTGTTCTTTCAATCATCATTTTATTCTTTTTTTAAGTCATTTATCAGAATCATTTTAACATTTTTCATTCATTTATTTCTGAATAGTCTGTGCCTTTGTTGTCATTATAAATAATATCTTTTCTGGGTTTTAAACTGGGTTTATTGCTAATAAAGTCTTAATTTCTGGGTTCTCTTGAATAAGAAGAAGATCTGATAGTGTGAGGCCCTATTTCCAATATGGTGACGGTGAGCAGTGCATTTCTTTATGATGTCCACTTGCCAATTTGCCAATGGCTACACCCACCCCACACATTTCTGCTTCTTCCCTGCTCCCCGTAGGCAGATGACTTCATGTAGGGTTAGGTGGGTTATGGACACAGATACTGAAATCAATGCTGCCATGCTACTGACCCTGTGGCGTCACTAACTCTGGGTCTTGCTCTCTGACCTCCCTGAATATGACAGCTCCTTTTGGGCTGTGGAACTGCTGCATCTTTCCAGCACTGTTTGCTTTTCTGCAACACACCCTTACCTCTCAGTTCAGAAGCAAATGTCAGCTCCTCCTACACATCCACCCCATCCATGGTCTTGCTGTTCCTGGCCAGAGTGGTCCCTACCCCTTGACTGAGCTGTAACACTAAAGGGACTATAAATTTGCCTCTCATCCACTGTCTTAGTTACATACATGTGCTAGTTTACTTTAAAGGTCTGCCAGTTAGGAGGGGAGGGTCTAAAAGTCTTTTAGATCTCTGGCCTTATCATTTCTAACCGCTCCCCCACCCCATGGAACAGCTTAACACAGATCTCTGCTGCCCCGTCTGTAGCAATGCCCTGTAAATTACAGACAAAGAGAAAAGAACTTCTAAGCCACCACCATAACTTTGACTTCCTGTGACCACACAGACCATAGAAACATCAAGATAAAAATTCCTGAAGAAGGATATTTTGCTTAGGAAGACACTTTAATTGCATACCTTTCTGTGACTTGTAATAACTTCATAGACCCTCTGAATGTGCGGCACTCACCTTCCTAGACTCAAGGAAGATTGCTCACTTGCCTATTTTCAGTGTATTTCCTCCAACATTCTCTATGCATAGCTTTCCCAAAGGTACATTTCTTATTTCTATTTAAATTGTTAGATACATCCACAATATTCTTTTTTTAATCCTCAATTACAAACCATCTTCCAAGATTGTATTGTTTCAACACTGAGAGTGAATAATATGCTTCAAGATTCCCAAGTTTATTATCAGCAAATAACTATGGCTGGTTAAAAATTTTTAAGTATGTTATCCCTACTAAGGTTATATATGTGAAAGAAACAGGTTGTAATTAGTCTTCTTCCCAGAGATTTTATATTTGCCTTTTGTTTGGTTTCTTTCACTGTTGAACATTATTATTACCATGAATGTCTTTTCTCTTTTGGATTTAGTTCACCATTTGCCCCTCTCTCTTTACAGGAGTAAAGGAATTGGTGTTCTCCTTCCATCCATCCACCACTCCATGTTGTGTGTCCATTCCTTCAACAGGTATTCAGTTTGGGTTCACCACCTTATCTGTGGCCTCTTTCCAGTGGCCTCTCTGTTGCCTCTGGAGAACAATATATGGGAAATCAGAATGGGTAAGTGGAAACTTGACTACCCCGTATAGACGCATGGGGCCAGAAAAAGCCCAGGACGTCACAGAGTGGCAGCCAACCACACAAGGAACAGAAATTCTGGCTGTGGTAGACCAATGCGAGTAAAAAGGCTTCATGGGCAGAAGAGATTGAAAAGTTCAAAACTGCAATGGTGTTGCTTCCTAAGGAATCCAGGGTTGGGTATTTTTTAATATGAGAAGGAGATGCTAACACTTCATCGTTAAGAACAACATAGTTGTTGTAACTGTAATGATTATTTTAATATATTTTCTTTATAATTATTATTTGTGACTTAGAAGACCTTTACAGGGGAAGTTGTTAAGAAGCGTGGCCGTTATACTGATACTGAAGTGTTAATTCAGTAGAAGCATGGTAATAGCATTAATAAGTACTCACTCTTTTGATCCTCACATGACTCTAAAGGTTACCCAGCAGTGCTTGTATAATGGAGATAGAAATCTATCAGTTTAAGAGTTTGTAGAACCTAAAATAAGAACAGTCATTAGACCGTATTTGACCATATAGTCCAGACTATCAGTTTAAAGTAGGAACTACCTGATGAGGCCATAGAAACCCTTTGTGCCTCCCCAATCGTTCATTAACTTCCTGTCCCCTGGGGCAGAGGTTCCTCCAGAAGGTGGCCCCATCTCTCCTCCCCACACTACTCTTGGCCTTTGCTACCCACTGTTGGTCATTAGCTAAGCATCCTCATGTCCTGCAAGTGTCTGAGCTGTGAGGGAACAGAACTCACCTGTTTACAAACTGTATTGACTATGACCAGTCTGAACAGCCTCTCTCCTTCCCTGCCCACACCCCCACAGGGCAACAGGGGGCTCACAACCACAGCGATTCCCATGCCAGCCCATCAGGGAACCTTCTTCCCTAGAAATGTTCTTACAACCAGGGCTGTTTCCTCCCTTACTTCACTGCCAGTTTCACTCCCAGGTTACAGTCCCCAACAAAAAGCTGTCCCAGTTTGAAATTCTTAATCAAGTCACATTGACCTGAGTACCTGGCATTTTCCTATGAGCACTCATAGAAACAGAACAGGGACTGGCAGTGGCTGTGGGCCAGGTTCCTGGGTGAGGGGACTTGCTGGGCCCTTCAGGTTCTGTAGCCTGGCCCGAGCTCAGCTCCCAGCACGGCGTCTTCCCATCTGCATGATTTTGGGCCAGGCTTCAAAAGTTCAGAGCTTCATTTTATCACCTGCAAACAGAATAATTCCCTGCTTCATATTTTAAGACTGTTATGTACCACAAAGCGTGCTTAGGGAATTCAGTGAGTCAATGCATGGAAGTCACACAACCTGGTCCTCAGGGAATGTTAGTTATCTTCATTATGCACCATCGATAAAATTGGCTGCACAGACTTGGCCAGGCATCAAAGCTACAGGCACAAGAATTTGACAACGCGTCACTGTCTGGATCATAGTCAAAATTTTACACAGTAAAACAAGCTACATGGGACCACACAGCTTTCAACGCACACAACTTCCCACCCCAAGAACCCTCAGTTTATCTGATTTGCTTGCTACCCATACTTTTTGGCAAATCACACACAGTCAATGACTGCTAGGTTATGTCCATTCCCATTCACTCAAATTGTCACATTTTCAGTATCCACTGTGCTGCAAAACATAGACTAATATTCAGAATATGACAGCAAGGCCTTTCCCGTTCCACAGTTAGAGAAGTACGAATCTGTCATGTTTAATATGCCATATGACACTAAGCAAGGCAGGAAAACGGGCTCCTGTGCTTTAAGAAAATTTTTAGCAATTATGTTTGAAACTAAAAGTGTTTTTGTTTGACCTTCAGCTAACCAGAAAATTCAATTGACTCCTATTCCCCATTATTCAGGTGTCCTGGCTAGATTGTATTAGTCACTTTGCCTCATCTCCCCAGCATGGCTTTGCTCCATCAGCACAGATGGAGTGTCTCCAAGGCTGCTTCATGTGCATGGGCGTGTGCGTGCACACATGTGCACCCACTGATTGCTGCCACTGATTCATATCCAGGGGTTGTTGTGTCTTATAACTCAAGCATTGCTTTATTATATCCTAGAAAACTGCTTTTAGATCATTGATTGAACTATAGACCATCCTTTTGCCCACATTAGGAAGTGACATCATCCAAACACAGGTCCTGTGTGCTTGTATATATGTATAAGTAAGAATTAAATATGCATGTGATCTCCTCACATATTTAATTTGAGCCTTCCCAATTGAATGTGCACAGTAAAGGCTAATTTCCCATAACAGGAGAACTTTTAGGAAGAAAGAAGAAGGAATTAGCCACCAGGGAGAAGACAGGACATCAAGAAGGAGTTTGGTATAAAATCATTTATTCTAAAGTTGCTCTGGCTCAATAAATAAGTGGAACTGACTTTGTTGTATCGTGCCAGAGCATCTGCTATTGAAGACCGATTTTAATTTACTTTGATATAAGTGGAAAATTGTGTCGGAACAGCATGGGAAATGAAGAACACTGCATCTATCTGTATTCCTGAAGTGTGTCTCAGAGCTGCTGTTTTGAGGAAAAGTATCTTGTCTGGAGACAACAGAATTATTTTCATTGTTGGAATTTTTGTAACTTCCAGAAGCACATCTGCAGGTGATTCTGTAAAAGTCTAGAGTTGACTTAAATAGCAGGAAATTTTAGCCTATTGAAATCAGGAGAAGTGAAAAATTTTTTCCTACCACCACCACCAGGCAAGCACGTGTACACCCAGAGAGATTTCACATCAGAGGGAATGACAAAGCTGGTTCTGTTACCAAGGCCAAACTTGTTCTGCTCTCTGCACAACAGTGATAAACCAATAAATCAGGAGACAAGGTTTTGGGGCAAGGAATAGTAACTTTATTCAGAAAGCTGGCAGACCAAGAAGATGGGGGACTAATGTCCTGGAGAATCATCTTGCCCAAGTCAGAATTCAGGCTCCTTTTAAGCTAAAAGGGACGGGGTATGGTTGGTTGTGCAAACTTCTTGCTGCAGGCATTCTTTTTTCTTGCAGCCATCCACGTGAGTCAGGCTGTGATGTCCCTGTAAACCTCCAACAAAACAAAGGCTATTCTCTATTTTGCAACTTGCCATCTCTGCATAAGTGCAGAAGTGCTAACATCCTTAAAGGTCAGAGCCCTGAGAATAGGCTTTCCTGTAGGTTTTAAGCTAAAGGTAACGTTGTCTTACAAAAGGTGCAGAGCCAGCAAGATGAAGCCTGGAAAACAGGGCACAGTGCTTCAGACTGAAGGAACAGACCCAATGTGGCGTCAGATTTGTTCTCGATTACAGTTCTAGTTAGGGGAAATTTTGCAGCAGAAAATCCCCTCAGTTGTTTTTCTTGCTTTGCCTGAGATCTTGTTTGTTGGCTTGTGGTCTCATGGTGTCAAAACCGTATGTTCAGATGAATACTATTAAAATCGTATGCTGCAGAAAACATATCTGTTCTGTTTCAAAAAATGACTGAAATGCTTATCTTTGTTTATTCCCATAGAATTTGGATTGAATCTATTCTCGACTTTCTTATTCGTTCAAACCAGTATTTTACTGGAGGGTTTAAAGCCCAAATTAAAGAATTTTGGAGAAGGCTCATGTAATTCATAAAAGCTTTACATCCAAATTTAAGACTGACTCATATTTATACTTTTAATCAAGGAACAAAATAAACTTTGTTAGTCGATCATTTATGATGTATTTAATTTTGTCCATGTAATCTTTTGAATGTTGAGAGCCTTAGACACTTGATCTAACAAAACAGGTATCATTGCTTGACACTGTGAATGAAAGAATCACAGTATAGTTTCCTGCAAGTATATTTTATTAAAAATAATAAATAATTCTTGCTCTCTAATAAAGCAATGGACAGAAGCAAAAACTGAGTGTTTAAAATAAATCAGACTATGGGAAAACTTATCTAAACAAGTCAAGATTTTATAGAGAAATAAGTATGAACTTGAAAGAAAATAAACATTGTTCAATTAATACCATACTTCTAAGAAGCAAATGATAAAAAAAACCAATTTTTAAATCATTTATTGAAAAAGTAGTTATATACATCCAAGTTATCTTCATAATTTTTACAGAAAAGTGGGCTATCTAAATCTACATTATTAAACAATAAAATGTACCAAATATATTTCCAAGGTTGATTGATTTTCATGATATTTATAATTTTTGAAAATATAACTTACATATAACATATCCAAGCAGCTCTTGAGTTTACCACAGTACTCTTGTCTACAGTTATTCCTATTCAACTTAAAAAATGCAATAGGCAAGGTTCAGTCCCTTGCTTTTGAACTGCCACTGGACTTCTGGATATTCCCTTAGGTTAAAGACCAAAAGCAAAGTAACTATTCTACTTTAAAGCAGTTGCTAAAAGACTTTAAGGCATTCACTATCTATACACAGTTATAGGAAAGACAAGTTTTCTGAAGCTTAAAAAAAGAAATCTACTGCTGAAAATGAAATTCTGTTATGTCTGCTGACCACAACTATAAAGGCTCTAAATTAGTGCTCCCTTTACTGTTTTCCTACAAGCACAGGTCATGATGATCATTTTCACATTCCCTTTTTGCTAGATGAACGAACACTTGACCACATGCTCAATACTGAGTGTTGAATGTGTGTGAAAGCCGTCAATCATAAACCTTTTTAAGAACACAAAGCTACTTTACAGTGGGAAACAATATTACATAAATATATATGGGGAGGTACAAGCTCCAATGAAGATTCACAAAGAAAACTGCATTAATTTCAAAGTGGCATTAAGAAACATACTGAGAAATCACAGTAAGCCTTTCAATGACATTTCATTCACTTTGTGCTACATTAAAGAACGCGTCTCAACATGTTCAATTCTGCAAGTTGAATGTGCGAGTAATCGGTAAATCACCTATCATGTTGGGAACACACAGTTATTTAGAGTGAGGAAATAAACTACATAAGTATGTATGGGGAAGTAATAGCTCCAATACGGTATCACACTGAAAATTCATGAAATTCAAACGGGCACTAGGAAACATACTGAGAAACCAAAGAAAGTGTTTCGACTGCAACCCATTCCATTTAAGCTAGATGAACGAACGTCTCTCCAAATGTTCGATTCTGAGAGCAAAGTGTGTATGAAAGCCGTCAATCACCTAGCTTGTTGGGAAGACACACTTTCTTTTCAGTTGGAAACTACACTACATATATTTATATATGGAGGTACAAGCTCCAACTCGGTTTTACAGTGAAAAAAGTATGAACTTCAAAACGAAACTAGGGAAAAGTCTGAGAAACAAGGGTAAGGGTTTCAACTGCAACCCATTCCCTTTAAGCTAGATGAACTAACGTCTCTCCACATGCTCACTCTGAGATTTAAGTGTGTGTCAAAGACTACAATCACCTAGCTTGTTGGGAACAAACAGTATAATTTCAACAGGATAAAACACGACAAACATATATATGGGGAGGAACAAGCTCCAACTCGGTTTTACAGTGAAAACGGCATGAAGTTCAAACCGGCTCTAGGGAACAGACTGAGAAACCAGGATAAGGGTTTCTTCTGCGAACAATTCCCTTTAAGCTAGATGAACGAACGTCTCTCCAGATGCACAGTTCTGAGAGATAAATGTGTGTCAAAGCCGTTCTTCAACTAGCTTGTTGGTAACACAAAGTTTCTTTAGTTTTAAATTGCACTACATACATACAAATGGGGAGGTACTAGCTCCAACCCGGTTTTAAAGTGAAAACGGCAGGAACTTCAAACCAGCACTAGGGAACAGA
The DNA here is from genome assembly GCF_048773025.1 of Camelus bactrianus. Classification (NCBI taxonomy): domain Eukaryota; kingdom Metazoa; phylum Chordata; class Mammalia; order Artiodactyla; family Camelidae; genus Camelus; species Camelus bactrianus. The sequence goes on along the minus strand of NC_133573.1, from coordinate 3,503,359 downwards.
CTGAGAAATCAGGGTAAGTGTTTCCACTGCAAACCATTCCCTTCTTTGCTAGATGACCAAACGTCTCTCCACATGCTCAGTTCTGAGAGATAAGTGAGTGTATTAACTGACATTCACCTAGCTTGTAGGGAACAGAAAGATTCTTTTCAGTTTGAAACTACACAACATAAATATATATGCATGAGTATAAGCTACAGGTCTGATTTACAGTGAAAATTGCATGAACTTCAAACCGGCATTAGGAAACATACTGAGAAAGCAGAGTAAGTCTTTCTACTGCAAAACATTCCCTTTCTGCTAGATGAACGATAGTATCTCCACATGCTCAGGTCTAAGAGATAACTGTGTGAAAGCCGCTTTTCACCTAGCTTCTTGGGAACACTAAATTTCTTTTCAGTTTGAAAAAACACTACATACATATAATAAGGGAGGTACTAGCTCCAAATCTGTTTAACAGTGAAATGTGCAGGAACTTGAAACTGGCACTAAGATAACTTCTGAGAAAATAAACTAAGTGTTTTAAATGCAACCCATTCCAATTATGCTAGATGTACGAAAGTCTCTCCAAATGCTAAAATTCCAGACATAACTGTGTGTTAAAGCCGTTTTTCATCTAGTTTATTGGGAACACACAATTTCTTTTCACTTCAAAACTACACTTCTTAAGTATATATAGGCAGCTACAAGCTCCAAATCGGTTATACAGTGACAACAGCAGGAACATCAAACCAACACTATGAATCAGTTTGAGAAAACAGAGTAAGTGTTTCTTCTGCAACCCAGAACTTTTATGCTAGATTAACGAACGTCTCTCCACATTAAACATTCTGAGAGATAAGTGTGTGTGAAAGAAGTCTTTCCCCAACCTAGCTTGTTGGGAAAAAAAGGTTCTTTTCAGTTGGAAACTACACTACATACATATATATGGGGAGGTACAAGATCCAACACAGTTTTAGAGTGAAAACTGCAGGAACATCAAACCGGCACTACGAAACACAATGAGAAACAAGAGTAAGTGTTTCTCCGGCAACACGATTCATTTGAGCAAATGAACGAAAGTCTCCCTACATGCTCAGGTCTGAGAGATAAGTGTGTGTGAAAGCCGTCCTTCACCTAGCTTGTTGGGATCACAAAGATTCTTTTAAGTTGGAAAATACAATACATACATATATATGGGGAGGAACTAGCTATAACACGAGTTAACAGTGAAAACTGCAGTAATTTCAAACAGGCACAAAGAAACAGACTGAGAAACCAGAGTAAGAATTTCTCCTGCAATCCGTTCCATTTGTGATAGATGAACTAACGTATCTCCACATGCCCACTTTTGAGAGATAAGTGTGTGTGAAAGCCGTCCTTCACCTAGCTTTTTGGGAACAAAAATTTTATTTTAAGTTTCAAAATACACTACACACATATATATGGGGAGGTAGTAGTTCCAAATCTGTTTTACAGTGAAAAATGCAGAAACTTCAAACCGGTGCTAGAAAACAATCTGTGAAACCAGAGTAAGTGTTTCTCATGCAACACGTTTCCTTTGTGCAAATGAACGAACTTCTCCCCACATGCTCAGTTTTTAGTGATATGTGTATTAAAAGACATACTTCACGTAGCTTGTTGGTAACACAAAGTTTCTATTCAGTTGCAAACTGCACTAGATACATACACTTTGGGAAGTACAGCTGCAACATGGTTTTGCAGTGAAGATTTCAGGAATTTTATACCAACACTAGGAAACAGACGGAGAAACCAGAATAAGGGTTTCCCCTGCAACCCGATTATTTCTTGCTACATGATCGAATGTCTCTCCCCATACTCAGTTCTCAGAGATATTTGTGTGTGAAAGACGAACTTCACCTAGCTTGTTTGGAAAACAAAGTTTCTTTTCAGTTGGAAACAACACTCCATACATATATATGGGGAGGTACTAGCTCCAACTCGGTTTTACAGGGAAAACTGCAGGAAATTCAAACCGGCACTAGGAAACAGACTGAGAAACCAGAGTAAGAGTTTCTCCAGCAATACATTTCCTTTGTGCAAATTAACGAACTTCTCACCAATGCTCAGCACTGAGAGATGTGTGAGTGAAAGCCATCCTTCACATTCCTGTTTTGAAACACAAAGTTTTTTTCAGTTGTAAACTACACTACATACATATATATGGGGAGGTACTAGCTGTAACATGGTTTTACAGTGAAAATTGCAAGAACTTCAAACCGGCACTTGGAAACAGACAGAGAAATTAGAGTAACTGCTACTCCTGAAACACGATCCCTTTGTGCTTGATGAATGAACGACTCTCAACATGCTCATATCTGAGAGATAAATGTGTGTGAAAGCCGTCCTTTACCTAGCTTGTTGGGAAAACAAAGTTTCTTTTCATTTGGAAACTACACTACATTCATATATATGGGGAGGTACTAACTCCAAATCGGTTTTAGAGTAAAAACTGCAGGAACTTTGAACCGGAACTAGGAAACAGACTGAGAAACCAGAGTAATTTTTTCACCTGTAAACCTTTCCCATTGTGCTAAATGAACGAAGGTCTATGCACATGCATATTTCTGAGAGATAATTGTGTGTGAAAGCCGTCTTTCAAATACCTTATTGGGAACACAAAGTTTCTTTTCAGTTTCAAACTGCACTCCATACATATATATGGGGAGGTACTAGCTCCAACTCGCTTTTGCAGTGAAAACTTCAGGAAATTCAAACCGGGACTTGGAAACAGGGTGAGAAATCAGAGTAAAAGTTTCTCCTGCAAACTGTTCCTTTGTGCTAGATGAATGAACGTCTCTCCACATGCTCAGTTCTGAGAGATAAGTGTGTGTGAAAGCCCTCCTTCACCTAGCTTGTTTGGAATACAAAGATTCTTTTCAGTTGCAAACTACACTCCATACATATATATGGGGAGGTACGGATTCAAACTCGGTTTTACTGTGAAAACTGCAGGAATTTCTAACCGGCACTAGGAAACAGACTGAGAAACCAGAGTAAAAGATTCTCCTGCAACCCGTTCCCTTTGTCTAGATGAACGAACGTCTCTCCTCATGCTCAGGTCTGAGTGATGTGTGTCTGAAAGCCGTCCTACACATACCTTTTTGGAACTCTAAGTTTCTTTTCAGTTTTAAACTATACTACTAATATATATATATGGGGAAATACCAGCTGTGAATCGGTTTTACACAGAAAACTGCAGTAACTTCAAACCTTCACCAGGAAAAATACTGAGAAAACAGTTTAATTGTCTCTCCTGCAACTAGTTCTCTTTGTGATGCATGAACAAATGTCTCTTCACATGCTCATTTCTGTGAGAGATTTGTGTATGAAAGGCTTCCTTCACCTCGCTTGTTGGGAATACAAAGTTTCCTTTCAGCTTCAAACTTCAATACTTTCATATACATCGGGGGTACTAGTTCCAACGAAATTTTTCAGTGAAAACTGGTGGAACTTCAAACCGGCACTAGGAAACAGACTGAGAATCCAGAGTAATTGTTTCTCTTACAAAAAGTTCCCTTTGTGTTCGATGAAAGTACGTCTCTCCACATGTTTAGTTCTGAGTTATAATTTTGAGTCACAGCCGTCCTTCACATAGCTTGTTCGGAACACAAAGTTTCTTTTCAGTTGCAAACGACACTTCATACATATATATGGGGAGATAGTAGCTCCAAATCGGTTTTACAGTGAAACTGCAGGAACTTCAATTCCGCAATAGGAAATAGTGTGAGAAAACAATGTAACGCTTTCACCTGGACCACGTTCCCATTGTGCAAGATTAACTAGGGTCTCTCCACGTGGTCAGTTCTGAGATATAAGTGTCTTTGAAAGCCGTCCTTCGCATAGCTTATTGGGAACACAAAGTTCCTTTTAACTTTCAAACTACACTACATATATATATATGGGGAGGTAGTAGCTCCAAGTTGGTTTTACATTGATAACTTCAGGAACGTCAAAATGACACTTGGATTCAAACTGAGAAACAAGTAAGTGTTTTTCCTGCAATCCTTTCCCTTTTTGCTAGATGAAGGGACGTCACTCCACAAACTCAGTTCTGAGAGATGTTTGTGTGTGAAAGCCGTACTTCACTAGCTTGTTGGGAACACAAAGATTCCTTTCTGTTGCAAACTACTCTATATACATATATATGGGTAGGAACAAGCTTCAACTCAGTTTTATAGTGTAAATTGCAGGAACTTCTAACCAGCAATAGGAAAAAGACTGAGAAACCAGAGTAAGTGTTTCTCTTGTAACAAGTTCCTTTGTGCTTGATGAACGAACGTCTCTCCACATGCTCAGATTTGAGAGATAAGTGTATTTTGAAGCCGTCCTTCACCTAGCTTTTTAGGAACACAAAGTTTCTTTTCAGTTGCAAAGTACACTACATACATATACATCGGGATGCACAAGCTGTAACGCGGATTTACATTGCAAACTGCAGGACCTTCAAACCGACACTAGAAAACCGACTGAGAATCCAGAGTAAAACTTTCTACTGCAAACCATTCCATTTGTGCTAGATGAACGAACGTCTCTCCAGGTGCTCAGTTCTGAGGGATAAATATGTGTGAAAACCGTTCTTCAACTGGCTTGTTGGTAACACAAAGTTTCTTTACAGTTTTAAATTGCACTACATACATACAAATGGGTAGGTACTAGCTCCAACCCGGTTTTAAAGTGAAAACAGCAGGAACTTCAAACGAGCACTTGGAAACAGACTTACAAGCCAGGGTACGTTTTCCACCTGCAAACCGATCCCTTTGGGCTAATGAACGAACGTCTCTACACATGTTCAGTTCTGAAAGATAACTGTGTGTGAAAGCTCTCCTTCACATAGCTTGTTGGAAACAGAAAGTTTTTGTTCAAATGAGAACTACACTACATATATATATATGGGGAGGTACTAGCTCCAAATCTCTTTTACAGTGAAAACTGAAGGAAATTCAAACAGGCAGTAGGAAACAGACTGAGAAACCAGAGTAAAAGTTTCTCCTGCAACCCATTCCCTTTTTGCTAGATGAACGAACCTCTCTCTACATGCTCAAGTCTTAGAGATAAGTGTGTGGGAGTGCTGAACTTCATCTTGCTTGTTGAGAACACAAAGTTTCTTTTCAGTATCAAACTACACTACATGTATACATATGGGGAGGTTCTAGCTCCAACTCGGTTGCACAGTGATAACTGCAGGAATTTGAAACCGGTAATAGGAAACAGACTGAGAAACCAGAGTAAGTTTTTCACTTGCAACCCGTTCCCTTTGTGGTAGATGAACTATCGTCTATCCACATGCTCACGTCTGAGAGATAAGTGTATGTGAAAGCCGTCCTTCACCTATCTTGTAGGGAACACAAAGTTTCTTTTCAGTTGGGAACTACAATCCCTACATGTATATAGGTATGTTCTAGCTCCTTCTCGGTTTTACTGTGAAAACGGTAAGAACTTGAAACCGGCAATATGAACCAAACTGAGAAACCAGCGTAATTGTTTCTCCTACAACCCGTTCCCTTTGTGCTAAATGAACGAACATCTCTCCACATGCTCATTTCTGAGTGATATATGTGTGTAAAAGCCGTCCGTCACCTATCTTGTAGGGAACACAAAGTTTTTTTCAGTTGCCAACTGCACTACATACATATATATGGGGAGGTACTAGCTCCAACTCGGTTTTACCGTGAAAACTGCAGGGACTTCCAACCGGCATTAGGAATCTTACTGAGAATACAGAGTAACAGTTTCTTCTGATACCATTCCCTTTATGCTAGATGAACGAATGTCTCTCCACATGCTCAGTTCTGAGAGATAAGTGTATGTGAATCTGATCAAATACCTTGCTTTTTGGGAGCACACAGATTTTTTCAGTGGGAAACTGCACTACTTACTCTGGCCTCTCAGTATGTTTCCAAGTTCCGGTTTGAGGTTCATCCAGTTTTCACTGTAATACCTAGTTGGAGCTAGTACATCCCCATATATGTTTATGTAGTGTAGTATAACATTGAAAAGAATTTGTGTGTTCCCAAAAAGCTAATGGAATGACCGCTTTCACACACACTTATCTCTCAGAATTTCGCATGTGCAGAGATGTTCGTTCATCTAGCATAAAGGGAATGGTTTGCAGTAGAAACACTTATCTGGTTTCTCAGTATGTTTCCAAATATTTGTTTGAAGTTGGTCCAGTTTACATTGTAAAACAGGGTTGGAACTAGTAACTCCCCATATATATGTATGTATTATTGTTTCCCACTTAAAATAAATTGTGTGTTCCCAACAAGCTAGGTGATAGACTGCTTTCACACACACTTAACTCTCAGAATTTAGCATGTGGAGAGACGTTCGTTCATCTAGCTTAATGGGAATTCTTTGTAATAGAAACAATTACTCTGATTTCTCAGTATGTTTCTCAGTGCCTGTTTGAGCTTCATTCAGTTTTCACTTTTAAACCGAGTTATAGCTAGTACCTCCACATATATATGTATATAGTGTAGTTTCCAACTGAAAAGGTATTGTGTGTTTCCAACAAGCTAGGTGAAGGGCGGCTTTCACACACACATACCTCTCAGATATAAGCATGTGGAGAGATGTTCGTTCATGTAGCTTAAAAGAAATGGTTTCCTGTAGAAACACTTACTCTTCTTTCTCAGTATGTTTTCTAATGCCAGTTTGAAGTTCATGCAGTTTTCACTATAAAACCTAGTTGGAGCTCATAATTCCCCATATATATTTAGGTAGTGCAGTTTCAATCTGAAAAGAAACTGTGTGATCCCAAGAAGGAATGTGAATGACGGATTTCATACACACTTAACTCTCAGAATTGAGCACGTGGAGAGACGTTCGTTCATCTTGCATAAAGTGAATTAGTCGCAGTAGAAACTCTTACTCTGTTTTCTCAATATTTTTCCAATGCTCCTTTGAAGTTCGTGCAGTATTCACTGTAAAACTGGTTGAAACTAGTAACTCCCCATATACATGTAAGTAGTGTTGTTTCCAACGGAAAGTAAACTGTGTTTTCCCAACAAGGTAGGTGATTGACAGCTTTCACACATACTTATTTCTCAGATTTGAGAATGTGGGGAGAATTTCATTCATCTAGCAGAAAGTAAGTGGTTTGCAGTAGAAAAACTTACTCTGGTTTCTCAGTATGTTTCCTAGTGCGTGTTTGAAGTTCCTGCAGTTTTCACTGTAAAACCGAGTTGGAGCTAGTACCTCCCCATATATATTTATGGAGTGTAGTTTGCAACTGAAAAGAAAGTTTGTGTTCCCAACAAGTTAGGTGAAGGACGGCTTTCACACCCACTTATCTCTCAGAACTGAGCACGTGGAGAGACGTTCGTTCATCTAGCACAAAGGGAACGGTTTGCAGGAGAAACTCTTACTCTGGTTTCTCAGTCTGTTTACTAGTGCCGGTTTGAAGTTCCTGCAGTTTTCACTGTAAAATCGAGTTGGAGCTAGTACACTTGATATATATGTATATAGTGAAGTTTCCAACTATAAAGGAACTGTGTGTTCCCAACAAGCTATGTGAATGCCGTCTTTCACACACACTTAAATCTCAGAATTGAGGATGGGGAGAGACATTTTTTCATCTAGCATAAAGAGAATAGTTAACATTAGAAACACTTACTCTGGTTTCACATTAAGTATTATACTGCCGGTTTCAACTCAAATCTGTTTTCACTGTAAAAGCGATTTGGATATTGTGCCTCCCCATGTGTATTTATGTAGTGTTGTTCCTCAATGAAAACAAACTATGTGATCCCGAGAAGCTTTGTGACTTACGTCTTTCACACACATTCAATTCTAGGAACTGAGAATTTGGGGAGGACTTCGTTCATCTAGCATAAAGAGAATGGTTTGCTATAGATACACTTTGGATTCTCAGTTTATTTCCTACTGCCAGTTTGAAATTTGAAGTTCATGCAGTTTTCACCGTAAATCGGTGTTGGAGCTAGAACCTCCCCATATATATGTATGGAGTGGAGTTTGCAACTGAAAAGAAACTTTGTGTTCCCAACAAGCTAGGTGAAAGGCGGCTTTCACACACACTTTTCTCTCAGAACTGAGCATGTTGTGAGACGTTCGTTCATCTAGCACAAAGGGAACGGGTTGCAGGAGAAACTTTTACTCTGGATTCTCAGTATGTTTCCTTGTGCCAGTTTGAAGTTCATGCTCTTTTCACTGTAACACCGAGTTGCAGCTAGTACCTCCCTATATATATGTATTTAGTGTAATTTCCCACTGAAAAGAAACTCTATGTTCTCTGCAAGTTAGTTGATTCATGGCTTACAAACACACTTAATTCTCAGAATTGAGTATGTGGGAGTCATTCGTTCATCAAGCATAAAGGGAATGGGTTTCAATTGAAACACTTACTCTGATTTCTCAGTATGCTTCCTAGTGCCGTATTGAAGTTCATGCAATTTTCACTGTAAAATCTAGTTGGAGCTAGTTGCTCCCATATATATATATGGTTTGTAGTTCCCAACTCAAAAGAAACTGTGTGTTCCCTAGAAGCTAAGTGATAGATGGCTTTTGCCACTTTCATCTTTCAGAACTAAGCATGAGGAGAGGTGTTCATTCATCTAGGACGAAGGTAATGGATTGCAGTAGAAACACTTATCTGGTTTCTCAGTATTATTCTAGTGCCTGGTTGAAATTTATTCATTTTCCACTGTAAAACTGAGTTGAATCTAGTACATCCCCGTATATACATATGTAGTGTAGTTCCCCACTGAAAAGAAACTGTGTGCCTCTGAATGCTAAGTGATAGACGGCTTTTGCACGCATTCAACCCTCAGAACTCAGCATGTGGAGAGGTGTTCGTTCATCCAACATAAAGGGAATGTTTTGCAGTAGAATCCCATACTCTGGTTTCTCAGTATGTTTCCTAGTTCCGATTTGAACTTCATTCCATTTTCACTGTAAAAGCAAGATGGAACTCTACCTCCCCATGTATATGTATGTATTGTAGTTCCCCACTTTAAAGAAAATATGTTTTCCCTACAAGCTAACTGATACATGGCTTTTGCACAGATTCAACATGCAGAACTGAGCATGTGGGTTGGCGTTCTTTCATCTAGCATAAATGAAATATTTTCAGTAGAAACACTTACTCTGGTTTCTCAGTATGTTTCCTATAAGGGGTTTGAAGTTCATGCACTTTTGAGTATAAAACCGAGTTGGAACTAGTAACTTTCCATATATATGTATTTAGAATTGTTTCCCACTGAAAAGAATCTGTGTTCCCAAAATGTTAGGTGATTGACGGCTTTCACACACACTTAACTCTCAGAATTGAGCATGTGTACAGACTTTCGTTTATCTTGCATAAATAGAATAGTTAGCAATAGAAACATTTACTCTGGTTTCTCATTATGTTTCCTAGTGCCGGTTTGAATTTCATTCCGTTTTCATTGTAAAACGGATTTGGAACGTGTACCTCCCCATAAATATGTATGTAGTGTAGTTCCCCACTTTAAAGATAATATGTTTTCCCTACAAGCTAAGTGATAGACAGCTTTCACACAGATTCAACTCTCAGAACTGAGCATGGGGTGAGGAGTTAGTTCATCTAGGATGAAGGGAGTGGGTTGCAGTTGAAACACTTATCTGGTTTCTCTGTATGTTTCCCAGTGCCGGTTTTAAGTTCATTACGTTTTCAGAGTACAACCTTGTTGGATATAGTACCTCCCCATATATGTATATATATAGTGTAGCTCCCCACTCAAAAGAAACTGTGTGTTCCCTACAAGCTAAGTGATATATGGCTTTCGCACGCACTCTCAGAACTGAGCATGTGGAGATGCGTTCTTTCATCTAGCATAACGGGAATGAGTTGCAGTAGAAACACTTACTCTAGTTTCTCAGTTTCTTTCCTTGTGTCGGTTTAAAGTTCATGCAGTTTTCACTGTAAAATCGACTTGGAAATATTACCTTCCCATATATATGCATGTAATGTAGTTTCCCACTGAGAAGAAAATGTGTGTTCCCAACAAGCTAAGTTATTGACGGCTTTCACACACACTTAAACTTCAGAATTGAGCATTTGGAGAGACTTTTGTTCATGATGCATAAATAGATTAGGTAACTCTAGAAACACTTACTCTTGTTTCTCTGACTGGTTCCTAATGCCCGTTTTAAGTTCATGCAGTTTTCACTGTAAAACAGTTCGGACCTAGTATCTCGCCATATATATATATATAGTGTATTTTTCCACTGAGAAGAAACTGTGTTCCCAGCAAGCTAGTTAATTCATGGCTTTCACACACATTCAACTCTCAGAATTGGTCATGTGTAGAGGTGTTCGTTCATCTAGCATAAAGGGGATGGATAGCATTAGAAACAGTGTAATTTCTAAGTATGTTTCCTAGTGCCGGTTTGAAGTTCATGCAGTTTTCAGTGTAAAACCCAGTTAGAGCTAGTACCTCCCCATGTATATGTATGTAATGTATTTTTCCACTGAAAAATAACTGTGTGTTATCAACAAGCTAGGTGATTGACGGCTTTCACACACATTCAACTCTCAGAATTTAGCATGTGTAGAGGCGTTCGTTCATCTAGTATAAAGGGAACGTGAAAGCGGTGGTCATTACCTATGCTGGTGGGAAAACAGTAAAGGGAGCACTAATTTAGAGCCTTTATAGTTGTGGTCAGCAGACATGACAGAATTTCATTTTCAGCAGTAGATTTCTCTTTTTTAAAGTTCAGAAAATTTAATTGTTTCCTGTAACTGGATATATATAATGAATCTCTTAAATACTTTGAGCAACTGCTTTAAGGTAGAATAGTTAGTTTGCTTTTGGTCTTTAACCTAAGGGAATATTCAGAATTCCACTGGCAGTTCAAAAGCAAGGGCCTGTACCTTGCCTATTACATTTTTTAAGTACAGCAAGAATAACTGTAGACTAGGGTACTGTGGATAACTGTAGAGCTGCTTGGTTATGTTATATGTAAGTCAGAATTTCAAAAATTATAAATATCATGAAAATCAGTCAAACTTGGAGATCTATTTGGTATAATTTAATCTTTAATAATGTAGATTTAGATAGCCCTTTTGTTTATGTAACACTTATGAAAATGAGTTGGCATTCTATAACCCCTTGCAGATAAGTGATTTAAAAATTGGGGTTTTTTTATCATTTGCTTATTAAAAATAAGATATTAAATGTACAACATGTATTTTCCTTCAAGTTCATACATTTTTCCCTATAATACCTTGACTTGTTTAGATAACTTAACCCAAAGTCTGATTTATTTTAAACACTCAGTATGTGCTTCTGTTGGTTTCTTTATTAGAAAGCAAGAATTCTTTATTATTTTTAATAAAATATAATTGCAGGAAACTCTACTGGGATACTTTAATTCACACAGTCAAGCAATGATACCTGTTTTGTTAGATCAAGTGTCTAAGACTATGAACTTCCAAAAGATTACATGCACAAAGATAAAAACATCATAAATGAGCAACTAACTAACAACAAACGAATGTGTTCCTTGATTAAAAGTATAAATATGGGTCTGTCTTAAATTCGGATGTAAAGCTCTTATGAATTACATGAGCCTTCTCCAAAATTCTTTAATTTGGGCTTTAAACCCTCCAGTAAAATATTGGTTTGAACGAATAAGAAAGTCGAGAATAGATTCAATCCAAATTCTATGGGAATAAACAAGGATAAGCATTTCAGTCATTTTTTGAAACAGAACAGATATGTTTTCTGCAGCATACGATTTTAATAGTATTCATCTGAACATACGGTTTTGACACCATGAGACCATAAGCCAACAAACAAGATCTCAGGCAAAGCAAGAAAAACAACTGAGGGGATTTTCTGCTGCAAAATTTCCCCTAACTAGAACTGTAATCGAGAACAAATCTGACGCCACATTGGGTCTGTTCCTTCAGTCTGAAGCACTGTGCCCTGTTTTCCAGGCTTCATCTTGCTGGCTCTGCACCTTTTGTAAGACAACGTTACCTTTAGCTTAAAACCTACAGGAAAGCCTATTCTCAGGGCTCTGACCTTTAAGGATGTTAGCACTTCTGCACTTATGCAGAGATGGCAAGTTGCAAAATAGAGAATAGCCTTTGTTTTGTTGGAGGTTTACAGGGACATCACAGCCTGACTCACGTGGATGGCTGCAAGAAAAAAGAATGCCTGCAGCAAGAAGTTTGCACAACCAACCATACCCCGTCCCTTTTAGCTTAAAAGGAGCCTGAATTCTGACTTGGGCAAGATGATTCTCCAGGACATTAGTCCCCCATCTTCTTGGTCTGCCAGCTTTCTGAATAAAGTTACTATTCCTTGCCCCAAAACCTTGTCTCCTGATTTATTGGTTTATCACTGTTGTGCAGAGAGCAGAACAAGTTTGGCCTTGGTAACAGAACCAGCTTTGTCATTCCCTCTGATGTGAAATCTCTCTGGGTGTACACGTGCTTGCCTGGTGGTGGTGGTAGGAAAAAATTTTTCACTTCTCCTGATTTCAATAGGCTAAAATTTCCTGCTATTTAAGTCAACTCTAGACTTTTACAGAATCACCTGCAGATGTGCTTCTGGAAGTTACAAAAATTCCAACAATGAAAATAATTCTGTTGTCTCCAGACAAGATACTTTTCCTCAAAACAGCAGCTCTGAGACACACTTCAGGAATACAGATAGATGCAGTGTTCTTCATTTCCCATGCTGTTCCGACACAATTTTCCACTTATATCAAAGTAAATTAAAATCGGTCTTCAATAGCAGATGCTCTGGCACGATACAACAAAGTCAGTTCCACTTATTTATTGAGCCAGAGCAACTTTAGAATAAATGATTTTATACCAAACTCCTTCTTGATGTCCTGTCTTCTCCCTGGTGGCTAATTCCTTCTTCTTTCTTCCTAAAAGTTCTCCTGTTATGGGAAATTAGCCTTTACTGTGCACATTCAATTGGGAAGGCTCAAATTAAATATGTGAGGAGATCACATGCATATTTAATTCTTACTTATACATATATACAAGCACACAGGACCTGTGTTTGGAAGACGTCACTTCCTAATGTGGGCAAGAGGATGGTCTATAGTTCAATGATCTAAAAGCAGTTTTCTAGGATATAATAAAGCAATGCTTGAGTTATAAGACACAACAACCCCTGGATATGAATCAGTGGCAGCAATCAGTGGGTGCACATGTGTGCACGCACACGCCCATGCACATGGAGCAGCCTTGGAGACACTCCATCTGTGCTGATGGAGCAAAGCCATGCTGGGGAGATGAGGAAAAGTGCCTAATACAATCAAACCACGACACTTGAGTAATGGGGAATAGGAGTCAATTGAATTTTCTGGTTAGCTGAAGGTCAAACAAAAACACTTTTAGTTTCAAACGTCATTGCTAAAAGTTTTCTTAAAGCACAGGAGCCCGTTTTCCTGCCTTGCTTAGTGTCATATGGCATATTAAACATGACAGATTCATACTTCTCTGACTGTGGAACGGGAAAGGCCTTGCTGCCATATTTCTGAATATTACTCTATGATTTGCAGCACAGTGGATACTGAAAATGGGGCAATTTGTGTGAATGGGAATGGACATAACCTAGCAGTCATTGACGGTGTGTGGTTTGCCAGCTTTCTCCAAAAAGTATGGGTAGCAAGCAAATCAGATAAACTGAGGGTTCTTGGGGTGGGGAGTCGGGTGGGCTGAAAGCTGGGTGTCTCAGGTAGCTTATTTTACTGTGTAAAATTGTGACTATGATCCAGTGACACATTGTCAAATTCTTGTGCCTGTAGCTTTGATGCCTGTCCAAGTCTGTGCAGCCAATTTTATCGATGGTGCATAATGAAGATAACTAACATTCCCTGAGGACCAGGTTGTGTGACTTCCATGCATTGACTCACTGAATTCCCTAAGCACGCTTTGTGGTACATAGCAGTCTTAAAATATGCAGCAGGGAATTTTTCTCTTTGCAGATTAAAGAATGAAGCTCTGAACTGTTGAAGCCTGGCCCATAATCATGCAGATGGGAAGACGCCATGCTGGGAGCTGAGCTCGGGCCAGGCTACAGAACCTGAAGGGCCCAGCAAGTCCCCTCACCCAGGAATCTGGCCCACAGCCACTGCCAGTCCCTGTTCTGTTTCTATGAGTGCTCATAGGAAAATGCCAGGTACTCAGGTCAATGTGACTTGATTAAGAATTTCAAACTGGGACAGCCTTTTGTTGGGGACTGTAACCTGGGAGTGAAACTGGCAGTGAAGTAAGGGAGGAAACAGCCCTGGTTGTAAGAATATTTCTAGGGAAGAAGGTTCCCTGATGGGCTGGCATGGGAATCACTGTGGTTGTGAGCCCCCTGTTGCCCTGTGGGGGTGTGGGCAGGGAAGGAGAGAGGCTGTTCAGACTGGTCATAGTCAATACAGTTTGTAAACAGGTGAGTTCTGTTCCCTCACAGCTCAGACACATGCAGGACATGAGGATGCTTAGCTAATGACCAACAGTGGGTAGCAAAGGCCAAGAGTAGTGTGGGGAGGAGAGATGGGGCCACCTTCTGGAAGAACCTCTGCCCCAGGGGACCAGAAATTTAATGAATAATTGGGGATGCACAAAAGGTTTCTATGGCCTCGTCAGGTAGTTCCTACTTTAAACTAATTGTCTGGGCTATGTGGTCAAATACGGTGGAATGACTGCTCTTATTTTAGGTTCTACAAACGCTTAAATGGATAAATTTATCTCCATTATACAAGAACCCCTGGGTGACCTTTTTAGTCATGTGAGGATCAAAAGAGTGAGTACTTATTAATGCTATTACCACGCTGGTACTGAAGTAACACTTCAGCAAGAGTATAATGGCCACGCTTCTTAACAACTGCCACTGTAAGAGCTCTTGTAAGTCACAAATAATAAGTATAAAAATATATATATTAAAATTAATAATTACAGTTACAACAGCTATGTTGTTTATAACGATGATAGTGTTAGCATCTCCCTCTCATATTAAACAATACCCAAAACTGTATTCCTTAAGAAGCAACGCCAATGCATTTTTGGAATTTTCTTCACTGCATGAAGCCTTTTTACACACATGGGTCCACCACAGCCAGAATTGCTGTTCCTTGCATGGTGGGCTGACACGCTGTGATATCCTGGGCTTTTTCTGGCACCATGCGTCTATACTGGGTAGTCAAGTTTCCACGTACCCTCTCTGATTTCCAATATATTGTTCTCCAGTGCCAACAGAGGGTCCACTTGAAAGAGGACACAGATAAGGTGGTGAACCCAAACTGAATACCTGTTGAAAGAATGGACACACAACATGGAGTGGTGGATGGATGGAAGGACAACATCAATTCCTTTACTCTTGTAAAGAGAGAGGGGCAAATGATGAACTAATTCCCAAGGAGAATAGACATTCATGGTAATAATAATGTTCAACAGTGAAAGAAACCAAACAAAATGCAAATATAAAATCCCTGGGAAGAAGACTAATTACAACCTGTTTCTTTCACGTATATACCCTTAGTAGGAGTAATATGCTTAAAAATCTTCAACCAACCATAGTTATTTGCTGGTAATAAACTTGGGAATCTTGAGGCATATTATTCACTCTCAGTGTTGAAATAATACAATCTTGGAAGATGATTTGTAATTGATGATTAAAAAAAGAATATTGTGGATGTATCTAACAATTTAAATAGAAATAAGAAATGTACCTTTGGGAAAGCTATGCATAGAGAATGTTGGAGGAAATACACTGAAAATAGGCAAGTGAGCAAGCTTCCTTGTGTCTAGGAAGGTGAGTGCCGCACATTCAGAGGGTCTATGAAGTTATTACAAGTCACAGAAAGGTATGAAATTAAAGTGTCTTCCTAAGCAAAATATCCTTCTTCAGGAATTTTTATCTTGATATTTCTATGGTCTGTGTGGTCACAGGAAGTCAAAGTTATGGTGGTGGCTTAGAAGTTCTTTTCTCTTTGTCTGTAATTTACATGGCATTGCTACAGACGGGGCAGCAGAGATCTGTGTTAAGCTGTTCCATGGGGTGGGGGAGCGGTTAGAAAAGATAAGGCCAGAGATCTAAAAGACTTTTAGACCCTCCCCTCCTAACTGGCAGAACTTTAAAGTAAACTAGCACAGGTATGTAACTAAGACAGTGGATGAGAGGCAAATTTATAGTCCCTTTAGTGTTACTGCTCTGTCAAGGGTTAGGGACCACTCTGGCCAGGAATGGCAAGACCATGGATGGGGTGGATGTGTAGGAGGAGCTGACATTTGCTTCTGACCTGAGAGGCAGGGTTGTGTTGCAGAAAAGCTGACAGTGCTGGAAAGATGCAGCAGGTCCACAGCCCAAAAGGAGCTGTCATATTCAGGGAGGTCAGAGAGCAAGACCCAGAGTTAGTGACACCACAGGGTCAGCAGTGTTGAAGCAGTGATGTCAGTATCTGTGTCCATAACCCACCTAACCCTACATGAACTCATCTGCCTACAGGGGGCAGAAAAGTAGCAGAAATATATGGAGTGTGTGCAGCCACTGGCAAGTTGGCAAGTGGACATCCTAAGGAAATGCACTGCTCACATTCACCATATTGGAAAGAGGGCCCCACACTGTCAGATCTCCTTCATATTCAAGAGAATCCAGAAATTAAGACTTTATTAGCAATCAACCCAGTTCAAAACCCAGGAAATATATCATTTATAATGACAACAAATGCACAGACTATTCAGAAATAAATTAATGAAAAATGTTAAAATGATTCTGATAAATGACTTAAAAAAGGAAAAAAAATGATGATTGAAAGAACAATAGAATGCACCATACTCTTCACTGGGCAGACTCAAATTTGGAGGACATAGAACATTTTTTCTCCAAAATAAAGTTAGTATCTGGATGCAAATATAGTTAATAATCCCAAATGGATTTAAGAAAAAAATCTGAAGGGTGATCCTAAAGTTCTTCCAGAAATATACAGAAATCTACAAATAAAATAATGAGGAGGGATGTTTGAATTTGTAGTATTAGGGACATTGTGGAAAAGGATAAAATAGGGCCAACTCTATGAGGTATTAATCTATCATCATGGAAACAGTATAGAAATAGTGCACTAAGGCTATGAATGAAATAGAATACATTTCAAGAATAGACGTGGATATTTATGAGATTTTAGTAATATTAAAAACCTGACACCTCAAATCAGCGGATTCAAGTACTGGAGTAATTAGCTAAATCACTGGAAGACCTGGTAAAGTGTCCTCACATTCGACATTAAAATAAACTCCAGATAATTTTTTAATTAAAGAATAAAACACCAGAAATAACCCAACATGATTTAATCTGTTCAGATATTCAAGCGAGAAAAACTTTCTAAAAAGCTTTTGGAACAACGACCAACAAAAGCAAAGGCCTAGCATCTCAGCAAGGCCAGAAACTCCCACTGTAAAACAAAACTAACCCTCGCCCAAGCCTCTCTCACGGCCCTGTATTGCTCTCTTATACTTTCTACACTTTCTTCTTCCCTTTAAAGTCCAGTTTCTTGGAGAAGTGCCTGCGCTGATGACTCCTCCAGGGCTCAGAGCCCTGCATCCCCCACGGCCCTCACTGCGGGACTGAGACAGGAGTTGCACTGCCTACGGCTGCGTGTTTCAAACCAGTGGGCATTTTCAGCTCCTGTTTATTTGATTACCAGGTAGCTTTTGCCGTGGACAAATATTTTCCTCTCAGTGGAATGTTTTCCCCCGTTAATTTTTGTTTTACTTAAATAAATTTAAAAAGCCCAGGCAGAAAATACTGTGTGCACATATGCACACACACAGATACACACAGAACTGTTTTTTAAAGGCTACCTAACTATAGTCCTCTTCCACCTTTTCCCAAGTCTTGGCAATTAAATGTGGGCTTTAGCTCCTGCTTTTTTTGCCCCACACACCACCCCAGTTCTCACTATGCTCCTTTTAGTCAGTGTTCAAATCCCTCTTAAGCCAGGTTACAGCCTTCTCTGTGTTGCCTCAACTAGTTTTCTCCCAACTTCCCTGCTGTTCTTCTTTCTCTTGGTGGATTTCTCTTCTCCCATTTGCCATGTACATGGCCCTTTTCCCCAGGCCTCATCTTCAATCCTCCACCTGGCAGGAATGAATCGCCCCCATGGCCTCACCCACAGCTCCTCTGAGCTCCTGACTGGTGAATCCAGCTTAACAACGGACATCACCCCTCAGATGTCCCATAGACTTTTAGCACTCACAATGCCACACACAGAACCATCTCCTCGAAACCATCTCTCCCCTTACACTCCCCCTACAGATCCTCTCTCTGGATGGGTCACTGGAAATTCACCTCAGCAGCTCTGTGGCCCGCCGCCCCGGCCCTGCAGTCCCCTCTGCAGCGGTCAACAATTCTGCCGCCCATATCTCTCTCCCTCTGCCCAGGGCCTCTCTGCAGGTGTGTGCCACTTGCCTGGGCTACCTGTGGTGGTCCCCAAAATATCCTTTCACCCCAAAATATGGGCCTCCCCCCAAAAATAGTATCTTCCATTCTGCTGCCAGAATAACTAGATCTTCTTCAACGTAAACATTATGCAATTCTCTTGCTTACAAATATTCCAATATATCCCTGTTTCTTTAAGGATACATTGAAGTCTAAGCACACAAGACCCATCGTGACAGAGGCCTTGTGCACCTGATATTCCCACTTTATGGATCCTTTGTTCTAGCCCTACTTGTTCTTCAGTGTGGCCAAGCCGCTTCATGCCGTGTACTCTTATATGTCTCTACCTCTGCATGAATTGTCCACTCCCTCTACCACATATTAGAGAGCTAACTTCCTTCCACCTTTCAAGATTCAGTTCAAATATTCCAGCTCTAGGAAGTCCAATGTGTGTTCACCTGCTTAGCAATCCATCAAATACTCGCCATGCCTCACCTGGCCTGGGGAGTGCAGACACCATGTCTTACCTGTCTTGGTCTCCCCAGCAGTTGATACAGTGTTTGGCACAGCAGGTGCTCAGTGTTTGATGGATGGATAAACGTATGTATCAGTAAAGAGATGAGAGGTCTACAATCCCCCCCAGTTACTCAGCTGCCATTTTGGGAAGTTCATTCTGCGGAGTTAAGGAAATGTCAGTGCAGGTGGTGGGCAGACAGAACAGAGGTGAGGGCGTGGGGGAGTCAGGCCTGGTCCTGGAGAGTGCAGGAGAGGCGTGGGTGGGAGAGCACTGGAGAGAGAGGGAATGGAGGGGTCGGGTGCAAGGAGATGTTGAGGAACAAATGATATTAAATGCAGTAAATTAAATGGAGAACATAATATATGAAGGGAAGATCAAGTTAACACAGCAAGGGTGGAAAAGGCAGTAGCAGAGACGAAGAGCTCTCACTTCATCACTCACTGCACTTCACTTACGGCACCCACCCTCTGGGAAGGCAGCATCAAATTCTTGAGAGACTGGTGTTTGTGCTGTGGGTGCTCTAAGTACAAAACAGTATCTTATGGCTTCCAGATTTTAAGACTGATAGATTATTTCTCTTATGTCCCATGTCTGAGTTCTCAGGCAGCAGGATCATTCGCTCGTGGGAGAGCTATTGTGGTTAACAACTCAGGGTTACTCTAATAATCTCAAAGGACAGTGGGGAATTCACTAAAACAAATAAAAGAGAAATTTCTCTCAGAAAAAAACATGTGCCATATAGAACCTTGTGGGGATCTTGGGGGCAATATTACCGCCAACTCATCTAACAGTTGTGAGTGCGTTGAAACTCCAAGCTCAAGTCACTTAAACACGTATGAGAACCAGGGTCCAGGCTGTGGTGCTCCAGACATGGACGGGAAGGTGAAAAGCCTGACTACTGCCTCTGACAGGATCAGTCCAGCCGGGGAGCACAATGGAAACGGACACGATCACGCACCATCAAGACAAGAATCAAGTGCAATTCATGCCTAGAAAGGAGAGCAGAAAATCTGTAAAATGTGGAGGGGTTCCTGCCAAGGCTTGGCAAGAGACCTTCCAGGCAGAAAAGCAGAGAAAGTTACTTCAGGCGAAGGAGACTAGGGTTGGTGGCTGGGTGCGAGGCCTAACGAAGCACGGGTGGAGGGCTCCAGGGTCATCTGTCAGAAACTGTTCCCCTTCAGCAGCTAAGAGGCATAACTAAACGGGCAGGTGGGGTGTCATTAATGATCATGGGGAAAACTGGGAGGAAGAAACTGAGGTCAGGAGATCAGCACCAAAGGCATTTTATTTTAGAGGAACCAAAATATTTCAAAAAGCACTTGGAAATTCTATCTCCCATGAACGAAAAGAACACAAAATAATTTTCACTGCAGCGTTGAATACAGAATAACAGACTGCCTACTCTCAGAAATGGATTGAATTTTCTAATTCGTTAGGGATTATTTAGATAATAAGAAAATGAATAAATCTGAAAAATCTCTCTAGAATAGCTGTTTCTCCATCCTGTTCTGTAGGGTAGGGGGAGGCTGAATTATTTAATTGGTATATTAATGAGACTATAAAGTTCTAAATGTTCTACCAATTTCTCCCAAAAGCGTACAACTTTTCCTTTCAATGACCTTTATTTGACTTAACTAGAACACTAACATTTTTCCAAGGCTTTTTCCGTATGTGTTAAAATACCAAATGATCTGCTGCCCTCAGAATGTTGTTGTTATTATTAATGCTGATAATAGCCCCAATATGACATATTTACAATTATGACTCATTTTGGAATAACAGGTAATTGGCTTATAGTCCTTTCGAAAATAAGCAGAATAAACGAACATAACTTCAACACCAGGGACTGCAGCTGCACCCTTAATGGAACCAGGTCACAAAACACAACAAAAGCAAAGGTAAAACTCAAATCAGACACAGGCCACAAACCATAGCTGACTGAAGATGCCACAAGTTGACCTTTCACTCACCAAGGGAACCAGATGCGTTTCCATGTATAATGTATATTTTTAAAAGCAAATATTTTATATATAGAATGTAATTTAGGAAAACAAAAACTACCTCTATCTGTAGACTTATAAACAGGAAGCACAAAGGGGTGCCTTTGCAAATATTAACCCGCATGTAAAATGCAATCCGTATTGACCAAATTCCTTTCCTGACTCCTAAGCTTAAAAAAAAAAAAACTATATAATTCAAGGCCATGGTGAGCTGAAAGGGCTCAGATACAAAACGTGCACATCATCAGCCTTCTAGTAGATAAAAGTGTGCCATGCATAGTAGAAAAGATGATGTTTCCTATGGAAATCTATTTTGAGATGCAACCATTTAAAGGCAACCGAGAGCTCAAACCCAAGTTCAACCAAAGAGAAACAGAGCCCAAGCAAATGTACAGAAATGGACAAAGACAATGGAGAAGGAGGGGATCTGTGTTCAACCGATACTCCAGATCAGTAAATTCATCCTGAATTCAAGCCAGTGATGTGCCAAGAGGTCACTCAAGGAACCAGGCAGAAACCATCAGCCAGAAGAATTAGGAACAATGTCAAAGGCAGGTGTGAGGTGTGGAAGGGGTGACCCTGTGACCCTTGCTGCCATGAGGCAGGATGCTCTTGTGGGCTTTCTGCACAGGCTGGCTGGCTCACATGACTCTGTTTAGAAGGATATCAGCCAACAGCTGTGCCACACGGGCTGCAGCCCGAGCTGAGTCCTATCTAGTAACGGTTCTGAGTTCATCCTTAGATGACATGACCAGAAGGATCTGAGAATCATTGGTGGAGACGTACCTGAATGAATATTCCATTTCATACCTTGGCAGTAAATCTTCAGCTATGTACAACATAAATATTGACAATGATACACACAGGTACACTATTTGATAGCCTGACTGCATAATTGCATCTAATGGAGAAAAGCGGGCTCCCTTTCGGTATGCTAAGCCATTGTTTAGCTCGGTAACCGATGTTTCTGAGACACACAACATACACTAGTATAACCGACAGCACCGAAATCTCCACTGATGACTTGCTCATTTCAAGGAATTCATAAAATAACCCCAGTTTGCCCATGGGATACAGATGGCTGTCCCATTCCCATCATGGGGTGGTCTGTTCTGTTCCCAAAACTGTGGCACCATTAGTTTCACGACCCAGCTGCCAAACAGATCAAATTATAAGGCAAGATATTATCAGACCAAGGTCATAAATGTATTACTGACATTTCAAGCTGAACACATCATCTTCCCAAGGATTTAATTTCTTGTTTTCAGGATAAATTTCTTTTTATTGCTGCCTCCCTATCCCCAAATATTGTGGAAATTAGTCCTGACTACTTAACTTGTCTTTATCAAAATTGTAACGACTACTACTTTATCTCCTACCTCCTTTCCAGGTGGGCATTTTAGCTTTTAGACGATACCTTCCATCATTTGCCTATTTTCCCCCCATTTCTCTGCTATTATCCACCATGGCCTTTCCAGTCTGAAAATCGTCAGAGAAAATAAGTAAAAGAACGAAATACAGGGTCTGTGAGCTGGTGATAAGTGCTGCGGAGGAAAATAAAGGAGGGCGAGGAAAGTGTGGTAGGGAGGAGTGGGGCTGGGGCAGTGACCTTTGAATAAGGCAAAGACGGAGGGAAGGGCCAGGCAGAGGAGGGGCAGAGGGAACTGTGATCACAGGCCTGGAGGTCCCTCACGCTGGACAGACAGCATGGAGGCTGGTGTGGGCCAGAGTGTATAGGAAATAAGTGGTGGTTTTGGGGGTGGAGCCTAAGAGACTGCAGTGAGGATGTGGAAATTTTTCCCTCTGAAGGAATTGCAGAGCCATGGAGGGTCACCAAGCAGAAAAGTGATACTCTAATGTTGGATCAAACAGGTCCAAGACCCTAATTTAAGCTGAACAAATCAAGGGCCAAAGAAGTGACAGCCACCTCAAAGTCAGTGCAGAGCTTGAAAGAAACACAGCCTCGACTCGCAGCCCAGTGCTCTGCCCCCTCCTGGATGCTGTCCCACAGAGCTGTCTCTAAGGTTATCTTTTTTCCTCACTCAGGCTTGTGGGACAACTGAATGCTTCCCCCTTTTTCAAATGGCAATTTGTCCTGAAGCGAAATCGGAGTTGGCAGTGAAACAGGCATGGACCTGTAGCCTACAGAGCTGTTGCCCCTGTAAGCAACAGCCGGTGCGTGGTTTACTCGTGGAGTCCAGCAGAATAGCGAGAGCAACAACAGACAGCTTAGCGTCTGGCTGAGGTTCGGCTGACTGCACTGCAAGTTTGGATGGATTTCAAATTTGGACAGTGAGGCGGCTTCACACGAAATGCAGGTGTATACATCCTACATGCCCACACATCTGTATGCACACACACGTGGATACACACATAGTATATGATGTGACTTGTAACGAGCTGCCCCTGCTTGGTTTCCCACGGCCTCTGATATCAGCGTTAACCTTTCCCTAGCCATGCTCCCAGGTTTGCTACGAGATTTCTTTACAATGGAACATGCCCTTCGCTTCACAAACTTTCCCCACTTCTTTCTTTCAATGACATTAGGGGAAGAGGAGGGAGCTCTGGGAAGTGGTGGGGATATGGACTCGAGATACCCCTGAATCTGAATCCACACTTCATGGCTTATTTGTTATTTAACTTTATTTACATTCTAAATGCAATTGTTGCGGATCTCAGATGATTTACACTCACTGCTGTGGCAGAACGTTGCGGTCAGTAGACCCACCACTGGATCCTCTTATTCAACACGTCCTTCCAATAATTCAGATATTACTGTATCCCAAATGCCCATTCCTATATTTTGGTATCTGCTTTTCACTATAATTATGTTTCTTCTTTATTCTCTAAATGTTATGATTTTAAAACATTTTTCTGAGAAGTGGTCCACAGGCTCTTCACTTATGATAAGTTGATAAAGAGATCCTGGAGATCAAAACCACATTTAAATCCTGAGATAAACTCAGCTCTGTCATATACATTGCTAGGTTTAGTCTGCAAATACTTTGTTTACTAATTTTTGCATCAAACAACAAGGTCCTACTGTATAGCACAGGGAAGTACATTCAGTAACTTTTAATAGCCTATAGTGAAAAAGAATATGACAAGGAATATATATATATGTATGTATAACTGAATCACTATGCTGTACACCAAGAATTAACACAATATTGTAAACCAACTATACTTTCAACAAAAAACGTTGAAATAAAATTGGGAGATGAAACTTCCACTGCCTAGGCTGCTGTCAGGATGAAACGATTCAAAGCAGGCCAGGTATTAGCAACCCCCCTAACACATCAAAACCCCATGTGGGACCTTCCTTTTGAGCAGCACAGGCTAACCGGATGTGGTCACCTGTAAATAAGGTTGAAGTAACTTAGACCCTTGGCATGGGAACGCCGTGGCCACAGGGTTGGGGGTCACTGCAGCACCTACGAGAATAATGGGGACAGCCTGTTGCTCAAGCCACTCCCCAGGCCACAGCCCAGAGCGCTGCAGTCAGGTCTGAGGTCCGGCCGGGAGCGCGCAGCTCCACAGCCACTCGGAGCCCTGCGTTGCGGGTGGTGCTGGGACCGCGCTCGTCCATCACCCTTCCTGGCACCCAGACTCGGGAGTCTCATGGGGGAATTTTTCTCTGCCTCATACTTCCTGTCTCAGCCTTCTGTGGTATCCGGTCCATGCCCCAGGGAAGCAGGGCTTTTACCCTCTGGGACCCAAATCCATCACGGTTTGGTTACAGGGTGAAACTTCCATGTTAACTCACCTGTCGCTCCCTTCCTGTGCTGAACTGCCCTCCCCCATCGATGACATCAGGTCGTATTAGAAGTCCCGACTTGCTTGTCCTTAGCTAAGACTCTGAGCCTCTTGCTAAGTCTTCCTGAGTGGAACCACTCATCTGTGGCAGAAAACCTGGGGTTGTCATCTATGCATCATTGTCCTCGGTCTTTTGGATTTTCTGTTGGGATATGGTTCTCATGCAGGGATATCAGTTTGCACATGAGAAGAACCTGTAGACATTTTGAAAAATACAGACACTGGATCATCCCCCCTCTCCAGCCAAGGCTGGAAGCTTTCTCCCTCTAGCAGGGGTTACACAATCATTTGCTTGGGAATTGACCACACATGTTGGCATAATCACAGTAAATTTCCCTTTACTCAGTGCCTGCCAAGTGGCATTTTCTACTTCATGTTGTCTTTGTACCTTCATTATCACAACTAATCCCTGCATTATAGATTATCACCGTTTCGGTTGAGGACACTCCCACTTGCTAATCTTGAATACAAGTATCTTTGAATCTCTCAGTCTATTTCATTCCTGAGTTTCCTGTTCCTGAAATTAAAGAGTGAATTGTGGACACATGTATTTAATATTCTCTTATTATATGTATCTGACACATCCTCTAACCAATTCATATCTGGAAAAGAGAGATTTTCTCTTTTAAACATTTGCTTTTTCTTATTCTATAGTAGTGCATACACACGGTGGAAAATGTAGAAAACATATAAAGTAAGAAAATTACAGCCATACATTATCTAAACACCAGAGGACAATGCTATGTCATTTTGGGCATTTAACTATTTTTATTAATATTTTATCATAAAATTTCCCTAGGGCAAGTTGCTTAACCCTGGAATTGTACTAGCCTTTTTTCAAGTACACAATAACATTCCCAGAAATGACCCCAATATCAAAATAGTATGTGGGGCTGGGAAGGCCACAGGGCTCTCAGCTTATACTCTGAGTCCTACAAAGAATGCTGTTAATTCACTGATGTCACGCATCTGATGCCTGTGAGTCACTCACCCACTCAGCTGGCTCGGACTGAGACCTACTTTATACCAGCTGCCGATCCAAGTGCTGGGGAGACCCCAGAGCGAGCCTGGATCACGGCATCACTGTCCTTCTTCATTTGCTCCCAGAATCCTACTCAAGAAGTCCACATGGAATTTGAAGTGTGGAGGCAGGTGAGTTATGGTGAAATTCATTTCATTATGTTCCTTTAGACATATTTAAATAGCATGAAAATAGTTGTCAATTTTGATAAGTTTTCTTTTGCCTTCCTATGTATTTTTGAGGATGGGTATAGTTTGGGGCAGCAAGAGTAATTGATAGATCTCTGGTATGTTACGATTTTCTATGAAAAATTAAGAAAGAAACTGGCACCTTATACAAAGAGAAGAGGCAGTGAGGAAAACGCAAGCCACCCTCGAACTTAGCTACAATTCAGCATTCCTGGTTTTCAAACAAGAGAAACATAATTCAAAGCATATTCCCTAAATACTTCAGTCCAGAGTAGAAATACATGGAGGCAAAGTTCAGCTCACTGTAACCTACAGCAATGTGCTTACTTAAGTGAAGGTATAAACAGACCACAGATACTATAATGCATCCTTTACTTTAAACTAGTTCATGTGAGCCTGTTTCATTTCACATGAATTGCTCAGTACCAATTTAGGAAATATATCCTTCTCCTTGATTGGTAAAAATAGCTCACTGATAACCAGATTCAACAAAATTTACTGTTAAATAATTAACCTATTTCCTTCAGGAAATGCTTTTCTGTAATCTGAGTTAAGCATTTCCTCTATCGGATCTATTTCTTTTCACAGAGAAAAACAGTATTATTTGCACATGAGCTACTTTTACTCCTTTGGAAAAATCTGACTGTGAGCTCAGGGTAAGAGTTTTCTACTGCACAGTAGGGAAAAAAAGGATTCATTTCACAGCGAAGATCAGAATCTTTCTTTTTTTGAGGGGCATGGTGAGCTGGGGGACAAGGGATATGCCTTTGTGCAGAGAGAGACCCCAGTAATCCACACTGAAGCTGAAAGATGAAGCCCTTGTGAAAATGTGGAAGGACACACTGACACCCAAAGGTGTTCAATCGGCAAAAACGGAAAGAAAGAAAGAAAAAATAATTTAACTGCCCTATAAAAAGAATGGACAGAAACTTGGTAATAAGGGAGAGAGACGGAAGGTTAGGGAAGGGAGGAGAAACAATGAAATGGAACTTGGATGCGGTGGGCAGAATAGCAGGTTTCTGGAGCCTACAATGAAGGATGATAAGAAAAAAAGTAAAGTTTAAAAAGTAACAAAGTTTAAAATAGTTTAAAAATTAAAAAATGAAGTTAAAAAATAAATTTTTTTATAGTGGAATGGAAAATTTTAAAATGATGGAGGTTTTTTATTTCAAAATTCAAGTTGTTTGAGTTTCTCCTCCATGCTCCAAACAACAGTAAGGCCTGCTTGTGTAAGTGATTTTGGGGGAGACCACAGAGAGGGGTGAGCTCTGCAGTTAGGTTGGCCAGGAGCAGAATGCTGGTGTGGAAGGCAAGACAGAAGAGAGATCAACAGTTTCATGAGGACAGAAAATCAAAGCCAGAAATTATTTTAAATAGATTAGTGTGGTAGGCAGAAAAATATTCCCCCTCAAGATGTCTATGTCCTAATCCCCAGAGTATATGAAGAGGTCAGATTCCCTGGCAAATGGGGCCTATGTTTGCAGATGCGGTTAAGGTTGCTAACCAGCCGACTCTAAGATAGACGAGCCGGATTATAGAGGTGGGCCCAGTGTAATCACCAGGTTCGTTGAAGGAGGAAGAGGGAGGCAGAAGAGGGGAGAGAGAAGAGGAGATGTGACCACAGGATCAGAGTCAAAGTCACAAAACCATGCTGATCTTGAGAGAGAGAAAAGAGGTCACAGGCCAAGAGATGCAGGTGGCCTCTGGGAGCAAGAAAAGTCAAACATACAGGTTCCACTGAGGCCTTCAGAAACAGCCCTGCCAATAATTTGACTTCAGCAGGATTCTGCATTCAAGTACGCTACAAAGTTAATTTTGTGTTGTTTAGTGGAGAATTTTTCTTTTTTCTTCCTACTACCATGATGTTTGGGGATACCTGTTACAACAGCAACATAAAGCAAATACTGTAAGCTCCTTGAAATGTTCAGAAATTACAGATAACACTGGACTGTCCACATTGATATAGGATTGAGGATATTTGAAAATCAAAAGGACAGTGTGACCTTTGCTAACATCTGCTTTTCTCATTTTTAGGAAGAGAACAGTAAGTCAAAACTTCTGTAGTTATTATTTTAGACAAGTGTCACTTAAAACATTATGTAACCCTGTGCCTTAGGAACCCAAGAGAGCCTCTGTTCTTAGAAGAACATGGATTCAGAGAGATAGGATCTTATTTGTGTGTCCCACAGTGGTCTCTTATTGGCAATGAGAGCTTGGGCAAATCATTTACCCTCTTTAAGCCACAGGATCTTCATTTGCAAAAGGAAGATAAGAATAAGGATTGTTTGGGTGATTAAATTGTACACACACATGCGTGCACAGACACACATACATGTACAACATTTAATATAGTGTCTACAACATACTAGGCACTCAACAAATTCCTGTTATGGATTTTTAAATGCATGTGTAAAAGGAAGAGAAAGTTGTGGGAAGTTGTGGGAAAACTTTGTTCACAGCCCCAAAAATGGCCATCTCTCAAAGGACTCTAATCAGCCCATCCCTAATGATGGGCTCATAAGAAGAAACTATAGCACTTGGGGATTTAAGTTAACATAAAAAGGAAGGTAACTAAGCATAATTATTAAACAACAGGTACGTTTACATTGTTGGCTGGATCACCTTATCTGGAGAGCTTTAATAAGCAGAGAGTCTCCCCTGTTTTAGAGATGGGCACGCAGGAAAATGACGTGGATGGGTGGGCCGTTTTCACCCCAAGATCATGTGACTTAGTACTCACGGAAGTAACACCTCTTGTATGTTATTCCAGATGGACTGTCCTCCCATGATTATTGTCAGCTGTGTCTTCAGTTCAAGGAGACTGCCACCTGGGTCACACTGGAATATTAGAAAGAAAATCCCATTTAAATTTTAGATAGCTCTGACATGAAATAAAGTCATTATTATATGCCTAAAAAAGTCTAAGGAACAGAGAGTAAAGACACTCTTCATTGGGCAACTAAGAGAAAATATGAAACGGTCAGACTGTCAGAACACAAAGCTGTATTCACACATCTTCATTTCTGTATTTTCACAGCCAATACACCAGATCTCCTGGCTAAGTCACAAATCTGCCCTTAAAGAAAGTGATGTAGAAACACGAAGAGTAGTAGTTGACAAACTGGAGCAAGACCACCTCCATGGCTAGGTTGTTCTCATAGTCAGTCTGGTCCTTGGGAGCTCTGCAGCTAGAATAAAGAAAAGTTAGTTCTGTAAAACTGTGAATGGCTTTGAGACCCTCGTCAATGCCACGGACACATGAGTTAACACGGTAAATATGTATATATATACACAATTCACACTGTTTTCATTTAAGCTGTTTTGAATTCCTTAACATAGCTACTATGTTAATTCCAAGTGTACACACTGTTGTAAGAGTTTCTCCCACTATGAACGCAATATCCAACAAGGCAAAAAAAAAAAAAAAAAAAGTCAGCCGTTCCTTAAAATTTATAAGCACAACAGTAACCAATGGGCAAGAACTGCCCTCTGTCAGGTGTAAGTTGACAGAAAGCTACTTATAAACATCCTGCTAAATGATAACCTCCTGTCTCCCTGAACGGGACTTAGGTAGGACTATTGAAGAAAACAAACAAAACACGGGGCAACTTGCTAGAAGCATTTGGGGAACATAAAACAGGTCATCCTCCTAGTTCAGAATTTGAATTGGTCTTGGTGTTTTCAGAAGATTACCACTGAGCAGACCACTGGGAGAACGACCCAGCCACATGCAGCGTGTGGGAAGCAGTTAACTTGGGCCGCTATGCTGCTGGCTGGGATACAAGCCAGAGAGAAGAAACATTTATTAAAGAAGCCACAGCTGATGAGAATGGAGCTACACTAACAGGAACAGCATGCGGGGAAGACACATAACACTGTGATTACTTGTCCTCTCCGTAACACACAAGCAAATCTGCCACTGGAACCACGACCCTCTTCCAATTATATGCAATACAGAGACTATTTACTTTCAAAAATAGGGTACATGATCTAATGTAATTGAAATTATTATTAAGCACTGACCTGTTTACACAGAGCTTGGACATTCTAATGCTTCCTTTTTCCCTTTTACTAATGCAAAGCTGGAGCTATTTCACTTCTCACATAGGCTAGAGAAAATACGTTTACACTTGAAGTTTTCTAAAGACTGTAATGTACTGGAATTGAATTGCCTACAAGATACAGTCTCTGTTTAGACCTGGTTCTAAAACTGGTGTAGAAATGACCTCAGCTGCAGGAGGAGCTCACCAGAGTCAGTCATCATGATTGCCACTTTCTCATATATGGCGTTCAGGGTCACGATGATGATAAAACCAATGAGGGAAGCAGAGATGGGCGTGGCCCACCTGCACAGTCAGGTACTTCTGGATCGGGTCTCTTCCATTCAGGTTCTTGGGAAGTTTTGCAGAAAATACAATGAACACTGAAAGTCCATAGACAATGATCGCAATAACTGAAGCAATGGTCAACGGGACCTGACAACCCAAAAACCCAGCAGCATGAGACTCACTAATGATCGTATTTTTACACAGAAAACTTGCCCCCAACCCACGCTTAAACAGACAAAATGCATATGCTGTAAACCTCACATAAAGGTGAGAAGTGATGTAAATAGCACTTAAATGCCACAAGAGACGTGAATATCAGGCATGTTAAACCTTAAGGGAGGAGGAATGAAAGATGTCAAAAAAAATGAGTGCATCCACTAATGTAACATGCTGACAGCAGGAGCAGCTGAGTGCAGGGCATAGGAAATATATGGTACTCCACTTTCTGTGAAGTTTTCTGTAAACCTAAAACTGCACTAAAGAAGGAAGCCTGCTAAGTATATCTTTAAATGGCTGAAAATGGAATAACTGGCAGCATGTTCTTTCATGTTCTTTTGGAGACAATTCTGTGATAGCAGAACCAATGAAAATACCCCTTCTACATCTATAGAATTACTTAGGTTATGAACTAGTTGTAACCCATGAAGGAGATACGCTTCCTTTCAAGGGAGAACCTATCACTGATTCAGGGTTCAGCAGGTGCTAACTGTCATCTTCATTCTGAATAAGACCAGTGAAGCTGTGGATGTGCCACAAGGGAAATAGTGGAAGTGACAGCAGGTCTCTGCTGATGAAAGCTTCACATGGTTTTCATACTCCTTGAGATCTTAAAATGGCAGGTATTCATACTCCCTGCATTTGCACAAGGTTCATGTCCCTTATCCATTGTAGTTCTGACTGTGTGGACCCAAGGGCAACGGGGGTGTCTGAAGCATAATTTGCACGTGGCTGATAGGGTTTCAGCTTCTCACTAGGCAGGTATTTTTCCGCCCACTGAAGAATGCACATTAAAGTTCCCATTTTTAAACTGTTTTCCTTCCATCTACCTTCTTGGTCATAGTCCAGAAGCATGTACTCTGTGTCCCTGGCCGCTCCTGATGGCTGCCCCAGAGAGAAAGCTACAAAGATTGTGAATTTCAAGACTAAGTGAACCACATCATGTTATTTACAGTAACAGCGGGAGGCTGGCTTGAACCTGCAGGGGAGAGCAGAGGGAGTGTTTACAAGCCCCTCCTGGAGCCACACTCCTGCATCTGGATCCCAGTTCTGATGCTAGCTGTGGGGCCTTGTGCACATTTCTTAACCTCTAGAGGCTTCAATCTCCTCACCCATATAATGGGTGGGTAATAATAGCAATTTATAGGACTATTCTGATGAGTCAATGATTTACTAACTGTGAAAACATTTGGGACATTAACCACAGGCATGTGAAAAACTCTACCTAAGTATTAGCTATGAATATGGTGACCAAATTCTTAAAAAGGTGTTTTTCTTAGTTTTTAAGCCATCAGTTTGTAGAGAAAGCATTTTATTTCCTCCTCTACTCTCTTTCTTCATCCTTTTCTTCACAGTTAATGCTTCATGCCTGTGAAAGGAATAACTTTTTGGTGTGTGTGTGATTAAATGTGAAAATTAGTTAAGACTGAGAAAAATGTATTATAGAAGGTATATTAAGCCTTCCTCTCTTCTACAGCACATATAGGCCATTTAAATAGTGTGCATTTTTAAAAAGTCTTCATAATAATTTTTAAATTATGTATTAAGAAATCATAATAGTTAAGATTTTTAAAGGCTTACTATTGCTTCAGCACACATCTATTTTTCTAAATCCTCACAATCACCCTGTGGGGAAGGTAATATTATATCTCTTTTACAGATGAGGAAGTGGAGCCACGTGGAGATGATGCAATTTGCCCCAAATGAAGCAACTATTAAGTGAAAGAACTAAAATACTCAAAGAGCCCAAAGACACACTAACTGTAGAGCACTGTCTCCTACATGGTCTGTGAAATCAATTCTAATTCATTTCAGAACTTTTACAAACTTGAATCATTTCCATTTTTCTTCCAAGCACTTAATGGGTTCAATATTTCTAAAGAAACAGGAAAGCTTTCCATTCTCCTTCCTCAAGTTTCTTCTTACTTATTATCTTTTCTGATCATAACTTTAATATTTGCTCATTAAAGAAAATTTGAAAGTACTCAGTAGTGGACAGAACTGCTGTCCTGGATCTGTCCCCAGTCTTAGAAGAGGACCCAGATTTTGCTTTAGGATAAAAAACCTCCCTTCTGTTTTTAGTCGTGTGATTTAAGCTCGATTGACCCACTCTTTCTGAAGCACCATAGGTAGATGTAAGTTGGTTTTAGACAAATAATACCCCTCATTCTATTGGCCTCACACATGATTTGAGAATTGGCAAATAACCCAGGAAGAGCCACTATTATGTGAGGAGATACGTGCTGGTGCCCATGTGAATGATAAGCTTCCTCTATCAAGAGAGGAAGCTGCCAAAAGAGAGCTCTGTTTGTTTGGATGGATGTGTGATCTGGGATGCTGAGTGCCTAGAAGCAGCATGCTGAGACATCCTTGGACACAGAATGAAGACCGGACAAAAGCAGCCCTTGTCATCATCTGGGCTACAGTATCTCTCCTTGACTGAAGCCAGACCTCAGACCTGAGGTTTTCATTTACAGCAATCAATAAATCCCATGCATCCCCATTTTTTGGTTGTTGTTTAAGCACATTGGAGATTGATTTTGTCACCTACAATCAAAAGACTCCAACTCTGAAAATGAATAAAAAATAAAATAAGAAAAATGCTTCCAACTTTAGACATAATTCCTTCAGAACTGTGCATTGTTTGTATATTACAAATGATTTTATATATTAATTTTTTTCTCAAGCCTAACATAAGTATAACACTTTGACATGTCATAAAATATTTTCATGGACACAGTTTTTCATGGCTGCATATTATTCTACTATGTGAAGGGTTGGAAGAATATTTTGGCTGAGATTTTATATATATATATACATATAAAAGTGTGTCTGTGACTTGCATCCATACTGACTTTTCCCTGCCATTTTGAAATACTTCCTGATTAAAAGTTTTTCAAAGCTGAATTAGTGGATTAAAGCACATAAATATTTTTTACTCTTGATATGAACTGCCGGACTGCTTTCTAAGAAGGCTGGAAGTGTACAGCAGAAATTAACACATCATTGTATATTAACCATACTTCACAAAAAATATCCAATAACCTAGGCATGGGATTGGTGATCACTGGCAGTTCATCCTCATAAACAGAGCTGTGTCACTTGAGAGGTGGAAAACTATTTCATTTTGATGTGCACTGACTGAATTACCATTGGAGTGTGACATCTATTTTTTCCTTTGTGAATGTGTGTTCATCTTCTCTGTCTTCTACACTCCTGAGTTTTTTTGATGATACGTTTCAAATGATCTGAACTCTCTATGTATTAAAGGAATTAGCCCTTTGTCTTATTTGTAAACAAACAACATCTTCTGGTGTTTTGTTTAAAATTACAGTGCTTCTGATGCATGGAAATCTTTATATATTTTCCTCTGAAACTTACGGTTCATCTAGAGGTTGTATATTCATCCATATTTATTTCTAGTTTTTTTCTAATTGTGTTACTTTTTTAAATATTTCTGGAATTTATCACAATATATGGTTCACTGTATGATTTCAATCTTTTCTTTTCCCCCCAAGTAGCTAACAAGTGTTCCATTTACTGAATATCCTTTATTTATCTCCATGATTTGTAATGTCTTCCATCTCTTATATTAAATTATTATTGATATCAGAGCCCATATCTGGACTTCCTGTCCTATTTTCTAATCTGGCTATTCTTGAACTAGTAAAACGTTCATTATCTTATTAATTATTATATTACTAATAGGATTTTATTCACAATAAACCCCAAATCAATTTTATAACTTCTGATATTTTGGAGATATGATCTTTTAATCTAGAATCATGTGATTAATACATAATTTGTATCTTTCAGTAGTTTTTATTTTTATTTTTCATAGTTCCTGCTATCCTTTTGTTAGGCTATTCTTAGATATTTTACCTTGGTTGTTACTCTTGGAAAATTTTAGAATTTTTAATGCCTCCATCTGGTCTCTTATTCAGACCCTGGAGAATCCTAAACCACTGATCTGATTTTAACAAATGAGGTGAAAAGAATTGGGGAAAGCACTGTGAGCAGAGGAGACGGTGGAACCTCCAGAGTGGTGCCCTGCATTGGCTCAGATGTTCTCTGGAGAAAGTTTTCTCTATGAGACTACATATTTCCCAGCTTGACTTTCAGTTTTCTCAGCATTTCACATTAGATTCTAAAAAGTCTGTGGCAGGTTCTTACCCAGAAAAAGAGCACTTGCACAAAGGGTTATATGTATAGACTTTCCCCAGCTGGTAAAGGGAACACGCTCTTCATCCTAATTTAAAAAAACAAGTTTAGTCATTCAAGTGATTACACCAATGAAATGAGTTTTCTCCTAACTGGTCACTAAATCCTAAACATAATTTAAAAAATAATAATAATTTTCAGACATAGCCTCCTTATTTGTAACTGTATGGGCTTTTTTCCTTCTTTTTTTTTCTTTTCTTTTCTGTTAATGATGTCAAACACAAAACAAAATATGTACAGTATTCATTTTAATACTATTTTTTTGAAAATGCACATGTGAACAGCAATCTGTTTCCCTGCCATGGTCTGAGCTTGGGGGTCTGGGTACCTGACGAGGCCAAGCTGTAAAGCTCTACTCCTGAGCTTGCCTTAGATTTCAGAAGTGACGGTAGTGACAGCTTAGAGTCCGTGCAGGACAGAATGTTTCACAGGTGTCTGCAGCTACCTGGTCTCCCGTGTGTGTTCCTTGGTTGAGCTTTATGTGTTAATTAGCTACAACTATAAAGTTTTAGAGTTTCCATTTTAGAGTTTATATTTAGTTTTTTTTAGAGATAAAATCAGTAAGACTCAAGATTTACCTGGATTATAAAAGCAGATATAGCATAATAATAGGTGGAACTAAGTACATGGCCCTCCCTCTGTGCCAGGAAGTCTTCCAAGTAGATTCTGTACATTAATTCGACCCGTCCTTACCACAGTCATGAGGAAGCAAAACTATTATTTTTATTTTATAGGAAACTATGGCACAGAGAAGTTAAGTTGTCCAAGATCACTCAGGATCAAGCTGCTTTGTTCAAATATGTATTTAGGCAACTTCATTCCCAAGCTCTCACTACCACAACACTGGCCTCTAAAAAATGGAGCATGCATTTGCAATTAAAGTAAAACGCTTCAATTAAAAACTAAAAAAAAATAAACAATTTTTTAAATAAGGAAGAACGATAAAGTGAAATGAGTCTTCATCTTCAATTTTTCAACAAGCATGTTCCATTGAAAATTTAAACTTATTAGTTGGCAATTTTAAATTTAAAATTGGCAGTTTAAATGACTAAAAAACTTTTCTTCAGTATTTTTTCTATGCTGCCAATATGATACGTTTTTGTTTTTCAGGACTCAAAAATATTATGAACATCTAATTTTGTCTAAGTTTCAGCTTTCATCTCTGGATGTATATTCTTTCACCAACATATGGTTTGACCCCCATCTTCAGTTGTAAACAATGGGAAATATTCATAATGGGGATTATTAGAAGCTTATTACATTGTGTAAGACAAATGTCCCTTTCTATTGGTAGCTGAACCTCATTTTTTTCCATTTATAAAAAGAGGAGTTTGACCTGCTCCCTCCAGACCTTTTCACTGCCAACATTCTGTAGATCTGTGATTCAATTTATAAAGTCTATAGTTGGAGATATTTTCAGATGCTCCTAGAAAAAGCATTTTGTTTCCAAGTGTTATTCACGCTCACAACCTACTGTCCTGCTGCTGCTGACTGCAAGTACCAGCAGCTCTAAATTTTCTCAGCTGATGGAAAGAAGCAATAATACATATGACTCAAAAAATCATTTTTTCATAGCTCTGGAAAGTTGATACAAAGAAATATAGTTTTATTTTTTTAATTTTGCAGCAGTAGTGGCAGTAATAAATTTACATTTCCAATTATATAAAATGCCTAGCTCAAACACTGCTCAAACACTGATGGCACCTCAACAAAGGTTTCCCTTCTTCTTCTACCCTTTCTCTGACTTTAGGATGGAGCCACGCTCTTTGTGCACATCTCAACCGGAAGTGGGAGCAGTGACCGGAACTTAGTTCAAGACAAAGGGGCACCTAGTCTACGATGAAAAGGAGGCTTCAATAATGAAGGCACATGTGAAACAATGGGATTCAACTATAAAACCAGTGTGTCTTTCCTTCTAAATCCATGTCATTGCGGATAATTTTTTTTTGCATTTTTTTATTGGTGTTATGAAAGGATAAAAATCAATGCCTCTTTTCTTATACATTTATGCCAGACTTTTTCTTTTCCCCATTTTTACTGTTATTATGAAGGAAGGACCACACTTCTCTTCTGTGTCCACCATTCCGGGAAGTGCTCCTTCAGCTTGGCTGCACATTAGAATAACCAGAGGAGCTTTAAAAACTTCCCTATGCCAGAATGCAACCCAGGCCACTAAGTACCATCAGAGTTTGCAGTGATGGAATCCAGGCACCAACATTTTTTAAGGTCCCCTGGTGATTCCAACATGCAGCCAAGGCTGACAAGCCCAGAAGTAAACAGACTAAAGTGCATCTAAACAGCGCCCGCTTTTCCTGGGTAATCTCATCTGTCTCCATGTGGGGACACCGCACCTCCTATTCTGGCCTGACTTGTTCTTCCCACTCAACCGTGTCCCGTTTGTACTCAAGTTCTGCCTGGCGCCGCTTCCAGAACTCCAGAATTAAGGTGACTAACAGACATAGAGAGCAGCAGAATGTGGATCTTCAGTGATGACTGATGCTTCAGAAATCTGTACTTAATACTTATTACACTTAACACTTTGGTTAATGGTTAATAAAGTCACATTTTATTTATAGGTGATACTAAAGAGAAACATGAGTTCATGCCTTTTTTTAAGAAAAAAGAAAATGTAGATAATTTATT
Organism: Camelus bactrianus; assembly: GCF_048773025.1. Classification (NCBI taxonomy): domain Eukaryota; kingdom Metazoa; phylum Chordata; class Mammalia; order Artiodactyla; family Camelidae; genus Camelus; species Camelus bactrianus. Next base: position 3,466,038 of record NC_133573.1, on the reverse strand, counting down.
GAACTTGTGAAAACAGACTATGTAGCTCTCTAGCTCGGGGGAAACGTATTAACGTGATGGTCAGAGGCAGGTGACTGTGTCTGATGCTAAAGGACCTGCTACCAGCACATTATGCCCACTAAAAACACAAATATCGGGGGGAAGGGTGGGTACAGCTCAGTGGTAGAGCACGTGCTTTGCATGTACAAGGTCCTGGGTTCAAGCCCCAATACCTCCATTAAAAAGAAAGTTAAAAAAAGCACAAGTAACTGTCATAATTTAAAAGCAGTGCACGGTCCACCCTCCAAGACTTCTCCTCACATCCCTCTGTCTCTTCTGTCCGAAGGACCTGAGGGTGGGGAAGGGGATGAGAATGCTTTAGTAGCCCCTGCATTTCTATTTTCCACCAACCCAGTCACACAAAATTAAAATAACATTATTAAATATGGAAAACTGAAATTTTCCTCAATCTTCGGTAAAGTAATTTTTAGAAATTGTCATTCTGTTTTAAGATTCGCAACTTCAAATAGTAGACAAATCAACATGAAATGTTAATTGAAAATGCAGCTTCAGGCTAAGTCCCCTAAGCCCTTCTTCCAACCAGACTTACCCCTAGGCCCCAACTCTAGAGAAATTCCAAAATAACCACTGTTCCCTCCAACTTTATACCTGAGCCTCTACCATGCTCTGAGAATAAAGAGAAAAAAGTCACTGTCCCTGCTTCCGGGAGCTCCTAGGTGCACAGGAGTCATCATGAAATGATGGATGAGGAGGCGTGTTAAGAGGGCTTGCATAACAGTCAGCAGAGGGTGCTTGGGGCAGAGCGCCAGAACTGTAGCCAAGGCTCTCCCAGAGGAGGGAACCACCGTGGTGAGTTCTGAGATGCCCTAGAAGTGATCAGATGAAGGTATAATGTTAAGGCCATTTCTCCCTGGGGAGCTGCACATGAAAAGGAGGGAAGCCAAAGAAAGCCAGCTCCCTTCCAGGAACTGCAAATAGTCTAGAAGTGAGCACAGGATGTGGGAGGCAGGTGAGGCAACCAGGTGGAGAGATCACAGGTACACATCACAAAGGACTCTTTGTGCCTCCAAGGTAGAGGAGACATGCAAAGTGATCTAAAAAGAGACAAGATAGAGGCCGGGAAACCTTTTTGCAGGTTCATCTGAAGGCCTGCTGAGGCCCCGCCAGGAGGAGAGAGAAGAAAACAATTCAGAAGTTGGACGGACTGGCCACAGGTGTGATGGAAGGGCAGGGAGAGATCAAAGATCCCGGGCAGCTTTCTGGCTTTGGCATTGTCCTAAATTATAGTCCCATTCCCTGAAATAAAAAGGACAGGAAGAGGGGCAAGTCATGAGAGGAGACAACTGATTCAGTTCTGGCTGGGTGCCTGTGGGCTCCAGGAGAGATGTCCAGTAGGCAATTAAAATCCAGCAATTGGGAGAAAGTTCTAGGCTGAGACAAGTAGTTTTCCTGTTTCAAGAGGCTAATGGGTCTGAGTGGACAAGCTCACAAGAAGAGGTGTAGAGGGGTAGATCTCACATTCCTGCACATGGGAAGCATCTGGGAGCCTTTAAATAATAGTGCACCCCTGCCTGGAGCGGGGACTTTGTACTGTTTATTGTTTTTCAAATACTTCTTTCCTTTTTTGGGGGGGAGTTAGCTTTATTTATTTTAATGGAGGTACTGGGAATTGAACCCAGGACCTCTTGCATGCTAAGCAAGTGCTCAACCACTGAGCCATACCCTCCCCACCTTTTTTTGTTTTTAGACATTAGCTCTACTGAGCAGTCAGTGTTGAGAATCAACCTGTAGAGAGCAGAGAGCCTTGGGGTAGAAATCAAGAAGAAGCTGCCCAGAGCCCTGCAGACCCCACCAGGGGCAGCCGGAGACACAGGGAGCCTCGGACAGGCTGTGAGGAACATGAATTCAACACTCCCCAATGGCGATGACAACAAACATATTTCAAGCACCCACTTCCCAGCAGTGTTTGTTCTGAATTTACTAGTTTTCCAGTAATACTGAGTGAGAATACAAATAATCTGGACACAGGGATCAAATTCAAATGCTTGTTCTGACCATTCTTAGCTGCGTGATTACTGATTAAAAGGTTACCCGTCTGCCACGTGTAAACTAGGGGACCTAGAACCGTGTTCGTGGGCTGCTGTGATCATAATGAAATGACAATTATAAAGGCCCTCCTGACTCTCAGAGGTAATTGCTACTATTGTCCCCATTTGCGACACCAAGAAACAGAGGCACGGTAAGCTTGAAACATTTGCCCAAGATGAAGGTGGGGTCAGGACTCAAGCCAATGACTTCTTTGATCCAGAGCCAAGGATCTTCTTACTAGCAACACGTCACTGCTCAGGCTCCCTGCTCCAAAAGCCGCCTCCCTTTGGCTCAGTTCCATGGCGCCTGCGCTGCACAGATGTCATCACTGTCTGTCTGCCCGCCCGGTGTCTGACCCTGGCACTGCTCCCTCTGTCCCACACACCGCTTCCTTGGGCACACCAACCCTCACGAGGCCATTGCTGTGGCTACTCGGATGTTTACATGGAAACCCAGGTGGCAGCCCAGCTTTTTGCTATAGCTGCTGCTGTCAGTGGAGGCAAAGAGCTCACAGTTGGTGGGGGAGGCCACTTCTGGTCTCCTCCTTGGCTGGAGACCTGGATGGAATTATGTTTCCCTCTGCAACTTAGACATCCAGCATGAGAGATATGTAAGGCCATCTGGCCTCGCAACGTAGATATGATGCCCCCGCAGTTGTACTTATCATTGTAATCGCCTGGCTCCACCAGGGAGCAGAGGCCATGGCCTGTTGTCCACCAAATTTTGTTTCCTTGCACAACAGCTACAATGGGGTGAGTTAACACTGGACCAGAAAATCTACAAAGCCCTCGAGTACTATTTCCTGACACTTGCAGGTCACCCAAATACCCCAGATCCTCCAAGTAAACAAGTAGAAAGAGGAACTGAGCTGGCTCGTCTGTCAGACCCCTGATGACAGGACTGATTTGGCCTCTCCTGCTCTCGGGATGATCCGTTCTCCTTCTGTGTGCCCTTCCCCGAGTGAAAGAGATTGTTCTTTTTTAATGGGCTAGGGAGTATTTGTGCCTCTCTCACCAGAACCTTCAAAAGAAGAGCTCTTGGTGTGAATGGAAGCAACGCACCCATGTATCATGAGCTCAGCTACCCAGCAGCCTCATCTAGCCAAGGCTGTGGCCAACACCAGGGGTTCATGCTGTTGAGTTTTGAGTCCGGAGAGCAATGCCTCCACCACTGAGAAGCTGCCCCACCACTTGTGCCCTTGTCCCCATCCAGGGGGAGGTGATGCATCCATGGGATGAAAGCCTTGAGGGCACTAGGTGACTGTGGACCAAGCTGTGTCTGGCCGGTCCTGCCCCCCATGTGATCCATGTTAGCCTCACGTGCAGAAAGTCCCCAAAGAGACCTCTGCTTGAGTGAATAGGTCACCAATAAGCCAACTCTCCTCGGGCCGCCTAAGAGTCAACACTGTATACACAGTGAGCCACCCACTCACTGAAGTCCCCAAGGTTCACAGCTCCCTAATGGGATACCAGGAAACCCCAGCAAACAGAAGACCCTTACTTTATAATTGATTTGAGAATTCTACTGCCAACTCTGCCTTCCAACTTCCACTTATGAAGTAATTTCCACTCTGTCCCCTGCTCTGCAATTGTGCAATCAATCCAGAGCTCCTTCATGAGACAGGAGGGAAGGGGGCCGGGCACAGCCATTAAAAGAATGGCACAGCCATTAGCACCAAGACGGTGGAAAATTCAACTACCAGTAAAGTTTGATCTTCAATACACACTTACCGAAATACAGCAGGATGCTAGATGTCACTCCCACAGGTGCCAGGACAGGTTCAAGGCTGACCATAAAAGGTCAAAGGGTGAGTTCTGGCCCAATTTCTGGGAATCCCAACACGTTCCCCAAAGTGGTTGGAAAATTCCTCACACTTATAAGCATATGAAGATACTGAGTGCATAAAAACTAACAACCCCACACCTCGTGGCTGCTCTCTCTGCTGAGGGAGACAGCCCAAACTCTGTCTGTGGAGTGTTTATCTACTTTTACTTTAAACTGGAGCACCCAACCCCCACACCTCATGGCCTTTCTCTTGCCTTCTGAAACAGCCCACTCTGTCTATGGAGTATATATCTCTCTGAATAAATCTAAATTTACCGAACTGTGGCTCTCTCTTCAATTTATTCCTGTGGAAACCAAGGGCCTACACTTGGCGAGGTGCATCCCAAGGACCCAAATAAGACCTGGGATCCGGCCATCCCCTCCCCGACATTTTCCTGTATCATACATTACTTCCCAAAGGATCTCACCTTGTGCACTCCAAAATAGACAGCATTCATGTGTCCTGACCTGGATCTGCTTCTGCGTGTATCATTTCTCACGTCCACTAGAATGTCACCTTCATGAGGACAGGGATTTGGTTCTGTTCACAATGGAAGCACCAGCACATAACAGGGGCTGGAGAAGTGTTAGCTGTATGAATGAGCTGTGGGAAGTCCTGGGGATTCCACCTGCAACTCCTAGCCACTTGGGTCCCAGCTGACTACAGGTGCTCCCTGCTACTCATGGCTGACCTCTTGCCACCACTCTCTGCTCTGCCTTCACCTGAGCCGGGATGAGCTGAGATGGGCACACACCCCGGAGAGCATGGCGGCTGGTTCATGAGGTTGCAACACACTCGCCCTCTGACTGCCAGGGGTTACTTACGATGGACAAACTGAAGGCAGCCCCATGTGCACCGCCCTGCCCCACAACTCACTTGAAGCACCAGCACTGCACACAGGGGAAACGCTGGCCCTTTCCACCCTAAGGAGAGGGACTATGGGTGAGAAGAGGGTCTCTGTCAACTAACAGTCTCTTTACAAGCCCAGTCTTAGAAAATCTCTTTAAAGACACTTTTGGTATCTTCCTTGTGTTTCTGTAATCACTCTAGATTTTGTCATTTTCATCTATGCATCAGAAATACAGATGGTCTTGAAATCTCTATTGTTTTTCAATGAAGAAAATCCTCAATTTCCTTCTCTGCTAAGAAAATTACTGCACTTTATATTAAAAAAAGCAGCTTCCTTTCATGAGTTTCTATCTTCAAACACCTAATTTCACAAGAATCAGTGAAGCATGGCAGGAAAATCATGCTGTGCTTTATCACCTACTGGTGGGCAGGGATGAAATGAATGAGGACTGATCTCATGAGACGGGAAGGCTGGGGCTGTCTTAATCCTGCTACAGATGGAAAGGTCCATATCTGTGAGGTTGAGGAAGGACCAAGGATGTGAAACCAAAATTTTCTAACCCATTTCTCTTTTTCAGACTCCCAGACAAAACAGTGTCATTGTATCAACAAAAACAAGAACATCTGCACCCTTCTAAATGCACGCTACAGATTTACTACTACACACGGCACTCTGTCACTGACCTAAAGGCTGATGACAGCCCAGAAATTTGCAGGGATCTTATTCTGTGCTCATCCCTTTTTGTCTTTGGAACCTCAGGAAATTTGTCTCCTCTCCGTGAGTGTCATTTTCCTCATACTTCAAATGGGAGTGTAACAGTCATTCATTTGCTCAGTGTCTATTTGACAACAGGAGACGGCTTATGAAAACAACAACAATAAAAAGCAAAATAGCAACTCTGATCTGTGATGTCTTCCTCCTCCTCCCTGAACATGAACTTACAGGGTAAAATGGCATTTTTCACTAATTCCCGAACTTAAGGAGCAGTTCTGATAAGGTAGTCACAGGACTGCCGTGTAACCGAGAAATGACCTGGTGAAAAAGAATGAATTAGCAGCAAATCCTCGAAACCCATAAGGGTGCAAACACTGGGAGCTACAGGCATGGGTGGGAGTTCCTTAGTTCCCCATTTCACAAAGTCAAGAACGTTGCAGGGTCCATGAAATACACAGATATCCCAGTACAACCACACCATGTTTTGGAGTACACCGGGGCCACGTCGCTGCTGACCTGCACTGCTGTGTGTCCCAGAGCAAGAGCCCTGGGCGGGGGTGACTGTGTTTGAGGCTGGAAAAGAACTTCCTGTTCTGTCTCTTTTGCTCTCTCTCTTCCTGCAATAAAACAACTGGTAGGACTCTGGTGGGGAGAACTGCACCCACTTTCTCTGGCAAACCACACACCAGGCAGCTCTAGCTGATCTGAGAGAGGACTCTTCAATGAACATATATACACCAAAGTCAGGCAGAAGGCTGCCTGTGACCTTGGGAATCCAAACCAGCTTGTCCTGTTAATCAGGATATTAGGCATCTAAAGAAAGTGTGCACCAGATGAAGACGATGCCTTAGACAGCGTTGGTGGTTATGTCCAGCAGTGTCTAAGGACAAGTCATGCTCTGGTAGATGGGAGCATTTTGGTTGCTTTCAGAGTTTTCTACTGAAGGGCTGGGACATTTCACTGGGCCTTGAAACTCCAGACCTCTTTACTCACAAATGCAGACAAGGTAGGTGAGCCAACTCAGCCTTTATTCCAACTTCCTAATCAAAAGGCTATGAGGTTGAAAATATATTTCTCAGACTCTTCTGCAGCAAGGGTTCCAGATGTGGCTTTAAAAATGCCCATCAGAGATTGAGGTTTGCAAATATTAACTACTACATATAAAAATAGCTAAAAAAAATTAAATTTCTTCTGTAGAGCACAGGGAAATATATTTAATATCTTGTAATAACCTTTAATGAAAAAGAATATGAAAGGGAATTTATACATATATACGTGTATATGAATGACTGGAACATTGTGCTGTACATCAGAAATTGACACATTGTAACTGACTATACTTCAATTAAAAAAAAAATATATATATATATAATGCCCATCAGCAGCATCTGAGTGTCACTGAAAGCAGAAACCCAGATGAATGGAGGTAGAGGTGGTGGAGGAGCTACTTTATTTTGCTGGGGTGGATGCAGCTGGCATGGCAGAGATCTAGAAGGAATGGTCACAACAGCCACTCACTGATCTGCAAGTGATTTAGGGTAACAACTTCCTGAAATCCTCCCCACCCCTCCTGATGAACCAGGTGTCTGGCGTTTCTCTGGTAATCACTAGGTGCAGCCTGGAACTCAAAGGTAAAAATTAAAAACTGCAGTCAGGCTGCGAAGAGACTGGCAGGATGCGTTGGACAAAAGTAGATCAGAAACAACATGGAATGGGGAGGGGATAGAACGTGTGCTGAGGACCGTGACTTCAGTGGTGGATTGACTGTGTTGAGGACTCTGATTCAGTATGAGTAGATGGATTGGTGTGGACTAAAATGGTGGCCATTGTTCAGATAAGTGTGTGATTTGGACTATATTTATTAGAGGAGGGTTATTTTTTCCACTTCAACATTGATCATTTCTAGGGAGCAGAAAAATAATCTGCCACAAAACTTCAAAGTGCAAAAGAGATGCTACGGGATGATGGTGATATGAAAAATTTCATTTCTGCAGTTCGAAGCCTTCTTTAATGAGGTTCACAGGAGTAGGTACTTAAAATAAAATAAGATACTTAAAATAAAGACATCATCATATGTACATATCCTTAAAGCTACAATATGGAGCTATAAGTGGGCCTGAAATGTGTTCTGCATTCTAAAATCAGATGAAATAAAATCAGTAGATCAATATGCCTGTCGGCTCTATAAACATGATGTAGCTAATGATCACAGAAAGCAAGATCAGCTAGGAAATATGAGATTTGTCTTTTCCAGTGTCAAATTTAATATTTTTGCTTTACTTAAAAAGCATTTTTTTAATTAGGGCTGTGAGCATCCATTTGTACACGGGGTTCAGTAGATGTGTTCAGATGTTCTAGACAGTGAATCAGAGCAAAGAGTGAGGTTTAGACAGTAGTTAAATGTCTCATCAGTGTGAACATCATCCACATACTGCTATACTGAAAATCCTTAAAAGTGGGAACTTCATTAAAGCAACGAAAAGAGAGGGAAAAAAAATAGCCACAGACTAGTGGAAGTTTTGTAACATGTAAAAATGACAAAGGGCTATTCCTGAGCATATTTTTAAAAACCACTACACTTTAATAAGGAAAACAACAAACTGACAACAGGTTGCACACTGCTCCCTTTAGGAGAAGCCATGCAGATGGACTCTTATCTGAATGGGGCTGGAGCTGTAGAATTAGTTAGTCTTGCAAGTAACTCAGTTAAAAACAAATGTAAATGGGATACACTTCTAGAATATCTGAGTAAATATGTTGGAAAACTTACTCCTCTATGAAACAATGATAATGGCAAAATTTGTCAAAATTAACCTCTGCAGAACTCTGGAAATTAAACCAAGGCTTCCAGCAATCCAGGGAGTGTTTATTTGAGAAAAAACAAAACAGCAAAATCTCCATAAAGATAGTGAGTCTTGTGGCATTGTAACTTGATGTACCCCCATCCCCGTATCCTCACCTAAATGGTGGCCTTTAAAAGCAACAGTCTCACAATCAAGGTAGGAGCAGATGTGATTTGAAGTTACCTAAAAAATCCGTCCCCAGAGAGCTGTCAGTACTTGATCTATCTCAAACCCATGCTGTGCAAACAGACTGTCCCCAGAGTGTTTGTGGAAAACAATCAGCAGTGAGTATGACATTACAACTGCCTGAGGCAGTGGTACCAGTAGAGGCTAACTACATGCTGACTAGGAAAATTCGAAGGCAAAATTGAGTAATGAGACGTTCTGGGGGTGGAGGTAGTGTTAAAAAGCTCCAAAAACTTCCGTGAACTCTAGAAGGCCGTACACATATGTGGCACATGGCAAGGAAAGATCTGAGAAAATTTTAAGCCTTCAACTCTGGCTGAAATTGAGGTTCTGCCTAAGCAAGAACTAAAGGCTATGGAAGAGCTGCAGACTGCCTGCCGGTGCTGAGGGCATCCCTCAGCATGCAGACACACAGCCACCTGGCAACAGCTCAAACGATTGGCTCCAGGCATTGAAAGAAATCACTGTCCATTTATTACAGTGATGACAACTAGGCTTTCTGCACACACACTGATCTCATGGCCATGCATGATAAAGAATACAGACTTTAAAGAATTTGTTCAGGAAAGTAACTAAATAAATAGCTGCAGCAGCAATGACAATGGAAGCAACGATAAGCCCTGGAAAAGAGGAAACTCTGGCTTTCAAATGAGCCACATTTTAATATTTTAAATGTCCAGTTTTCAACAGATAATTACAAGATGTACAAAGAAACAGAAAAGTTTGGCCATAACACAGGGGGAAAAGTAGTCAATAGAAACTCCCTGTGGAAACCCAGACACTGGACTTACTAGACAAAGACATAAATAAGCAATTACACATATGTTCAAAGAGCTAACAGAAACCATGCCTAAAGAATTAAATTATGTGAACATCTCATTGTACAGAGAATATCAATAGATAAAATTTATATTAAAAACCAACTAGAAATTCTAGTGATACAAATATAATGACTAAAATGAAAACTTCAATAAGAGGTTTCTCTGTAGATATGAACTTTTTGTAGAAAAAGTCAGTTAACTTAAAACTACTGAGATTATCCAGTCTGTGGAATAGAAAGAAAAAGGAATGGAAAAAATAATGAACACTGTGTCAGAGATAGGTGGGACACCATCAACAATACTTATACACACATATTGGGAGCGCCAGAAGGAAGGAGAGAAAAAAAGGGGTAGAAAGAATATATAAAGAAATAATGGCTGAAAAGTTCCCAAATTTGATGAAAACATTAATTTGTACATCCCAGCAGCTCAACAAACTCCACGTGGTATAAACATAGAGACATCTAAAATCTGCACATCAGACTCAGTGTGTCAAAAGACAAGAACAAAGAATCTTGACAGTAAAAAGAGAAAAGTGGCTCAACATATACAAAGGCTCCTCAGTAAGACAGTTGATTTCTCATCAAAAACCATGGAGGCCAGAAGCAGTGTGATGGTATCATCAAAGTGATAAAAGGAAAAGACTGTCACCAAGTATTTTATAGCCAGCAAAATGATTCTTCAAAAAAATTAAAGGAGAAATTGAGACACTCGTACAAAAACAAAATCTGAAAGAATCCATTGCTAGCAGGCCTGTTCTACAAGAAATATTAAGGATAGTCCAGCAGCTGTAAATGAAAGGACACTCACCTGAAAAATAAAGAGTACTGGTAGAGGTAACTACATGAGTAAAAAAATAAAACAGTATAAATAGAGTATTACATGTAAGTGTTTTCTTCTAATTGATGTAAAAGACAACTGCATAAAACAATACATAAGAAACTGTGTAGATGCACTTATAAATGCATAAAGGTGTAAATTGTATGACAGTGATAGCATGAGGAGGGGGAGGGAAAAGACTGATACCAAAGCAATTTTTTTGTGTACTATTGAAATTAAGTTGGCATTCATGTGAACTAGATTGCTTTAAAACAAGATGTTAATTATAATCTCCAGGGCAATGGAAGAGAAGGAGGAAGAGGAAGAGGAGGAGGAGGAGGAGAAGAAAAAGATAAAATAAACAACAAATTAAAATGGCACACTTGAAAATGCCTACTTTGTACAAAAAAGTGTAGTAATAGAGGAATGGGAAAAGTAAAAGACATATAGAAAGCAGATAGCAGATGTAACTTCAACCTGATAAGAAATTACATTAATGTAAATGAATTAAACATTCTAATTAAAATACTAAAGGCAGAAATAAATGGAATAGAGAATAGATGAACAACAGAATAATCAACAAAAAGAAAAGTTGGTTCTTTGAAAAGATCAACAAAATTGAGAAATTTTTAAGTAGTACTGAAGAAAAAAAGAGAGAAGATTCAAATTACTAAAATGAGAAATGAAAGGAAGGATGTCACTACTGCCCTTACAAAAATAACAAGGTATATAAGGGAATACCTTGAATAATTATATAGCCAATAAATGAGATAATCTAGATGAAATGGATAAATTCCTAGAAGGACATAAATGACTGAAGCTAACTCAAGGAGAATTAGAAAACTCAAATAAACCTACAATAAGTAGTGTCTGAAATTGTAATCCAAAACATTCCCACAAGGAAATGCTAGGCCCGTATGGATTTGCTGGTGAATTCCATCAACTACTTAAAGAAAAAACAAAAACAAAAACAAATAAAAAAAAAATGCTTCACAAATTCGTCTGAAAATAAAGAGGTGGGCACACTTCCCAATTCATTCAATGAGACTAGTATCACACTGATACCAAAACCAGATAAAGGCTTCACAAGAAAACTAAAGAGTATCTCTTATGAATATAAATGCAAAAATCCTCAAGAGAATACAAGCAAATCCAATCCAGTAACATATAAAATAGACCACAATTAAGTGGGATGTATCCAGGTATGCAAAGGCAGTTCAACATACAAAAGTCAATTCATGTAATGTGCCATATTAATAGAATAATGGATAAAAACTAGGAATAGAAGAGAACTTCCTCAACTTGACAGACAACATCTATGAAAATCCTGCGGCAAATAACATACATAATGGTGAAAGACTGAATTAATTCCTCCCAAAATCAACATTGTACTACAGGTTCTAGTCAAAGCAACCAGACAAAGAAAATAAAGCCTCTAGTTTAGAAAGAAAGAAATAAAACTATTTCGATTCCAGATGACATGATATTATATATTGAAATCACAAGGAATCCACAAAGAAAAAAAAAGAGAGAGAAAAGAAAAAAAAAACCTATTAGAATTAATACCCCAGTCTGACCAAAATTGTAAGACATAAATCAGTATATAAAAAAGTAATTATATTTCTATACAACAGCAGTGAATAATCTAAAAATAAAAAGAAGGAAACATTTTCATTAGCAATAGCATCAAAAAGAATAAAATACTAAGGAATATTAAGAAAAATATGTGGAATACTGAGAAAAATGTCTGAAACTTGTATATTGAAAACTAAAATACTACTGATAGAAGTTAAAAATGACCTAAAATAAATGGAAAGCTCCTCTGTGTTCATGGATCAGAAGCCTTATTATTGTTAGGATGCCAATTGTCCTCAAAATGACCTATAGATTCAATGCAACTCTGTCTTTTTGGCAGAAATGAACAAGCTGATACTAAAACTAATATGGAAATGCAAGATACCCAGAATAGTCAAAACAATCTTGAAATAGAACAAAGTTTTGAAGTTTCCAAATTCAAAACTCACTAACAAAATTGTAATTCATACAGTGCAGTACTTGCATAAAGGACAGACAAATAGATTGAGAGAAAAGAACTGAGAGTCCATAAACAAACTCTTACACGTAGCCAGTTAATTTTGACAAAGGTGCCATGACAATCCAATGGGGAAAAAGTAATCTTTACAAAAATGATGCTGGGACACCTGAACATACACCTGGAAAGAAAGAAAACTGAACTTTTATCTTAACGCCATTTATGAAATTTAACTCAAGACAAATCACAGACATGAAACTATAAACCTTTTAGAAAATGAACAATGAGAAAATCTTCAGGACTTTGGATTACAAATACTTCTAATATATGACACTAAAAGCACAAACAACAAAAGAAAAAATCAAGTAAACTGGAATTCAGTAAAATTAAAAACTTCTGTGCTTCAAAGGACTTCATCAAGAAAGTAAGAAGACAATCCACAGAATGGGTGAAAATATTTCCAATATTTTCCCTGATAAGGGACTTTTACCCAGAATAGACAAAGGGGACTTAAAACGTGACAATACAAAGACAAGTACAATTAAAATGGGCAAAGAATTTGAATAGATGTTTCTCCAAAGAAGACATACGAATGGGAAATAAGCACATAAAAAGATGTTCAACATCAGTAGGCATTAGGGAAACAGAGATCAAAAGCACAATGACATGCCACTTCATACCAACTAGGATGACAAGTATATATGATATATGATTTATAAATATGTATCTATAAACCTGGTAATAAAGTGTTGATGAGGATGTGGAGAAACTGGACTCCTTCTACATAACTACTGGAAATATAAAATGGTGCAGTCACTTTAAAAGCTACTTTAGCAATTCCTCAAAATGTTAAAAGTAGAATACATCCCAGCAATTCCATTTTTGATATATCCTCAAGAGAACTGAAAATATGTGTTCACACAAAAACTTGTCCATGAGCAGTTACAGCAGAATTATTCATCATCAACTGATGATGGATAAGCAATGTGATGTACTTATAACAATGGCATATTATCTGAACACAAAAAGGAATTTGGGTACCGAAATATGCTACACCATGGATGAGCTTTGACAATGTCACACTAAATGAAAGACGACAATCAAAAAAGGCAGAATACTGTATGATTCTATTTATATGAAATGCCCAGAACAGGCAAATCCGTAGAGGCAGAAAGTAGAGTGGTGGCTGCTGGGGGCTAAGGGAAAGGAAGGTTAGGGAGTGACTTACTAAATGGTACTGGTTCCTTTTGGGAGTGATGGCTACACAATCCTGAAATGTTCTTAAAACCCTAATGCACACTTTCAAAGGCTGCATTTTATGGTATATGAATTATATCTCCATAAAGCTGTTATTCTTGAAGTTGAGCCCACCTATGGAGCAACTGGCACAGCACTGACTGCGGCATCCGGAGTGGGAGTGACCCACCAGGACCCCTTGAAGGAGAGCAGCACCTGACCCAGTGTTGGAGGGGCATGATCTTCTTGCCGACGGACACTGTGAGCAGCACAGACGAGGGGGCCAACAGAGCAAGCTGAGTTCGTGAAACAGGGTGAAGACACAAAGACCTCTCAATAAAACCATTAAGAGTGCACTGTCTCTAGGAGAACATATCTTTGTTTTTTAAATCTTGTTATGTCTGTTTTGTTTTCTATTACCTTTTTAATCTTTACTTTTTAAACAGTTCTATATGTTTACAGTTCTCATTTCATTTTTAATTCTCTTGGTTTTGATCTGTTATTGTTTATTCACAGGTTTCAAATATTGTGTTTTGATTTTTTTCTTCTTTTTATTAAGGTTTTTAAAAGACACCTCAACTCGATTCCTAATCTGCTTCAACTTGCTCTTCTATTATTGATTATATACTTTTTTCAAACTTTCTTTTCCTCCATTCTTTTAAAATTCTCTCTCTCACTCTCGCTTTTAAGTTTTATTCCCACAAAGACTTTAGATAGATAAATAAACTCCTTTAAGGACCACAATAGATAACTGATACTCCTTAAGCCACAGTGCCAGAGAGATATGAGCATTATGAAGAAGCAGAGGCAGTACTCCCAATTAAAAGTGCAAGAGAAATCCCCTGAAAGAACGATCAATGAAATAGACATTGATGGTCTACTAGATCAATATTTCAAAAAAGAAGTGATCAAATTACTGAAGGAACTAAAAGAGATAGTGTTTAGAGACATAAAATATGTCAAAAACAAAATAGAAGCTATAAAGAAGAGCCAAGTAGAATTGGTAAATTCATTGGCTGAAATGAGGTCAGAACTAAAGGCTGTACAAAGCAGGCTAGATAATGCAGAGGAATGAATAAGTGACCTAGAATACAGGACAACAGAAAGCACCCAATCAGAACAGCTGAGAGAAAAACAAATAAAAAACAATGAAAACAATATAAGGAACCTATGGGATAATATAAAGCATGCCAATCTATGTATAATAGGGGTTCCAGAAGGGGAAGAAAGAACAAAGGGGATGGAAAAGGTATTTAAAGAAATCATGACTGAAAACTTCCCAAACCTAAAGGAGGAATCAGACACCCAAGTACAGGAGGCTCAGAGGTTCCCAAACCGGAAGAGCCCAAAGAGACCCACACCAAGACATATCATAATCAAGATGGCCAGACTGAAGGATAAAGAAGTGATCCTAAAGGCAGCAAGAGAAAAACAAAGAGTGAGTTACAAGAGAAGGCTCTCAGCTGATTTCTCTACAGAAACACTACAGGCCAGAAGGGAGTGGCAAGATATATTCACAGTCCTGAATGAAAAAGGAGATGCAGCCTAGGATACTTTCTCCAGCAAAGCTATCCTTTAGAATAGGTGAGGTAAAGAATTTCACAGAGAAGCAAAAACTAAAAGACTTTAGCAACACTAAACCCATGCTAAACGAAATATTGAAAGGTCTATTCTAAATAGAAAAGATGCACGATTCTACAGAAATGAGAACTCATAAGGGGAAAGGTGATAACTGCCACGAATTACAAATAGAATAAACATGAAATTGTAAAAGAAGACATCTAAATCATTGAGTGGGAGAGGGAAGCAAGAAAATATAGAGTATTATTTTCTTTCTTCTTTTTTTTTAAATTTTTTGTTCTTGGTAGGATGGGTTTGAGATTACATTACTATCTGTTTAGTACACACAGTTACAGTAATTGGTTAACAGACTTACAAAAAAGTGTAACTACAAGCCAAAAACATACAAGTGAGTCACAAAAACTAAATACAATCCAAGATAATACAAAGGAAAATTACCATATCATAAAAGGAAGAGGAAAGGAAGAAGAAATACCAAATCAACTGCAAAAATAAGTTCAAAATAGCAATAAACACTCATCTATCATTAATTACTGTAAATGTTAATGGACTAAATGCTCCAGTCAAAAGACAGAGTGGCAGACTGGATAATAAAGCAAGAAACTTCAATACACTGCATACAAGAGACACACTTTAGGGAGAAGGATACATATAGATTGAGAGTGAATGGACGGAAAAGGTAACTCCATGCAAATGGAAATTCCAAAAAAGCAGGTGTAGCAGTTCTGATTTCAGACAAAATAGACTTTAAATCAAGGGCCATGAAGAAAGATAAATAAAGACATTTTATAATGATTAAAGGAGCAATACAAGATGAGGATATTACAATCATTAATATATATGCATCCAACATGAGCACCTAAGTACATAAAACAACTATTAACAGAGAAAAAGGGGGAAATTGATGGGAATACAATCATTGTCAGAAATATTCACACCACATTAACATCACTAGACAGACCTTCCAGACAGAAAATAAATAAGACAACAGAGAAATTAAATGATACAATAGAAAAATTAGATTTAGTGGAGATTTTCAGAGCATTACAACCACCCAAAATAGGGTATACTTTCTTTTCAATTGCATATGGAACATTTCCTAGGATTGATCATGTACTTGGTCACAAAAGAAGCCCCAACAATTTTAAGAAGATAGAAATTATCTCAAGCATCTTTACTGACCACAATGTCATTGAAAGTAGAAATCAACTTCAGAGAAACAAAGGAGAAAAAAAAGGAAAGCATAGAGATTAAACTATATGCTATTAAAAAAAAAAGGGTCAATGATGAAATCAAAGTTGAAATTAAGGAATACCTTGAGACAAATGAAAATGAAAACATAACCACACAAAACTTATGGGACACAGCAAAAGAAGTGCTAAGAGGAAAGTTTAGGGCGTTACAGGCCTTTCTCAAAAAAGAAGAACAGTATCAAATAAACAATCTAACCCACCAGTTAAAAGAACTAGAAACAGAAGAGCAAAAACACCCAAAAGCCAGCAAAAGGAAGAAAATAATAAAGATCAGGGAGGAAATAAATAAAATAAAGATTAAAAAGAAATAGAGAAAATAATCAATCACACCAAAAGCAATTTTTTTGAAAGAGTAAATAAAATCAACAAACCTCTGGGAAAACTCACAAAGAATAAAAAAGAGAGAGCACAAATTTGCAAAATAAGAAAGGAAAATGGAGAAATTACAACAAATAACATAGAAATACAGAATATCATATGAGAATATCATGAAAAACTACATGGAAAAAATGGATAACCTAGAGGAGATGGACGTTTCTGGAAACATACAATCCACTAAGACTGAATCAAAAAGAAACTGACCACTTGAACAAACCGATCACTAGGAATGAAATTGAATTAAAAATAAAAAAAACTTCCCTACAAATTAAAGTCCAGGACTGGACAGCTTCAACAAGGAATTTTACCACACATACAAAGAACTCATACCAGTCCTTCTCAAACTCTTCCAGAAGATTGAAAAGAAGGAATATTCCCAAACTCATTCTATGATGCCACCATCACCCTGATAACAAAACCAAGCAAAAACACCACCAAAAAAGAGAATTACAGACGAATATCACTGATGAACACAGATGCAAAAAAGTCCTTACCAAAATACTATCAAATAGAATCCTACAGCACATAAAAAAGATTATACATCATGCTCAAATGGGGTTCATCTCAGGGACACAACTGTGGTTCAACATATGCAAATAAATCAATGTAATACTTCACATTAACAAGAGAAAGGACTAACCACATAATCATCTCAATAGATGCATAAAAGCTTTTGATAAAATTCAACACCCATTTATGATAAAAATTCTCACCAAAGTGGGTATTGAGGGAATGTATCTCAACATCATAAAAGCTATATATGACAAACCTACAGCCAGTATAGCACTCAACGGTGAAAAACTCAAAAGCTTCCCACTAAAATCTGGAACAAGACAAGGATGCCCACTATCACCACTCCTATTCAACATAGTCTTGGAATACCTGGCCACAGCAATCAGGCAAGTAAGAGAAGTAAAAGTTGTCTAAATTGGAAAAGAAGAGGTAAAAGTGTCACTATATGCAGATGACACGACACTATATATAGAAAACCCTAAAAGATACACACAAAAACTACTAGAGCTGATCGAAGAATTTAGCAAGGTAGCAGGTTACAAGATTAATGTTCAAAATCATTTGCATTTCTTTACAGTAATGATGAATCAACAGTAAAACAAAGTAAAGAAACAGTCCCCTTTAAAATAGCACCCAAAGTAATAAAATATCTAGGAATAAATCTAACCACAGAGGTGAAAGAATTATACACAGAAAACTATAAACCATTGTTGAAGGAAATTAAAAAAGAGTTTAAAAAATGGAAAGATATCCCATGCTATTGAATTGCAAGAATCAACATTGTTAAAATGGTCACACTGCCCAAGGCAGTCTGCAGATATAATGCAATCCCTTTCAAATTACCCCAGACATATTTCATAGAACTAGAACAAATCACAATAAAATTTATATGGAACCATCAAAGACATAGAATTTCCAGGGCATTACTGAAGAAAAAAAGAAAGAGGCTGGAGGAATAACTCTCCCAGACTTCAGACAATACTATAGAGTTACAGTCATCAAGACAGCATGGTATTGGTACAAAAACAGACATATAGACCAATGGAACAGAATAGAGAGCCCAGAAATGAACCCACAAACTTTTGGTCAACTAATCTTCGACAAAGGAGGCAAGAATATACAATGGAATAAATACAGTCTCTTCAGCAAGATAAACATAAGACAAAATACAATAAACCTCCTAGAAGAAAATACAGGCAAAATATCTGACATACATCTCAGAAATGTTCCCCTAGGGCAGTCTACCCAAGCAACAGATATAAAAGAAAGAATAAACAAATGGGACCTAATGAAACTTACAAGCTTCTGCACAGCAAAGGACACCATAAGTAAAACAAAAAGACAACCTAAAGAATGGGAGAACAGTTTTGCAAATGAAACTGACAAAGGCTTGATCTCCAGAATATATAAGCAGCTCATATGACTTAATAAGAAACAACCAAATAACCCAATCCAAAAATGGGCAGAAGACCTAGAAAAGCAATTCTCCAAGGAAGACATACAAATCATCAATGGGCACATGAAAAAATGCTCAATATCACTAATTATCAGAGAAATGCAAATCAAAACTACAATGAGGTATCACCTCAAACCAATCAGAATGGCCATCATTCAAAAATCCACAAATGACAAACGCTAGAGAGGCTGTGGAGAAAGGGGAAACTCCTACACTTCTGGTGGGAATGCAGTTTAGTGCAGCCACTGTGGAAAACAGTATTGAGTTTCCTCAAAAGACTAGGAATAGACTTGCCATATGACCCAGGAATCCCACTCCTGGGCATATATCCTGAAGGAACCCTACTTCAGGATGACACCTGCACCCCAATATTCATACCAGAATTATTTAAAATAGCCAAGACATGGAGACAGTCTAAATGTCCAACAATGGATGACTGGCTAAAGAAGTGGTATATTTATACAGTGGAATACTACTTGGCCATAAAAACTGACAATATAGGGCCATTTGCAGCAACACGGATGCTCCTGGAGAATGTCATTCTAAGTTAAGTAAGCACAGTAACAAGGAATAAAGTTACCTCCAGGTACAGTTATTTTGATTAAAATATCCATACAGAAAGCAAGTCACCCCCATGACTGCTGCCAGTAGGAGGATCTGAGTGTAATAGCTCAGCCAAGCAAATTAGTTTCAGACCTTCTCTGCACAGAATTTCCTGCAGAAACACAGAATTTAGTTTCAGAAGACACACATAATCACTCTGTAGCTTCATCCTCATGTTAATCCCTTTTTACTTTGTTTTTTTTGGGGGGGCATAATTAGGTGTATTTATTTGTTTTTTAATTGGAGGCATTGGGGATTGAACCCAGGACCTCATGTATGCTAGGCATGAACTCTACCACTGAGCTATACCCTCTCACAATCATATTAATTTCTGATTCTAAGTCAAGGGGGCTTTAAGTTTAAACCTCTGGCACAATTCACACTTAAAACATATGCGTTTTCACAGCAGCCCCCGAAATCTACCGTGAAATAAGAAGTATTTTATGTATCATAGTAGTACAGATCACTGGTTCACCTGCTGAAGAGAGATAAATGAGAACAGAGCAAAGGAGGGGACGAGGCCGACTCCGGAGCAGATGCAGGGGATCATCACCACTCACTGGACAGTCTGGCACATTCAACAAATCCCCCCAAATATCATTCTTAACAGGCTTGACATAAGTGGACATCAACAACTGGCTCAGTCATCTGCTTCTGCCTTATCTCGGGAACGTCCCTGGAGCAAATGCATCGTAAACCACAGATAATAAGGAAATGGCTGATAATGATAACAACTGGGAGTGCAATGTCTCTCTGACAAAATATTTATAAAACTCATTGTGGGAATGGGAGAGGGCAGGAGGGATGTGACTGAGGAAGATACTGCCCTGTATTCTTTGTATCTAGCACGTCTGTTGTTCCTAGGTTTTAAAAACACTTCAATGTTTCTCAGTTAATCTGGAGTAGATGGAACAGGCCAGGGAGGCAAGATTAGAAGAAAGGAGGCAGGGCATGAAGCGGTGCCAGGCTGGTCCTGAAAGGGAGACAGACACAGACAGGCAGACACAGAGGGTTTAGGGATGAGGCGGAACAATGAGGTGGCGGCTCAGGTGTGTCTTGCTGTTCCTGATACTTCCCTCAACTGGCTCACTGCTGACCCGGCAGTGCTGGGTAAAACCTGTGGCTTTCCTCAGCTCTGAGTTCTCTCTGAGGCTTCCGGCTCAGTCTGGAGCTGAGATGAGCTCCGAGGGCTTAGCCTAGGGGGGACTCAGCTCTGAGAACAGCCTGGAGTCCTGGGAACCCCCTTGGGCTTGACCAGCGCTCACAGGGCTGCTGTGAGACCAGCTCCATCGTCAGAGACATGGGCGTGGACCATTCCATGGGGAACAGTGCTGAGCCCGATGCCAAATCAGATAGGAGGGGCAAAGTGTGTTCATTCCCATGTGACAGGGCTTTGTGGCCTGTCTCACGGATGGCAGGCTCAGGATGGTGTCTGGCAGAGAAAACCCTGGCAATGGGTTTGAGATGTCTTGGACTCTTTCTTGTTAAGCTTTTTGTAATACATTCTTATCAACTATCCGTCCAGAAAATGTCACATTCAAAACTGAAAGAATGTTAGAAGTTGCCTGCTCCAACTGGCCAATGGTAAACACACCCTGATACAGTTAAAGAGATGGGCAGGCAGCCTCTGCCTGCGCATTTACAATGACAGGGAGTTCATTACTTGCAAAGGTTACATGTCGGCAACAAGGTCAGAAAGAATTTTTGAACCTTAAACAGATGTCTGCCACCTAGTCTTTGCTGAAAGTCTAGAAATAATGAGGATCACTTCAAATGTAGTTTTGTCTGATTGTTATCTCTGTCAATAACACCCCAATTCTTAACATCAATTTTTCAAAATTCAGCTTTGATTTCTTTTTATCAAAGTTAAACCATACATTCAATAGAGAGTCAAACAATTCTCGTACACCGATTGCAAAAAGGAGCAGTTCCCAACAACCGCCCCATTTCCGGGCCAGAAGCAACCACGTTTAGCTCCTACTGCTGACTCTTGGAATAATTACTCCCTTTCTCTTACTAATATCCTTGTAACACAGCCTACTGACTTTTTCAGCTTTGTGTATCACCTATTTAAATTTCTATTTTGGAAAATGAGGATTAAGCTCTCTTTCAAACGCCATCTCATCTACACATCCAAACTTTCATCCTTCCAAACTTTTGATACAATTACAATTTTCATCAGCTCAGTATCCTTGCTTTACATTATCCAGACTCTGTACAGACTGTTCACAGCTGTAGCGAGTTGTCTGCTAGACTTACTTTTTTCTTCCCTACTTTGTTTTACCTGGAGTTAATAATTGTCTTGGTGTTTCACAGCTTAGATTTCTGTGCACTTAACAATTCAACCTCAGACCTTCTCTTAATGAATATCTTTGCCAATACTTTCCAATACATTGTCTACAAATTTCATCTCCTTGAATAAATCTCTTCAGATCTCCTTCAACCTGGATTAACGACACGCTAGACTTGTCACAGAGCTCAAGGGGCCACTAGTGGGAAGCAACAAGGGAATACATGGACCAGGAGCAGGGAAAAGATCAACATAATTTCCTTAGCAAAACGTACCTAAAATGGTGGGAAAATTGTTTTCTTTACAAACACAAACACACACACAAATCCCAAAAGACCATTAAGAATGATTAAAGAGCCGTCAAACCCATTGCCCTACCATCAAATACTGTATAACATAAAACAAAGATAAGAGAAGGAAAATAACATATAAATATGAATCTCAAGGGGGATGGGGTACACTCAGTGGCAGAGTGTGTGCTCAGCATGCATAAGGTCCTAGATTCAATCTTCAGTACCTCCATTAGAAAAAAAAATTAAAAAGTAAAGAAAAATGTATCAACTTTAAATGTTTACATGTGTACAATCATCCTCTTTTAAAACTGTGTTCTACAGGATACCCCGGGTTAATGAGAAAGTGCCTCTTCATGTCTGTGATCCTGCTGATAATTGAGGGAGGAAATTAGGGTATGACCACATGAAATAAAATCCTTTATGAAATAATGATCTTGGGTGACAATCATTTTTGGCTGATGTCATCACAAAAAAGAGAGTCAACTGGACATTATGTACCTTATGCTAGGAGTACAAAACTTCACATAACAAGTCTTTTTGCACAGAGTTGAACCTCAGTCAGATCAAGCTTTTAGGCGAGGATCAAATCACTTAGCTAAAGCAAATACATAGGATGGAGAAACAAGTCTACGGCCACAGGGGAGAATGAAATCAGCCAAACAGGAAATAGAGAAACCCCTCAGCAATTTCAAGGAAAATGAGAAACAGGAAAATTATAGATTAGAACCCAGTTGAGAGATATGCTAGCAGAAATGTCTGAACCTAGTCTGGATCCTCATTTCAACCCCAAAACTACTTAAAAGGGTATTTCTGTGACAATCAGAGAATTAATTTCTAATCCTAAAAAAAAAAGGAATATACCAATTGTATTTGAAAGAGACCTGGTCTTTTCACTAATGAAAGGTTAAGCTATGTAGGATTGCCTTCAAAATGATCCCGTAGTGGGGGAGGGGAGGAGGTGGAGATGAAAGATGCAACAACAGTGACTCTGAGTTGATAATTCTGGAGCTGGGAGACTGATACAGGCAGGCTGGCTGTGCTGTTCTCTCTACTTCTGTACATGTTTGAATCTTTCCATAATATGTGAAACAAACGAAAAGACTTCCGTGTTTTAAAACCCTCACTTTGAAGGTTAAGAGGTTTGCCCAAGTAGGTGGGCACCTGCATGGGGCGCTGATATTAGAAAGAACAGGCACCTGGCTCCAGGCCGACCTGCGGCTACCTTGACCCTCCTCTTCTCCTCACCATCCACAGCCAGCCCATAACTGCATCCTGTCAGCCCCACTCCCCAAACTCATTCCTCCCTGGCTCCCACCGTCTCTCATCTGGCCCACTCCAAGAGCCTCCTGCCTGGTATCCCTGCTTCCTGGGACCCTGCAATCCATTCTCCACATTATCTTTGCAAAATGTGAGAGAGAGAAAATTACCTTAGTGCTTAAACTATCATGACTGCTTCTCACTGCGCTTAGAGTCTACACTCCTTTCTGGGATCCTGATGCCCTTCTAAACCTCACGTCTCATCACTCTCACCAGCGCTGGCTCCAGTATCTCCTCAAACCTGCTGAGCACATCTGTGCCTCGGGGCCAATGGGCAAGCTGCCTCTATTCCTGGGGTGACTTCTCCCAGATCCTCAAAGTCCAGCCTCCTTATCACCATCTCATCTCACATGTCGCCTACTCAAAAATAGCTTCCTTGACTCACTTCCTCTCAAGTCTCCCATCTCAAAACTGTTTTTTCCTTCATTTCAATCTGACATTGTTTCCTTATTCGCCTGATGATTTTTGTTTGCTCGGTTGTCCTTGGCCTCCCTCCCCCCAGCATCCTTGCCCAAACTGCATAAGCTCCCGGGAATCAGCCGGCGCTGGTACTCTGAGAAGACACATGCTGAAGGCGACATTACAGTCACGTGGTGTAGTGAAACGGTGTCGAGCAACAGATATAGCAAAGCAGTGAGAATTTCTCTCTTATTTTATAATTTAAGTGAAATCTAACATTTACTCCTGTTTAATGAAGAATTTGGTAGGTCTTTGGTCCCTGTTCCTGGATGGCAACCACTAAAGCCTTGAAATTTCCCAAGATAGGAGTGCCTTTGCTGTTCATGGTGGACCCTTGGATGGCTTGTGTTCATGAGGAGACACCAACCATGTGATTAGAGGAGTGGCGCTTTGAGCTTTGTGACAAGTGACTGACCACCAGGAGAGGAAGGGGCTCAACGTTTAGGGCTAAGGAAAGTTTTCAGTTACAGTTATGGTTTGGGTTAGCCATGTCAGTAGTGACTCAGTAAATCATGTCTTTGTTATAAAGCCTCCAGTAAAAACTTGGGGCAACAAAGCTCAGAGCTCCTGTGAGCTTCCTGGTTGGTAACACTCTTGGAGGACTGTCACACTCAGATGCCATGAAGGCAACCCTGAGCCATTCCCACTGGAGTGCTCTCCACAGCATCTCACCTGAGGAGATCTAAGGGCTGCTTCTTGTCTATGCTTCGAGGAGGAGCCCATTCCCTGTACAGAAGGCCCTGTTCGCTGGGGCAGCTGAGGTCCTCTGACAGAGGCTGAAGTTGCACTGGAGAGCAGAAGCAAACAGGTGAGAATCACTGTCACCACATTTTCACATGTTCTGTTGATAAAATGTGGTGCTAACACTTCATGGTCATTTGTAAATAAGGGGCCCTCACTTGCCAGGAGGGATGGAGGTACCATATAATTTTTCATAGTTCTCACCCAGGGTTAATACTAACCCCTTGAGGGTCATTTGCAAACATGGGTGGAAAGGAACGCTTGGATGTTACAGTCCTGGGACAACCGTGGGTACCTGGTGAGAGCCTTGCAGATGCTTAATGTCCTACAACCGGGCCAGTCTTCCACAGCAAAAAACTAGGCCACCCAAGTGCCCAAACTGCTGCAGTGGAGGGACACCTGACGGTCCAGCCCCCTCCTTGGACACCCAGAGGAACCTGGACTCTGGCAGGTTAGAGGCAGGGTCAATTCTAAAACCCAGGCTTATTTGTCCCCACAATTCAGTATTTATTCAGTGACAGCACATGGAATATAACGAAGAACTTGTTTAAAAAAGAAACTTGGCATGATGTTATATATTTAGCTTACTCAAGAAACAAAATTTAAATCCAGTCATACTCCTTCCCACCTGACCTACTTTCCTTTCTCCTGTACTAGAACCAGATTATCGCCCACCCAGCCTTAACTTGGGTCCTGACTCCACTTACCTCCCTCCCAAACACCACATGAGATGATTCCTCAGCCTGGATGTGGGACCAGCAGGTACAACAGGCTTTAGTGGAAAAGAACTGGTTGTGCACAGATGCCAACTAAACCATGTAGAATCCTGGTGTCCCACAATAATAATCATGACAGCTGTTTGCAAGTGTCCCCAAAGCCCATTTCAGACTCTCACTGCTAATTTTGCTGGGACATAAATATAAACCTTGTGGACGGCTGGGCTGGACTGCTATGCTGGGTCTCTGATCCAGGAACCTCAGTGTCTGCTCCCTGCACCCAGCTCCCTGTTCTGTTCATGCATGTGCATCAAGCAGCTGTTTAGTGTCCATTTTAATATCTTAAACAGTGCATTTCAGTATTGTCTTTATCCACAAATACGTGTACCACACAGTAGTAATGATTAATCTCAGTCTTTGCTTTCTTTGTTCTTAGAGAGTCAGATAAATGGATAGCAAAGATAACAAATTCATAGAGCGCTATAATATAGTATTTCATTTATTTCAATGACAGGATTTATTTAAAGAGCTTAAGTAGAAATTCCTTGCATTTATGGCGTCATTAAACGTCGGAAGCTGCTATATTTTATAAACTTCATTTCATGCGAGATGTTATCACTTACAGATGTGCTCCTGAATTTGAGGGGTTGCTGTCATCTCAGACGGAGTCCCTAAAAAATGTCAACACTCTGCACTATTGCCATCATGACAAGAACCCAGACAGATGAAATTTGGAAAGCCCTGTGGCTTTCTAGTGCACAGACAGAAGATGGTATTTCAGAAGGAAAAAGCCTGAATTACAGAAGATGATAAATGAAAAGGTCTAACATGTACTTCCCTTACAAAGAACTAATACTTCTTTGGTTGATAATAACATCTGTCAGTAATTATGAAGAGAGCTGACAGATGCAAATTGCTTACTATTAGCCAGGTCTGTTCTAATATTGACACAAATTCATTAATCCCCATAGCAACTCTACAAGGAGGGTACTATTATTATCCCCATTTTATTGATGAGGAACTTGATAAACAAAGAGGCTAAGTGACTTTTACAAGGTCGACAGCGAGAAACAAGCACAGGTGTTCCAGCCTGAGTTTACACTCTTGGCCACTTCTCTTTTTTTTTTTTTTTTTTGGTGGAGGGGAGATAATAAGGTAATTCTGCTGGGGGGTGGGGAGGTAATTAGGGTTATTTGTCTATTTTAGAGGAGGTGTTGGGGGCTGAACCCAGGAGTTTATGCGTGCTAAGCATGCGCCACATCACTTGAGTTGTACCTTCCCCTCTCGAGTCTATGTTCTTAGCTGCTAATCCGCACTGCCCCACATGGTAACTCTGGGGGAACTACAGTTCATTCATTCACTCACTCGTTAAACTCAGCCTTCCCAGTGCCTGGGATTCAGCAGTGAACAAGACAACATGGTTCTTGCCCTAAATGAGCTTTTCGCCTCCTGATATATTATCTTCATTTTACCCAGGAAGAAACAAGGTCAAGAAGATTAGCCTTTTCCTGTTAACACTGGAGGATACATGAGGTGCTTTATTTCATTTCTGCCATTTGACTTACACCATGGGGAGGGAAAGCTGCCTTGCAGACCCCGGAGCTCACAAACCTGTTAATCACGAATTTTCTTTAACACTGTCCTTACTTGATACTTGATCTGAGAAAGGATGAAGTAAACCTAAAAAGTTTCTAAGAGAGTGTGTGGTTTATACAGGGTAATTAGGCAGCCACTGTTTACTATTCTAACAGGAATCTGTTGGCATATTTCTTTTCTTTCCCTTTTTTCCTTTTTATGGGCAGCTTTTAGAAACCAAACCAAACCAAACAAACCAAATCACTGATAATTCAACAGCAGGTTTTATATCACCCCCAAGACAGCAGCTAAACTCGGTTTAGACTTACAATGTGGCTTCTGCTGGCTGGATTGAAGAATGTATCTCTATCCTGAATATATAAGTCATTCACACAGCTCTTCTCAAATAGGGCAATGAAAAACTCTTGCTCCGGCTTGATGATACTTTCATCCACATGAAGGACTTTCATAAAACAGCTGAAATTATCAAAGGCTGAGTACCGGGTTTTCAGATCATTGGGCTTCAGAGGCAATTTTATGTGCAGTATCTCAGCCTATGTACAGAGCACCTCCCACAGGGTGTGTACTTTTGCAAATACAAGCTTGTCACCCAAAACCTATATTGGGAGAATGAAAACACAAACCAGGAAACTAACTATTTTCAGATTTTCAGTCCACAGATTTTTCTTACGTTGGTGGCAGTTAAAGCACTTGTGCAAACACACACACATATGACACTGGTAAAAGTGAAGATATAATAAAAATAAATTTGCAAACCATCACAGTTTTTTGCCTTAAAGATAATTTCTTTGTTGAAATTACTGAAAAGTTATTTAAAATCCTTACAGTTCATTCATAAAATAACCAATGTTTTAGATTAAGAAAAGCAAACTTGTTAATTTTTAGTCCAAATTAGTAACTAAAAATAGAAACACCAAAATATTCTTTCCAGTGGTATTGTAATGTCAATTTTTTAAATTTCTGAAACCTAGGACTATTTACATATCTGTTCACTATAGTGTTAAACAGCCATTAAAGGGATTTTAAAAAATTATGTTTATTGATATGGAATATATAATAAAAGGAAATAGCAAAAAAATGTGAAATAATAATTTTCCTCTTTGGAAGGGAAAAATATCTTCATTTGAACAAAAAAAAGTTTAGAAGGATTTTAAGATTCTTTATATATAATTAAGGTACAGATGATTTTTAATTCCGCCATTCTTTCATTTTCAATTTTCGTGGGTAAATTGTTATAATAAAAAATCTTTTAAAAGTTTCTTGCATGAATACATTAATAGATATATTTATGACTAAATTCTCTGGCTATTAAAAAAGATCTCCTAGCTTTGGATCTGAAACGTACATTCCATAATGCAGATTCTGACTGACTCGCCTCCCAGCCCACAGCGAAGTAACGGCTAGGGTGACATGTTTCAAATACCATTCCAGGTAACATGCAGGCTCCCAGCCAATGGCTGCAAAGGGACTGACACTGATTTGGTTGCTCCCAGCTGCAGACCATTACAGATGATGTTAGATTCCTAGGCTCATGTTTTCTCTGTCAAAGGAAATCAGAAAATTTTAGGCTTTTACTTTCACCAAGGGAACAAGTTGTTTGATTTTTTTTTATGCAAAAAAATAACAACAAACCACTTTGAACCTGATGAAAAGACATTTGCTCAAAACAGCACAGTAGCAATGAATGTGCTCTGGCTGGCAGGGACTTGTTGGATTACTGTGAGTGCTGGACTCCTCACATGGAATTCCCTTGGCACTCCAGAAGGCCTGTGTTGTCCCCATGGGTTTGTGGCTATATGTGGTGGACAAAAGTCTCTGGTTTTGCCACAATTTCAAAGCCATTTTTAGCTTATGAAAGGTTTTGCACTCAAAGAGAGTTTTCTTGAGTCAACTCACTGATGTCATTCACCTTAGTTATAGTCCAGATCTGACATTCTAGACTCTTAAAATCTTGCAGACATTCAATGGTTTAGGTTTGGATGTGTATTCACCTCTGTAGGCCTGGACCAAATTAGATAAAGCCACCTGGACAAGTTCAGCAAAATGCAAAGACATTTTTCTA
This sequence comes from Camelus bactrianus, assembly GCF_048773025.1. NCBI lineage: Eukaryota > Metazoa > Chordata > Mammalia > Artiodactyla > Camelidae > Camelus > Camelus bactrianus. The sequence continues at coordinate 3,437,366 of NC_133573.1, read as the reverse complement.
TCTGCAAGACTGAAATGTCTGTGAAGCTATAAAAACTTCTGCATCTACAAAAATAGGGAACAAACTCATCAAAAACATCTATCCATAATGCATGGCCATTTTAAAAAAATACTGTATTTACTGCTATTAAATTCTATCTGGCTTTTGCCAAATTGTGTCCTAAACTGTAAGGAAAGTATATAAATGTAGAGAATTTTTGACCTTTTAAGAGAAAAAGGAACCCTCCTACTCGGTTGGTGGGAATGTAAATTGGTGCAGCCACTATGGGGGACAGTATAGAGGTTCCTTAAAAAACTAAAAATAGACTTCCATGTGATCCAGCAATCCCATTCATGGGTATATGTCTGGAGAAAAATATAATTCAAAAAGACACATGCACCCCAATTTTCACAGCAGCACTATTAACAATAGCCAAGACACTTAAACAACCCAAATGTTCAATGACAAATGACTGGATGAAGAAGGTGTGGTATATTATATATATATATGTATATATACATATATACATATATACACACACATATATACAGATGAACATACACACACAATGGAATACTGCTTAGCCATAAAAAATAAAATAATGCCATTTGCAATAACATGGATAGATCTACAGTATATTTTGCTAAGTGAAATAAGTCAGGGAAAGAAAAAAATATTCTATGTATTAACTTATACGTATATCTAAAAAATAAAACAAATTAATGACAATAATAAAACAGAAATAGACTCACAGGTACACAGAACAGACTGTTGGTTACCAATGGGGAGAAGGAGGAGAGGGGAGGCAGGAAGAGGGTAGAGGATTGAGAGGTAAAAAGTACTATGTATAAAATGGATAGGTTACAGGGCTGTATCATACAGCACAGTGAAATATAGCCATTATTTTATGGTGATTTTAAATGGAATATAATCTATAAAAATGTTGAGCCTCTTTGTTGTACACCTGAAACTAATATGATGTAAATCAACTACTCAATTACAAAATTTGTAATCAAAGTTTTCTTTTCATATTATTTGCAATAATTTAGAAGCCAGCACTGTCAACTGAAACATAGTGCAAGTCACAATTTTCCAGTAATCCCATTTAGAAAATAAATAGGAACTAGTGAAATTAATTCCAGTAATAATTATATTTATCCCAATATATCCAATATACTATCATTTCAAAAGTGTGATTAACACTTTTAAAACTTATTAATAAATATTTTACATTATTTTTGCTGTATGAAGTCTTGAAAATCTATTATGTATTTTCCACTTATAGAACATCTCAATTCAAAGTAGCCACATGTGGCTGGTGGCTACCATACTAGACAGAGCAGATTACACCATTCCCACTTCTGATAAATTACCTGCTCTTACTTATTTAAAAAACTTGCAGGAAAGGCTTTAGATATTCCCTATATCAAACAAAGCAACCTTGACGGGTGGGGAGTATCTTCATTATAAACTGAAAAATAAAGGTAAGAAAGCCATGGTTACATGTATGTTAATGTAACAATACCTTCTTAATTCATTCAGGACTTTACAATCTTTCTTCATATGCCAAGGATTCACTGTCACTGCGCAATGTTTTTCACTATTATCATCTTTGTAATTGAGAGGCTTCCGATGACTCTGCTTTGTGCATCTGTACATAAAAGAAAATAACAAAACAGAGAAAAAGGACTTATTAAAGATAATTTAGGGGGGATGGTATAGCTCAAGTGAAAGATCATATTCTTAGCATGCACAAGGGCCTGGGTTCAATCCCCAGTACTTCTTCTAAAAATAAAATAACTAAATAAAAACTTAATTACCAACCCCCTGCAAAAAATTAATTAATTACTTTAATGAAGAGTTAAAAAAAGATAATTTAATCCATGCTTATCAGGCTTGAATAGCTATAATGAATGCCCCTCCCCCCATTAATTTAGAAGATGTCTCACAGTATTTCTGAACATAAAGTCTAAAATACAATTCAGAACACTTTCTGATGGTCAGCATGATTTTAACAAAAAAATAGATAATTACCTCCCTGGTGTCAAAGCTCTGTCAGAGATGGGCACAGAAAATTTAGTAAAAATGATTTTGCAATTACCTTTGAAAGAAATGCTGAGAAATGATCTTTTCTGTTGGAAATTAGTCTGCTTTTACATTCTGCAGTAGGCATACGTGCTTACAAACCAGGCAGGAACTGGATCATATTTTACACATACTTTAGAAACTGATTTGAATTTTGCTCTCTACCTGCAAGGCTATATCTTAGGTAATAACATAAGCTGGCCACTGTACTAAATTTTGTTTCCCTGTTTGCTTAATCCTCACAACAACTCTGTAAGCTTCTATTATTACCCCCATATAACAGATAAAGGGCTTGAGGCAGAAAATAATTTGGGTAACTTGGTAAATGGTGGAGCTGGTTAAGACTGCAGCCAGTCTGACACTCAAGTCCATTCTCCTCACCGATGTCTGATACTGCTGCCTTCATTCAGCAATGACCACTGATTTCATATTTATCTGTGTCATTTCTAAAAGCACAAAGCTATATTAGTACTGCTGTGTAAATAATTCTTTTGAGATGTGATTGCCAAAAAAACAAAAATAAAATAAAATCACGGTGCCACCGGGGGGAGGGCGAAATGCATATGGACAGACAAAAGAGGACTTTTTGAGGACACAGTTGCACAACTCTAGAAATAGCTAAAATTGCTGACTTGTACAATTATAATGTGTGAATTTTATGGACTGTAAATTGCACCTTAATACAGCTATTAAATTAAGAACCTGGGATACCAAATTAAGACTAAAACACATATATATATCACACAAAGAACAAGAGGCAAATATCATTATTTACTGAACCATTTTCCTTCATGCAGCTTCCTTTCCTCACCCGTTCCGGAAAGGATGATTCATTTTTAAAATAGTATTTTAATCTATTCAGCAAATAATTTTTGACTGCCTACTATGTACCCAGGACTAGTCTAGGCACTTGGAATGGATAAATAAACAAAACAAAAGTCCTGTCCTCATGGAGCTTGGTTGGAGTCTAGCTGGGGTGGGGGGTGGAGATGTCAATTCACACAACAGAGCAGCAGAGGAGGTGGCATGTTAGGAAAGAGGAACCATGGAAAAAAGTGAAAATGGCAAGGTAAAGAGAGTTGAGAGTATGGGATGAGGGTGATGTTGTATTATATACCAAAGCAGGCCACACTGAGGACTGAGGTTAGAACTAGGACTAGGAGGTGAGAAGTCCCAGGTGGACGGAATAACCATCACCAAGGCCAGATTGCACCTCGCATGTTCCAGAATGGGGGCACGGCTGGAGCTGCGGAGAAGGGTCAGTGCAGATCCTGTATGGCCTTGGAGGACGTTGTAAGGACTGTGGCTTTTACCTGGAGTGAAATAGGGAGGCACTGCAGAAGGATGATACAATCTGACATAGGTTTTCAAGGTTCACTTGAGTGCCGAGTGAGAATCGTCGAGACGGGTCAGAGATGAAAGGAGGGAAACCTCTGAGAAGGGCTGTGCAGGAGGAGAGGACAGTGGCTCAGGGCAGGGAAGCAGCAGTGGAGGCAGGAGCCATGGTGAGAAGTGGCTGGGTTCTGGATATGTTTTAAAGGCAGTGTTAAACCAGATCTATTGACAGAATTCATGTGGTATGTCCGTGAAAGTCAGAATAACTCCAAGATTTTTGACCCAAGCAGCTGGAAGGATTAAGTTCTCACTAACTGAAAGGGGGAGGCTGCAGAAAGAACCAGTGTGGGGGGTAGGAGGACCAAGAGCTCAGTTTTTACACATGTTGGTTTTAAGATATCAGTGTTCCAAGTGAAGATGTCAAATCAGCAGAAGATTGTAAGAGTCCAGAGTTGGAGAGAAAAAGTCTAGCTGGAGACAGAAATGTGGGAATCATGGGTCACACAGTTGGCAGAGGAAGACATGAAACCCAGGTACTCAAACATTAAGATAACCTGGCATTAACCATAGAAGTTATACTTGAGTGCCTGCCTACTAGGTGTGGATATCAGTCTTATTTCCCGACCACTCGAGTTTTAAAAAGGAACTTACAAATGAATTCTTTCAAGACACTGCCTCCAGTGGGTGGGTCCAGAGCTGGAGTGGGAGAATGGGATGGTGCACGCTACACCCTAAGGCAGAATGTGTGTGTGTGTGTGTGTGTGTGTGTGTGTGTGTGTGTGTACACATGTGTGTGTGAGCAAGGGGATGAGTTACACCTGGCTTAAGAAAAAGAGCTAGTAAATCTAGAAGCCGAAAGATGAAAGAACATCCAGATCTGGTAGAGGGAACAGGGGAAACACTGTGTACTGTAAGACATATCCCCATAATGCCATTTCCCACCATCCTTTCATCAGGAACACAGTTGGAAAGGGGGGAATTATGTAGATATGTGCGATGTACACAAACTTTCTGACTATGTAACACTGAATATCTACATATGTAGCAAGTTAATGATATTTATATCTGCTCCAAATTTAATGACACGTTCACAACAGAGGGAAAATAAAATATTGAGGACTGGTAGAAGTATCCTAGAAGGCCTTTCAATGCTCAGAGTGGAAGCAAATCAGCTTCACCCCACAAAGAATGTCATTAAGGCACAAGAATGTTTATATTTGCTTAAGAAATTGAGAGTTACAACTTCCTGCTTTAAAGAATTAACTTTAAGACAGACACCATACTATAAGCAACATCTATACTGCTGATTTCTTAAAGCTATTTTTAGTTCCTGCTTGTTCTGATGTACTCCAGAAACTATGCAAAGAAAACCTTCTATACAAAGGCTTAAAGGAATAAAAAAAGAAATAACACTGCATTCTTTTAAGTGTTCTCTGTACTGAAAGTCACTTGAAAATGCAGCACCCTGGCACAAGTCTACACTTTTAACAATAAATTCCTTTGCACAATTTTTCAATCGCTATGTGACTTTGTGTCAGTCTCTCACTCAGAAGCAGAATGGAGTACCAGAAAGTGACACGTCATGTCTAAAACTGCAGATGTGGAAGATGAACGGACACCAGGACACAGCTAAGTGGGAGGGTGAGGTTTACCTTTTAAGTTACCGTAAGTGCAGTTGCACCTGCTCCCTGTTTCCCCTGTGAAGTGAAGAGCTAGTCTTTTCCAGAAAAGCTCTCATTCTGAGAACTGTCTTCTTTAAAATATTTGGAGATTCTCTTTTATGGTTCTTTCACTCTTAAGTCTTTGCCCAGCTCTACATCCCATAACAAGTGTTAAAATTATCCAAAAGCCTATTGTTACAGAACATACTCTACAAAAGCTGAGGTTTCCCAGGGTTAGGATCCCAGAACTCTGCTACCAGATAATCCTAAAGCCTTCCTTCCATAACTGACTCTTCTGCCAATTCCCAGGTGCGGGCAAATTCGGCTTCTCAGACCAGGTAACTTTCTATATCTGCCTACGAACACTCTACTGCCAGTAAAGGAACTCTCAGACAGGAAGCAATCAAAGTCCCTAGTGAGGATTGCCTCCTTCAAACAATCAAGATGCCATCACTAAGCAAATATTTAAACCTACTGCAAAACTTCTGAAGACATCTTACAAACAATATAGTTTCCATAGATGCCTACTACTTGCTCTGGAACAGTGATTTCCAATGGAGGGAACAAAGGACCCCATGACCCAAGCAATTTTTTAAAACTGCACATAACAGTCTCTCTTCATGTGAGGATTCAGGCAAGCCCGTTTTACAGGTCTAGGTGTAACAGAATGACAGCACCTCTAGGAGTAGGGTGAAAAGGAGCGAGGTAGACTTTCAGTGAAAGGGGGTGATGTAATAGGTCCCATCGCCCACTTACCTCCCACCACAGGACAATCATCTCAGATCGAGAACAAACACTTTGGGAAACAGAGGTTGTTTATGTTTTTATGGTTTTCTGGTGGAAATAATGCCCTGAGTCATGTGAAGTTGTGGCTGCAAAATTGAACAGGGGACCAGACATTTTCACATTCAGGACACAAATAGCCCCTGGGTTACCACCATATCTGCTCTCCCCTTTTCCTGTTCACCCCAAAAGCTGCAGGAATCTCCTGCTTGCAGTGACACCCACCACTTCTCACAAATTCCTGCCAAGTTCACGTCAGCAGCTGGTGGTCTCAAAGTCACCATTTGTACTGCTCTGAAGTCCCTCCATTACTTTATATCCCTTCTATTTTCTCTGTTGTCTTCCTAGATACACTTGCATTCAGAAGCTGGTTACCCCACTAACATTGCCTCTGTAATCAGGATATAGGAAGTAGAGATTCAGCTGTAACCTTTCCCAGAATAATTGTCATGCCACTCTAGTTTCCCAACAAAATACTCTGGCATCCTTCATATCACCCAAAGAAACACCGCATAACTTAGAGGTTGTAAAAGTAGAGGGCTTTCTCTACAGGAAAACACTGTGGCTTGTGGTAGAGTTGTGATTTCAGTTTTTGCAACTAGTTACAGGCAAAAAGACATGTTCCACAAATTTTTTTCAAGCGTTTAGAATTTAAACTTTTATTAAATACAGAGCCGGCGGACAAACCGTAATCTATGAACATATGGTCATATTATCAAATAATGTTCATGTCTGACTTACAGACATATAAGAACTTGAATTACACCTGCATCCTGTAGGCCTTTAGAATTGGATATGAAGCATCCTGTGAGACAAAAAACCTCCTATCCAGCCACAGAACACCTTACAGACAACATCACATTAATGCCACTGAATACATTAAGTATAGTCCATGTATGGTTAAGTTACATCTCCAATTTCTCAGAGCTGGAAAGGAGATGTCTAGAAAAGCTGGAAAAGACAAATTACCAAAACAGCTCAAAAGTTAAAGCAGACTCCTGCACCTCCCAGAGCGAAGGGCGGAGGAGGCATTGCCCACCACACTCTCCTCCCCCAGGATGTGTCATGTGGGGAAGCAGGCAGGAGTGGGTGGCTGGGACTCGGAGGTGGAGAGGTGATGAAAGCAAGAGTGGAACTGCTCTGGTCCTAGAACAACAGAGCTTCAGTTCAACCCGCTCCCTCTTCCACATTCCCTCCCACCTACGTGACAAACAGAGCACAGTCACGCACTTTCTGCCCATGACGGCGACTACTAGGAGGAAAGGGACCAGGATAAAAGCATGTCCTATAAAAGATCAGTCTGATTTTAAAGACTGTGTTATAAACAATGGACAGCACTGTCAGAGTGGGACACTAGTGAGGCGCTCAAATAGGGTGGAGGAGGGTGAGGATCCATTTCCAGCACTTCCATGTCTTTTATCACTCCTATTTCTGACCTTTCCTTTGCCACTTTTTGTAGCACTGCAATCACTGGCAGGTAAACGTGCAGCAATTGGACTTGGCCGCTTGGCTGATGGGGCTACATTTCCCAGCACTGGAATGAAAAGGCACTGGAAGAGGATCAGCTGGAAGATGTGAACCGCACTCCTGGCCTGTGCCAAACACTAACCAGGTGACCCTGGTTTAGGCTCTTTGTCTCTCTGGGCTTCCGGCTGTTTACTTATAAAAGGAGGTTTTGTCATTGCACAAATATATCCAATATGAAATGTAACGTGAAAGTCAAGCATAATGACATCTCACCTGTTTGCCTCAGGGAACTGTACAAGCACTGAACACTATGTGAATGTAAACACAGAGTTAAGAAAACTGTTGAGGTAAAGCACTACACGGAACATGGAGTTAAAGTTTTATGGATTTTCTTAGCTTTCTTTTTTAATTGCAAGACTGAATTAATTGTTATTATCTATAATCCACACCACCACCCCTGTGAATAAATAAAGTAGGTAAGCACTGCCTGGATGTCTGCTATTGCCCGATGCTAAGCAGGGTGAGGGGTAAAAAGGAGGCTGAACAAGGGAGTCTTCTCCAGTTACGAGCTAAGTGAGGAGACACATTGGAAACCACCCTGGAATGGTACCAAGTCAGCACTCAAAGCCAAGTTTACAGGCTACCCATCATAAACACTGCAGGAATACAAAGAGGAGCTAGAAGTATTTGGAGTAAATAGGGAAGACTCTATGAAGGGGATGGGGCTCCAACTAGTTCTCAGGGAAATTCTAAGCTGTTTTAACTGAGGACTGGGTAGGAAATGGCTGGTGACTCCTGGTTTTTAATAAGGCACAGGTTACCCTAAGAGGCTAAGTCACATAATGATTGGAACATATAAGGTAAGGCCAAAATGATGGAGGGTCGACACTACCTGTCTGAGATCTGGTTGTGGTAAGTCTTTGACTTGACTCTAGATGTTGGAGGGTCAAAAGTGTAGGTTGACTGAAGGGGGGGGAGAGAATATCCAAGAAATCAACAGAAGGGAAAATTCATGTATCAGGGGTGAAAGCTCTTCATCAGAGTATCAGCAATCAGAATAGACACTTGAAACCAAAAACATACAGTTCCAGAAGCTGACAAAATGTGGAGGGTGAAGAGACGAAGATAAATCAAAGACCATTCCAAGCCTTTGGGAATTCAAGACCAGAAGAATGATTATCCCACTGAATAAGTGGAGACGCTGCAAGAAAAAAGATTATGAAATCAGCTTTAGACATGTTGAATCTTACACATGAGCTAAGAGTAGGTGTTCTCTAAGAAGCTCAAAATTCAAAACTGAAGCACAGATCAAGAGTACAGGCTTAAGATGCAGATGGACAAGACATGATAAATCTCCTAAAAGAAAACATAGGCAAAACATTATCTGACATAAATCTTAGCAATGTTCTCCTAGTGCATGCTACCTAGGCAATGGAAATAAGAGAAAAAAATAAACAAATGGGACATAATTAAACTCATATGTTTCTTCACAGCAAAGGCAACCAAAAGTAAAAGAAAACAACAACCTAAGAATGGGAGAAAATATTTGCAAATGATACGACTAACAAAGGCTTAATTTTCAGAATATATAAACAGCTCATACAACTTAATACCAAAAAAACAAACAACTCAATCAAAAATAGGCAGAAGACCTAAACAAGCATTTCTCCAATGAAGACACAAATGGCCAATAGGCACAAGAAAAAATGCTCAGTATCACTAATAAACAGAGAAATGCAAATCAAAACTGCAATGAGGTATCAGCCCACACCAGTCATAATGGCCATCTCTGAGAAGTTCATGAATGATAAATGCTAGAGAGGTTGTAGAGGGAAGGGTACCCTCTTGCACTGCTGGTGGGAATCCAGTTTGGTGTACTCATTATGGAAAGCATGGAAATCCCTCAAAAAACTAAAAGTAGACTTATCCTGTGTCCCAGCAATCCCACTTCTGGGTATATAACTGGACAGAACGCCAATGTGAAAAGATACCTGCACCCCAGTATTCATAGCACCACTGTATACAATAGCCGAGACATGGAGGCAAGCTAAATGTAGCAACAGATGACTGGATAAAGATGTTGTGGCATATTTATACACTGGCATAATACTCTACTATGAAAAGGACAATATAAAACCATTTTCAGTAACATGGATTGAGGTAGAGATCGTCACTCTAAGTGAAAGCAGCCAGAAACAGAAAAATAACAAATGATACCGACTCATATGTGCAATCTAAAAAAAGAGAGAAAAAGACACTGTGAACTCATCTACAAAATAGAAACAGACTTGCAGACTTAGAAAACAATCTTAAGGTTACCAGGGAAAGGGGATGGGAAGGGATAAATTTGGAAGTTTGAGATTTACAAATGTTAGCCACTATATATAAAAATAGATTTTAATAAAATTTCTTCTGTGTAGCACAGAAACCTATGTTCATTATCCAGCAATAACCTATAATGAAAAAGCCGATACAGCCACCAACTGAGGAAGCAAGAGAAGAAAGGAGAGTTAGTTATGTTGGGCTAGAGCCCACTTCTAAATTCCTTGTCAGCCACTGAGGCTGCCCCGAGTACACTGAGCCCTCCTCCCAGGGACAGGCTGACATGACATGCATCCAGCTGAGGCCGACCCCAGGTCTGGCCCTGGGGGAGATGGGAGCAAGTCCACCAGCTCCCCCTGGGGCAGCACCCCTCCCCGCAGCCCCCGCCTCCTGGCTGCACCGTGCCTGCCTCTCAAGAACCCACTGACTTGAAAATATGTGATCCACGAACCTGGGGCAGTGGCAGGGAGATCGGCAGCGACCTGGTAAGCTGGTCGATTTGCCCCCATCTACCCCACGGCCTGTCCAGGGCTCGGCCTCTGCTACTTCAAGCACAGTCCCCAGGTTAGCCTGCTCCCGGGAGAAGGGCGCGGTGTGGTCGAAGGCAGTGGCGGGTTGTGGGGTCTGCCCATGGAAGCCCGTATATTTGCTTCAAACTCCCCAGCGCATGGCCTGAGTTTGGCCTCTGCTGCCCCAGATTCGTGGAACTCAGGTTACAGGTCTGCCTGCTCCTGGAAGGCAGGTGCTGTGCTGTCAGGGAATGGCGGCGGCTGCGATGGCGGGATTGGGGCTGCCTTGTGAGAGCGCGGGGGTTGCGACCATTTCCCGCTGCTGCTGCAGCCATCCCAGCACACTGATCGCACCGCGCCCACCTCCCAGGAGCAGCCTGACGTGTAACCTGAGTCACAAGAACCTGGGGCTTTAGAGGCCGCCCCCAAGGTCAGGCCGCAGGGAAGATGGGAGCAAATCCAGGGGCTCTCATGGGGCAGCCCCCATTCCATCCGAGGATCCGCGCCCGCACCGCACCCGCCTCCCGGGGGCAGGCCATGGTCTGAGGGTCAGTCGGAGATGCTCCGGAGCCGTCCGGCGCCCTCCCACCTCCCGGGGCTGTGCCTGCTCTCCTAAACCCAGGTATAAGCGGCGGCAAAAACGCGGGGTTCAGGAACTACTAATAGCGGGGTTACCACTAACCACAGCGGCGGCTGGGACCCGTCTCAGGGTCCTAACGGGACGCGCGGCCGTGACCTCACCTCCGCACCCCTCCCTGGGCGCCTCCCAAGCCGCACAGCCCAGGCGTCACCCGCTGGCTCCCCGAGCAGCGCGCCCCCACCAGCGCCCCCTTGACTGCTCGGCAGCGGCAGCCGAGCCGCGGTCAAGCGGCGGCCCTGACCCCAGGCCGTGTTCCTCTTCCAGGAGCTGGTCCAGGAGCAACCGGCTCCCGCCAGCTTCCACGCGTTCTGGGCGGGTTCCGGCGTCAGCGCGTCTGTCCATCTGCACGTGCGCGCCCCTCCTCCTCCCGCCTGCAGCGCAAATTGCCCGGGTGGGTCTCCTGCTTTACCGGCTCTGGTCACTGGGGCCGGGAGGAGCCATGTGGGGCCCCTCCTGCTCATCCCGCCGGGTCTCCATCCCCAGAGCGTTCACCCCACCACCGACTGGGTCCTGGCACTGAACTAGAACCACGACTGCCCTGGGCCAGGCCACACCCTGCCAGCCCCACTTCCCCTGCTCACCTTCCCCTCCCTGTTACTACCCTCCCACCCCTGGCCAGGCAGTATCCCACCAGACCTTGAAGACAGGGCTCCTTCTCCTCACACCTAGGTCCCTGCCCTGACACTCCATCCTGCTAGATCCTAACCTATGGCCCCTACACCCACAAGGTTACCCCTCATGCCTCAGCACAGGATCCCCAACATCCTGAAATTGTCCCCCTCACCTCTCAGCCAGGTGAGTTCCACTCTGAGCGGGCCCCACACCCCTCAACATGTACCCCCTCACCATGGGATCCCCTTCACTCTGAGTGCACCCCTACCCTGAGCTGACTCCCTCACCCCTCACCCTGTGGTTGGGGTGGGGAAATCCGGGCTCCAGTAATGATGACTACTGCCACCAGTGGGGGATCCAGCCTATTGTGCACCTTCATATTTAATGTCTGAGTCTATAGGGTGAGGCAGCCTTGGCTGAAGGCGGTTCCATCTCTCGCCCTGGCATCCTGATCCCCGCACCCTGTTCCTCAACTGACCCGATGGGTCAAGGTGATCCCAGGCTGCCAGCCACTGGCCTGTGGGCCTTGGGTGGTTGATGGTCCTGATGGTGGTCTGGACCCCTAGGGCGGAGGCACTGGCACGCAGACCTTTGGGGTGGGGGAGTTCAGAGGGTGCACTTGAGCCCAGGGGTAGACAGCAGATGGTGGGCTGTGTGCATGGGGCTGTGTGCGTGGCCTGGCCTCAGCCCAGGTGGGTGCAGGGACCTTGCTCATTCTCACCAGGCCAGAGGGAAGAGGGATGGGAGCTTTTAAAGAATCAAAGTTAGGAAGCCAAGGCTGGAGAGCAAAGTAGGAAGCTGCACTGGCCAGTCCACCATGAAGCTTGCCGCGACGCTTGTCCCTTGCATCACGGGAGACTGGCAGTTGACTGCCCAATGAGACATCCCCTGCTGTGGTATACTTTACAGGCAATTGAAGGGATTTTGACAGGTAATTTTAATCCAATAATTGTCACTTTCTCTGCGGGAGATCAGCTCTGAAGTCATGGTGAATCTGGCAGGGATCCTGCCTGAACTCCAGCCTGGGACGTTGGAGGACCCACCCAGGAGTCATCCTTTTAGCTCTTACCGAAAGGCACTGTAACAGAGAAGAACAAATATGACTCCATGTTAGATCTGTTCCTTTTCCTTTAACCCTTAGCCCATGAGAAGCCCTAATCCCCTTTCTCTCTCTATGTCTTTACCTATCCTGGAGGTTCCCTATCAATGAAATCATATAAAAGGTGGCTTTTTTTTCTCGCTACTCACATATCTTAAGTAGGGAAGGGTGAATTTTTGTTTGTTTGTTTTCACGTGAATTAGCATTTTTGTATTTTGAGAAGGAAGTCCAGATGGATTAAAGATGAGACGTACCAAATGAAGCCCTTTTGGTAACTCTGTGCATAATCTCGTGGTAGGCACTGCTGTTCTAAATGTGAAACCAGAGCCAGAAGGGAGATGCTTAGCTGTTCTTGTGGCAAAATAAAACCAAACTAAAGCAGAAAACAAAGGCCAAGAAAGACAGCTGGAAAGAAAAACCACAGCCTGGGAAAAGCTTTCCTCATGACCCAAGGTCGGAGAAAAGCTTCACATCCCTGTGGTCCAAAAACCTCTTGAAGCCCAGTGTTCTGAAAAGAAACAAAACACACACAGGCAGTTCCAACGAGAGGCAGTGCAGGTGGCCAGAGTCTGCTAGAGATGCTCGACCTGTAAGGTGAGAACATAGGCAGATGGAAAGACTGCAGAGACAGCATTGGCCACCATCACACTGGCAGGTCTTTAGCCCGGTGACAACCAGCCCTGGTGACAACGTGAGCAGGCAGAGGCCCCAGGGGGTCCCCTGGAGGGAAGAGCAAATGGACGCTCCTCTCCAACAGAACAAGGTACAGGATACATCAAAGTGCCACAGGAACATCCCTTCCCTAGCAGTGCTGTTCCTTAGAGAAGATCCCACCAAAGTTCTTCCATAATTTTCAAAGATAATCTTTCTTCAGTAACATGAATTCAAAATAATCAATATGTCATCAAGGGATTTTCAGAAGTGACCTGCCCTGGACCCGAACAATAAACACACATAAATACACACCTATACATATAAATATATACAGACATACATACAGGTAAAGAGACAGACAGACTGAAACACAGAGAAGCAGGGGGAGACAGAGAAACAGAGAGACAAGACAGAGAGAGAGGCACTGAGAGACAGAGACAGAAAGAAGGAACACTGGAGATGGTAATGAGTGGAACTCACGCACATTTTCACAAGTCAGTCTGCATGTCAGAACCTGGTCCCAAACTCCATCCAACCTCCAGGGGAGGGTGTGGGGAACACACAAGGGCGTGGGAACAGAAGGCAAAAAAATAGGAAGCCATTGTGGGGCAGCCCACCACAGAGGCCGAGATGGGACACTGGGCCTGTATGTCCACATGACAGAATGACCTAGGAGGTTGTAAGCCAGAGCGGATGATGTCAGAGTTGTCTTTAATTTCAGTCTCAGGACTGGGAGCTGGGAAGCAAGCAGCAAGGAAAGTGACTTTCTCCAGACCCCAATGCAGACCCCGGCCAGTGTGGCATGTGCTCTGCGCTCCGCCAGCCCTCTGTGGGGTCCTTCTTTGCTGAGTCTGTGCAAGAGCTCCCTGTGATGCCAGCCCATGGGGGTGACAGATGCAGTAGGTGTTTCTAGGTCTAGAGACAGGATGGCTTTTCTAGGAAGCAGGGGCCACAATGATCCCCACAGTGCTGATGGGGGATTGGGGAGACCCTGAGAGGCACGTGGCTTTTCCATGGTGACAGCACTGCTGAGTAGGGTAAGCCAGGTCTGAATCCAGCTATGTCTTCAGAGCTGCGGAGCTGGCTTCATCCAGCCCTCCCCAGGGCTATGAGGGGGGCTGAGTTTGTGTCACTGTGTGTGGACATGGCATGGAGTGAGAAATGAGAGATCAGCAGACCAGAAAGTCCCTTGGGGAGCTTTGTGTCAGGAGGAAGCTTGGGTAAGTGGACCCCAGGAACTGACCTCACTTCCCTGGCAATAGAGCCCAACAGAACTTGGAACCGAAGTCACCAGGCACCCACTCTGTAGAGAAGTCCCTACTCAGCTCACTTGGTTGGAGACAGAGGCATGTTCTGCTGCATCCCAATATCCCGAGGCCGCAGCCACCGGAAAGCCCTCAGCGAGGGGCTGTACCAATGCTGCCGGCGCTGGGTCAGGTCTCACCCAAGGTGCCTCTGGCCTTTTGGTCAGAGAGACCCAAAGGTAACACACGGAGTCCCAGGGAAGGCCCGCCCAGGCCAGGCCACCACTCAGATCCCACCCAGGTAGCCCCACGGTCACGTCCTGGCTGGTGGAGGTGGAGAAGTCATGTTGGGGATTGGTTTCTGCATCAAGCAAGAGCAGGTCAGAGGCCTGGGAGGCTGGTCACATCCACAGCCCAGGTCAAAGCTGGCTGGCTGGGATGTGGAGAGCCAGGGAAGTGTCCTGCTGCCCGAGGTGGAGCCCATGCATTCTGGGTATGACATTTCCCTCCCGGGTGTCTGAGCTGAACAAGGTCCCGGTCTGATCTGGCAGCAGAGGGACGAGTGGACAGAATCAGGAGTGTTCCTGGCCGGGCAGGGCTCTGAGATTTCCAGGCCGGGTCAGCTGCTGGTCACTGTCATTGCAGAGCCAGATACCACATATTGAACAGGTGCTGTTGAGTAAGAACACCAACGCCCCCTCCCCAAGTGAAGGGCTGGTGTGCCACTCTTCTGAGGGCCAGCGGAGGCTCCAGGTGGGTCTGGATATGGAGAGGTCCCCACCACCATGGCCCACAAATCAGTGGGGCAGGCCTCCAACCCAGACATCACACAGGGCTTTCCCCAGGGATCTGCCCGGGGCTAACGGGCAGCTCAGCACACCCGGCTCTGACCTGGAGCACCGTGTCCATCTCGCTGCAAGTCAGGTGGAGGACCAGGGGCCCCTGAAGCAGAGCCCAAAGGTCAGAAAGGCAGGGCTGGTGCATGTGTGCAGGTGGGGGAGGGGAGGGGGCTGGGCCACACAGGGAGGTGTCCCCAGAGGCTACTGTTGAGACCAGAGCAAAAAATGGCCTCAGACCACCTGTCTGGAAGATTTCAGTCACAGAACACATCGTGTGGGCACTTTCTGGGTGGGAGCTGTCTGGAAAGCTCTGGTAAGGTTTCTGTCCTTGAAAGGCACATGGAAATGGAGGCAGGTGGGTAAATTTTTCCTCTCCCACAGCATGAGCTCTCCCACAAGACTTGAAATTCTCACCACATTCAATAGTTACAGAGGAGGCAGGGGCAGGGGCAGATATCAGAGACCAAAAAAAGGACGATCTGGATCCAGCAGGAGACGCCGAGCTCCCTCCTGCCGCTCCTGCAGCGCCTCCTGAACCTGCATCTGCAGCTGGACTGCTGAACAAAGGAGAACCAGTTCAGCCATCACTACGCCCTGGGGCAGAGACCACTCTGCACCCACTCACACCTTCTTTTCCAAAATGTTCTCCAAAATCCCACCATCCGTCCCCTCCCCCTCCCCCTCCCAAACTTTAAGTCCCTTCCGCTGGAGATGTTTTTGTTTGGTTTTCTTTAGTTTCCTTTGTTTGTTTCACGTCATTTATGACATCATTTATTTTCCTTTTTAGAGTTTCATTAATAAAATATAGACTTTTCCCCTTTTAAATTGTACAATTCAGGAGCATTAGGAGCATTCACAATGTTGTGCGACCATCACTACCATCTAGTTTCATACTATTTCTTTCCTCAAAGTGAAACCATGGATCCAGAGAGCGCACTCCCCTCCCTCCTCACCCAGACCCTGACAACCCCATGTCCTCTTTCTCTCTGGGTGTCTTTACCTCTCCTGGGTGTTCCCTGTCAATGAAACTTTAAAAAAGGTGTTTTTTTGTCCCTGCCCACATGTTTTAAGCTGGGGCTGGTGATTTTTTGTTTTGTTTTGTTTTGTTTTCTCTTAAAACAGCAATTTATTATTTTTTTAAGGGGATAACCAGGGTGATTAAAGATGTGATGTACAAAGTGAAGCCCTTTTAGTAACTCTGTGCATAATCTCAGGGTAGACACTGCTGTTCCCCCTGTGACACCACAGCCAGAAGACATAAGGGAGATGCTTAGCTCTTCCTGTGGCAGAAACAAAATCAAACAAATCAAAAAATTAGCAAAAGCCCAGAAAACCTGCTTGAAAGACAAACCACAACCTGGAAAATACATTCCTCATAACCCAAGGTTGGAGAAAGGTTTCCTATCCCTGTAGTACAAAACCATTTCGAAACACAGTGCTCTAAACAGAAACAGAACAGGCAGTTCCAATGAGAGGCAATGCAGGTGGCCAGTGTGTGTTAGAGATGCTTGACCTCTCAGGTGAGAACACAGGCAGACGGAAACACTGCAGAGAGAGCACCGGTCACCATCACACTGGCGGGTCTTTAGTCAGGTGACAACCAGCCCTGGTGACAATGTAAGCAGGCAGAGGCTCCAGCAGATGCCCTGGAGGGAAGAAAGAAGGGACGCTCCTCTTCAGGACAAGAGGGTGCAGGACGCATCAAAGGGCCACAGACGCTGCTCTTCCCCAGAACTTCTGATCCTTACAGTTCATCCCACTAAAATCCTTACACACCTATTCAAAGATGCCTTTTCAAGGGTGTTCATCACAGCACTGGTTGAAACAGTCGGAATTAAAGCAACACTAATGTTGATGGATAGGGGATGGGGTCCATTCATTCTGGTTCATGTGGATGAATGAATGCAGTGCAGTTGGAAAAGTGGGTGTCTGGTCTCAACCCAACGTCAAGGGAGGCCTCAGGGTGGAAGTATGCAGACCCACTGTCTGCACCCAGGATCCCATCTGCACTACCACATATGTGTGAAATCAATATAGATGTAAATTGATCTGATTGTGAGTGTGTGAGAGACAGAGATGGAGAGAGACATACTGAGAAACACAGAGACTAAGACATAAGCAACAAATCATTCATGACAGTCACCTCTGTGGGTGGAAATTACAAATCTCTTCTCTTTTAGGCAATATTTCAATTTTTTGTACTGTGTCTGTATTACTCTAATAATTCTAAAAGGATTAAAATCCTATCTTAATGTGACCCATTCATTACTCATCTATGGAGTAATTAAAGTACATTAGTCCTATTTTTAAAAGAATTTAAAGTCTTCTCAGGACGCAGTTCCATGTCAGCTCCGTGGCAGCAGAGGTTCTCCAGGAGGTCGTGTCTCTTCTGAATCAGCATCCAAAAGAGGTGAGGAAGAAGTACCAGACTTGGACACTGAAGACGACAGTAGATGAGAGATTCTGTTGAGAGAAAATAAGACCTACATTCACAGAGAGTAATCCCATATTCATGGAGCAGAAGGCTTCATTCTACTAAGATGACAATAGTCCACGAATAGATCTAAGGATTCAAAGAATGCCTACCCAAATCCCAGGTGGTGTTTTGCAGAAATTGACAATCAATCTAAAATTCACGTGGAAAATCCAGGGGGTCAGAATACATGAGTGAATCTTGAAAAGGAAAACAAACTTCGAAGAATGGAAAGTCACATGGAACCCATGGTTAATACAAAAGCACTTTAAGCTGAAGACACCTGAGATTCAATAGATGTAGAAGAAAACCTGTCATGGAAGCCAATTCTCTCCTCTCCCTTTGCCCTGTTAAGTTAGGTTGATAAAAAAGCCTTTAACTTTCACCATTTAACATGGTAGTTACTTTTCTGGTTGGCTCCTGCGTGTGTATAAAAAAACCGTTTCTCTCGTTCATCTCCTCTTTACTTCTGTGGGCTCTTTGGGAGGGACTCTGGATGCTGGGGACCTGCTCTTTTCTCACCTTCTTTAGTGACATCTTTTGTCCATGGTGAAGTGCTTAAAAAAAAAGGCTCATTGGTTTTGGGTCAGATTTGGAACATGTATACCTTTGGAGACCCCCTGGAGGAACAAGGGGGTTCAATACTGCTGGGAGAATTTACTTGTCCAAATGCCTAACAAGACGCTATTTGCAAGTTTTTTGTTTTTTTTTTTTTTTTAAAGATTCTTATCCTAAAACAAATACCCTATCTAAACCTCTTGGATGATCAAATAGAAAGAAAAAAGGAGAATCATGTCTGGCCTAAGAACACTTCCTTAACAAAACGGAAGGACAGAATCAGATTCAGAGCAAAAATTAAAATCCATTTATACCATCAACCCTCCCACTCTTTTGTACACTGTCCTCATGTAATCTGCCAGATGGCGCCCTGGAGATGGCCCTTTGCCCGGAACTCGTGCTCATTTTCAGAGCTCGGCCAAGCGGGAGGTTGGTCCCCAGGGCCTGAGAGGGGCTATTTGTGAAATCTTCTCTGCTGAGACCCAGCGGACTGAAGGGAACTGTGTGCTCTGAGGGAGAGAGAGCACACATAGCCTCTGTGGAGGCATCTCTGAGATCATCCCAAAGGCACACAGCTCTAACTCTGGACACGGGAATTTTTGATTGGCATCTTAGTTGGAAATCTCCTCCTGGATAGAAAGAAGCAGATTCAAAATGTTGCAATTGGATGGGCAGGTCGGCCTCACGAAATTGTCGATGAGAAGGACACGCAATTCACTGCAGAATTAGGAACAGCCATCCCTGCTCTGCTGACTTCACCTACAGAGAAACAGAGATGCGGCTCTAGGGGGAATTAAACACCCACCAACCCTTCTTACCGATGTCAACGTCCCCACTTTATTCTCCTGTCAGGTCTCTGCACAAAAACTGTGGCTCAGCCCAAAATATCACATACACATCACCCTGAACCACTCTGTGTCTGTGTCCAACTCGAGCATTAAGGCCTGTGACCGTTACTGTCAAATCGTTTCCCCTCTCAGCCAGTCTCCTGCCATCATCCCAGCCCAACCTCGGTGTCTCTCTCCAGGTCAGCAAGACTCTTCCCACTGGCTTCCCATCAGCTTACCTTGCCCTGCTTCCATTGCTTATTCCCCATATATTACCCACAATGGTCTGATTAAAGTATGAATTGGATCAAGTTGTTCTGCTTTGCAAAATAATCTCATGACTTTCCATTGTATTCAGAAGGATATCCAGAGTCCCTACCAAGGCCCTGTGTGATGTGGTCCCTCACCCGTCTCTGCAGCCACAGTTCTCACCATTCTTCTCCAGCCCATCTTCCCCGACCAGATGGTCCCCACCAGGACAGCGGTGTTTGTAACTCCAAGTCTCGTACCTACACTTCTCCCGGCCTGGGAGGCTTTTCTTGTCTGTTACCTACATGGCTTGTTCTTTTGCTTCATTCAGGACTTTGTTCAAATTATTTTACCCTCAGAGAGGACTTATCTGACCACATTATTTACAATAGCATGCACATATTTCCTATTCAATCATTTTCTCTCCTAATATGCTCTATGTTTCTTTGTGGCAATTATTAGTCCCTTGCAGTACGTCATATATTTATTTGCTTACTAGTTTATTGTCTGTCTTTCTTACTAGACCTATATTCATGGAACCACAAATACCTCTTTTAACCAGTAACTTTCAAACCGCCTTTAAATGAATTCTTTTATAAGATGAGAATTTCAGATGCTTCCACGGGTTGCTTAGGGGAAAAAAGAGAAAGGATTCAGGTTGAACTAGGTTATTAAGGACCTGGGAGTTCGTTATTTATTTTATACATAGTAGTGTGTATCTGTTAATCCCAAACTCCTAGTCTAGCAAAAGACCGAGCTGACTACTATTTTTAAAAGGCATTTTTTCTTTTTAAACTTGGGTTGTTTGAGATCTCTTTTCTTACTTGTTATTTTTCTTTTATTTTAAAGACTTTTTCTTATTATTTTTTTACATTGAGGTACTGCGAATTGAACCCAGCACGTACTCTACCCCTTGAACTATACCATCCCCTCCAAAGAAAATTATATTTATACTTTGACAATACCATATTGAATTAAGATTTTTTGTTCCATTTTCCCTTCATAGAGTTTGTAACTGAGGGAGAGAGTCAGAGGAAGCCCTGGGCCATCCCTTCCTTCTCAGCGGGTCACTACACAGCAGAGGAGCTTTGCTGTCACCAGGCCCAGCTCACCTTTCTGCTCTGAGGGCCGACTCAGGCCACTTCTCTAAACAGAGGCGTGTAAGAAGCAGCAGAAAGCCAACTAGCGAGCAACGATGACAAAACTGACCCACTTGCAGTTGGACATCATCTGCTCTGAAACGAACCTCTTAAAGCTCTTCTTCCTATTAGTGGATGGTTTTCAAAAATATTCCCAAGGACATGAATCTTACTCTAATTTTCTGGATTTCTTGGGCCTTCTATGACTTTAACTGCAGGCTTGGTTTTCTGCAGAACGTCTGCAGGGAAGCCAGGCAGAACACGTGAACAGACCCTGCAGGCCACGGCTGAGGCCTCCGGTCAAAACATCCTTGTTGTGCAGAGCCTACGTTCATTGGGCCATTTTCATGACTGCTGTAATTAGTTCTCGTCCAAGTGTCCCACCGACAATGTTTCTTGGAAGAATGTGGCCTGACGCAGATGAGCAGTGGGGATGTGGGATGCAGATGGAAGACAGACTGGAAGGAGAGACGGGAAATGTTTCTTCAGGCTTCAGTTTGGAAGATTTCAGATTTTTATATGGACATTAAACTTGTTCAGGCTGAAGCACCGTTTGCTGTAATACGGGGTGATGTACACGTATCCCAACAACTTCTAAAAAATATGTTGAAACTGGTCATGCCAGCCTAGGGGACAGACAGCTTAGAGTGACACCTCCGTTCCAGGATGCCTATGATCTCGGGCTCACAAAGAGGAAAACAATACAAATATTTTGCCTGTGTAGTTCTATGTGAAATTATTTGGACCCTTGCCGGATGGTGTAAGATCAGAGATCATGTAGTCTTTCTTACGTCGCAAAGACGACAATTCTTGATGAGTCAGCAGATTGTTTCCGATGGCCCGGGGTCTGTGCCAGACATTAGCTGTCTAGACAAATACCACACAGCCCCCATCCCTCAAGGAGATCACAGTGTGTCGTGGAAGAGACAAATTTAAATAGGTTTTGAAAACAATGTGGTAAGAGTCACTTGGCATCATGTATACTGTATGTTCAGAGGGGCCCTTGCACTGCCTGGGGCTGGGTTCTAGAAGGTAGGGAAGGTGTCAGAGAGGAAATGCTTTCTGCACTGACATCTGAAGGATTCCAGCAAATCTGTAGACCAGTAGAGTGCGTGCTGGGCACAGGATTCTCGGCAGCTTGCGTGTCTCGTGCAGAGGTCTGGTCGTGTCTAAGAGCACTTTGCAATTAGGGAAGGGAGGTCAGTGAGGCTAGAGGCTGTGGGGAACTAACGGAAGCTGAGGCTGAAAAAAAGCAGCAACCAGGTGATGAGAAGGTGTGACGTTAAATCAGGGAGCGTGGACTTCCTCACATACGTAGCAGGGAATTCTTTGGGGTTTTAAGGAGGAGAGTTACACAGATTAGTCATTAAAAGTGAGCAAAGTGGATTGTTCACTCTAAATAACAGCACTGGGGAGACTAGCAATTGGTGTGAATTAATGCAGTGGGGAGCGAGGAGCAGGGACTTAGTTGGGGGGTATTAAGGAATAGAATTGTAGTACTGACGGGGGTGAGGGAGTGGAAAAGTAAAGAAAAACTCCCAGATGTATGTCACGGAAAACAGATGGGATAGTGATGCCATTGTTTGAAGAAGTAAACCTAGTTCTGAGCGAGTGTAAATTCAAACATACAGAGCTTGAGATTTTTATGGGCTAATCAATTGGGAATGTCTACTTGTCAATTATAAGTATATTTCTGGGACTGAAATGAGATGTCCTTGCTGGAAAAGATTTGACAGTTAATCAGTGGACAGAGAGCAGTTGAAGCCACGGGGATAAATGCAACCCACTGACAGTTTACCAAAGAAAAGGGAAGCAGGGCACTTCTGGTTCAGAAAATATGGCAGACCAGACACTTGAATACCCACTCACTGAAGACACATAAAAACGTAGGACACAATGCCGCCAAACTTTTCTGGTTTTTTTAAAGGCACCTTTATTGTGGTATGATTCCTGTACAGTAAATTACACATATTTCACATGTACTATTTGATGAATTTGATAAATGTCTACACCCAGAAAACCATCACCACGATCAAGATAGGTAACATTTCCATCACTCCCCAAGAGGGGCACTTTTCGAATACCCATATTTATCCCTTCCCATCCCCTTCTCTCCCTGGTAACCATAAGTTTGTTTCTGTATGTCTGTGGGTCTGTTTCTCCTGTGTAGTTAAGTTTATTTGTGCCTTTTTTTAGATTCCACATAGAAGTGATATCATATGGCATTTTTCTCTTTTTCTGGCTTACTTCACTTAGAATGACTATCTCTACATCCATCTATGTTGCTGCAAATGACATTATTTTGTTTTTATTCATGGCTGAGTAGTATTCCATTGTATAAATATACTACTACTTCTTTATCCAGTCAGCTGCCGATGGATATTTGGGTTGTTGCCATGTCCTGGCTTTTATAAATGGTGCTGCTGTAAGCATTGAGGTGAATGTGACTTTTTGAATTAGAGTTTTCTTCTGATATATGCCCAGGAGTGGGAAGGCTGGATCATGAGTTAAGTCCATTTTCACTTTTTAAAGGAACCTCCACACTATCTTCTCTAGTGACAATGCAGCCCATTTTGTGAAAGCAGAGCCATGCTCAGAAAGTAACGGATATTTCTAGGGGCCGGACATGAAGCACAGTGAGTGTGGCGTGTTCAAGAATCAGAGGGCAGTCTGCCGGCTGGAGGAGAGTGACAAGGGAAGTGTGGTACAGGTAGGATTCAGACAACGCTGGGACATGACAGGCTGGGATAAGGAGCCTGGACCTCCAGTCATCCATTGTTAACCATGGGGCACTGGTTCTAGGACTCCCCACAGACGTCAACATCCATGGATGCTGATGCCTCTTGTATAAAATGACACAGGACTTGCATGGAACTCATGTACATCCTCCCTTCTACTTTTTTTATATATAGAAACTTTTTTTATTGAGATATAGTCATTTTACAATGTTGTATCAAATTCCAGCATACAGCACAAGTTTTCAGTTATACATGAATATACACATATATTTGTTGTCACTTTCTCTTTTGCTGTGTCCTCCTGTGTACTTTAAATTATCTCTGGATTACTCATGGTATCTAATACAACATGAATGCTATGTAAGTAGTTGCCAGTGTATGGCAAATTCAAGTGTTGCTTTTTGAAACTTTCTGTTTTTTCCCGAATATTTTCAATACACAGTTAGTTGAATCTCCTGGATAGGGAGCCCCTAGATATGGAGAACCCCCAAGATCCTACTTCCCACCTCCTAAATTTCCACTGCAAGCACTGAAGGGGTCCAAACATAGAAGATCCCCATCTACCTGCTGGAAACCCTGAGGAATTCCGTCAGCGTATGTAGCACAGGAGAGAAGGCTTAGGGCCAACTAGTGGGAAAGGAGGGCCTGCCTGGAGAGGAAGGAGGAAGGACCGCAGTGGAAGCCAGCTCGTACCCTTACTGGAACTAGCTGATAGCAGTGAGGGTCGCCGAGGAACTGGGGACACGTCACGTGGGGGGCGATCCTGGCCGCCAGGCGCAGGGTTCACATAGCTGGGACCCAGTTTGCAAGATCAAAATAACAAGGAGGGAGAGGAGCTGCCTCAGCCCCGGGATCCTGACAACGGCCAGAGCGCCGTGACCCCAGCTAATGCGGTTCCCATTTTAAGCCAGAAAAAGGAAACTCTGAGCCAAGATATTGCAGATTCCACCGCAGCCACACGGATAACTAGATCTCTAACCTGACAAAATGTAACCACCAGAAACAGGAATCTTTCCTTTTCTCTTCCTTTGGACCTTTACAGGGAGCCACACATCTTTGACGGGAACCACCTTTAATCCGATAGAGAGCTCAATTTTTCAGGAATAAGCACGGAGATAAAGAGTGGGGTGATGGATTAAAGCGGAAGTCAAAGTGGAAGCCCATCTGAGAAATGGTAAAATCATGCTTCTCAATGAATTCGAGTTATGGCAAAAAGAAGTAGGAAGGTTAAGGAAATCTCTATTACTATCCATTCAGCATACAAGACTAGCCAGCCATAAAAAGACAGCACATTAAGTTAAGATTTTTTTTTTTTTTTTGTGATGAAAAACAATGCCTTAATTTAAAATAAGGTTTGGGCTATGAACAACACACTGAGAGTTGTTGATGAGGAGAACATAAACCTGCATATGGATATGTAAGTGTTCCAAGCCCACCACTAGAAAAAAATTAGCCAATCATGTGTCCAGTTGATTGGGAAATCCCGATAAGTAAATAACTCAAAAGTGGGAAAGATATGGGATTAAATAGTGGTAGTGAGCAATGAAATCCAAGATGTTTATACGTATATTTTCTTTGTTAATGTAACAAACTTAAAGCAACTGTCTAAAAAGTAACAACTGGAGCACACAAACACACACACACACACAATTTGGAACAGCAGAGAGGTAAAATATGCTAAATTTTTCATTATTGAGGAACAGGATCTAATTGATTATTTCATTTTTGAGACTCTTATAGGAATACTGGTCCAATTGCATATAAAGTTATGAAGTTAGAGATGATTTATAAAAATTTAGAGAGAATTTTCATTAAGAGGTAATATAGCTTCCAAATTACTGAAGAGAAAATTAACAATAAAAAAATTAATTAATCCAGGTAATATGGAGTAACACTGACCATATTTACCACCCTACAGTAAACCACAAAATGGATAAAATATATGAAGCAATGATTTTTAAGACACGTGAAAACGATCATCCACTAGGACCTTGTCCTGTCACCTCTATACCAAGGCTGCTAGCTCTCCTACTGCCATCACCAATGATGTCCACCAGGAGGTGACATTTCCTTCCTCTGCTCCTACTGCAGAGCCAGTCCTGAGCAGTCCTTTTCCAGGTTTTGGCAGGCAGCTCCCAGAAGTGCTCTCATGGGCCTTGGTCCCTTTTAGCCACCAGCAAAGGGATCAAGGATGAGCAGTGAGCCTCCTTCCTCATCCAAGACCTAGGAACCTATCTGACTTCTGAGCAGCCCTTCACTCTTGTCTGCTGTCTGGTACTCTCCGCCCGGCTTCCCGAGTCCCGGCTTGGGCAGCCTGCACGCTGGCCAGAGACCATCAGAATCTGTTCCCCCGCCAAGAGGCCACGCATGATCTTGAGCAGGGCTCCAGGCCTCTGGAGCAGCACTGCTTGGACTGCGTCCTGGTCCTGGGCTCGTGAGCTCCATGCCCCTGGTTGAGTCAGTTAACATCTCTAAGCTACAGTTTCCTCATCAGTAAAATTAAGATATAATATGGAAAAAAAATCAGAATCTGAGGGGGATTAAATTTCTGGTGATTGAAGATTATTTTAATTTTGAATTATACAGCAAAGGACATCATACAATTTTTACTACTTCATAATTCTAAAGGACAGGTTCTACTATTAAAACTAATACATGCACGTACACACAAACACACGTGCAGACACACTGGCTCTGCTCCACATACATCCCCACGGGCACACACACATGGATTCAATTAACACACACACACACACCCATAACATAAACACAAACACACACGTCCTCAGGCCCACACACATACATAACATTCAGAACCACATACATCCCCAGGCGTGCGCGCACGCACACACACACACAGTCATGTACCACACACGTCCCCAGGTGTGCGCATGCGCACACACACATCTTACACACTTTGGCGTTATTCTAAATCAATTTACAATTGAGGGTCACAGTGTCCATTGTTTTACCCACTCAGAAGATCCTGACTTTGGAGCGTGAAGCAGGAGTCCCTCCTCTCTGGAGATGATCTTTATCACTTACAGTCTCAGTAGAGCCAACATAACTGCTCTGGACCTTTGGAAGTGCGGGGCCAGAGCATACCTGGGAGCTCACATCCTATACATGTAAACATGTTTAGTGCAGTAGGTTCTAAACTCCTGCCTTTACAAATATACATTCATTACAAGGGGGAAGGCCAGGTTCAAATTTAGAATTCCCAGACACAGGGGAGTCCGGCAAAGAAAGTGAGCGTGTGGGGAGAGCTGATTCCCAGTCTCTGATCACTAGCTTGAACGTTTTCTTCCCAATGCTGGGTCCATCCCTTGCCACAAGGGGCCTTGGATGTGCACAGGGGGACACTCAGATCTTACGTCCGGGCTCTGCTCATACCTTCCATGCAAACAGCTGCCCTTTGGCCTCTCTGTGAGTCCTAGGAATCTGAACTCCGGGGAGAGCCGGTGCAGGCACTAGAAATGGGTCAGGGGCTGCTGAGACAGGGCATTTGGGGTCCTGGGTTTCTAGAGCATGGGATGGAGCCAATGACCATGTCCCCTTGGCCCTGCTAACACCACCCCATGGAGGGCATGGCCAGAGGAAGTGTCAGGGCCATAGGGACCCTCTGTAGTGCAGGACTCAGGGCAGCAGGCCCCCTTGCCGGGGTCTAAGGGCAGAAGCCCTAAGGAAAGGTCTGAGGAGGATGTAAGGTATCTTCATTCCCATTAATTAAAAAAAAAATAAAAGCATACCACAGGCGTGGGTGGAAAGGGTTTTGTTAGAACAAGGGAAGGCACTTGCCAAGGTCTGGCCATAGAGGGCTGGTGGGTTTGCCAGGTTGATGAGGAACCAACAGGCCGTTAGTCTCCACTGGGTCTAAACACCTCCTGAATTCCTCCAGGTGACACTGAAATGCAGTGAGACACGGAACCCTCTTAAGTTGTTAAAATCTTCATGGTGAGATATTCAACTCTCTCCTCATTCTTGGCTACGAAAGCACGATAAACACAGGCAAGAAACTCATTAGCCTGTTGGTTCTTTCACTATTCGTCTGGCGCTCCCTCTTGTAGGGGCCTTTATCACATCACCCAGGGCTGACCCGGCTCAGGATTATATCTGATTTTCCGCAGGTGGCATCACTTGCTGGTGACACAAAGCAGGCACGTTAGCCACCTCCCAAACACTGAGCCTCCTCGTGGGGGGAGCCTGCAGACCCCCAGTCTAGCCTCTGCACCACGATGTTCCTTAGTGCCACTCCCATGTTGCTCTCCTGGCCTCTAGCTCTGACCAGAACCTCGCTGGATTGTCGATAAATGTCACCCATATACCACGTCTAAGCTTGGGGTCCAGATGTGACCATGCTTCTTATTTTCTTCCCATCGATTGATTGATCTTTGTGTAATCGTTTTGGCAGGAAGGCCAGTACCGCCCTCTTGAGGCCTCCCTGAGCCGCCTATGTCTATAACTGTTCTAGCGCCCCAGGGGATTGGGTCTGAAGCCTGGCACTTGGACACGATGGCACCTTGCGTGACAGGAATCCACTCCTGCTGTGGCTCGATGTGGCCATAAAAACGGATCCCACAAGCCCTGACGTCACTTGACTCGCTGCAGGGATGCTCCCACACTGCCCCGTTCCCCTCAGAGACTGAGGGCTTTCTGCCTGTTCCCGAAGGCCCCAGCTCCGTGGGGGCACCAGGTCCAGTGGAGCGTCCAGTCTGCTTCCCCGCCAGCCCTTAGGGCCTTGGTGGGGCCTGGAACATCAACTACCCTCCCCTTAGGGGCCCGTTTGTCCTTTCCAGCAAACAGACCTAGGTCATAAGCACTTTAACCCACCTGAGGGTGTTTTCCTCACTTCAGGGGCAGTGAGGACTGGGTTTCTTCACACTCCAAGAGCCCCAGGTCTGGATGCAGACAGCCTGGCTCTCCCCTCAGTCCTGCAGGTCCCGGCCACACCTGCTGCTGGTCACTGAGTCTGTGCTGTGTTCTCTTCCAGGACGAGAGGTGCACTCTGCCCCCCGCCCCGCCCCCACCAGCGGTGGCAGAGGCGGCGGACAGGCAGGTGAGCTGGGGCCTGAGACCGTGCCCGCAGATCAGTGCCCCAGAGGCCGCTGGTGACTAGAGGGACCACGGGGCAGAAGGCAGCATCAGATGGAAGGAGGAGGAAGGTTCAGGACAAGGAGATGAAAGGGGGAACAGATAGCACTGTGAGGACCTCGGCAATGAAAGGGAAGAGAAAAGAGTGACAGCTGAAGCGGTGTTGGCGTTAAAAGCTGCGGGCTTTTTCATTTAATTTTATTAATTACCATTTCATATAGTGGCATATTTTTATTTGATTAAAGATTAGGTGCCATGTCATATAACAGGATATAGTATGTTATTATTTATTAAATAATACATAATATTATATATACTAGCATATTATGTTCTGTTTATTTATTATCAGATAGTATATAATACATATGTAGGTATTTATATACATAATAAATAATTCATGCATCTATATAACATATAACACATAACAATGTAGGATTATGATTAATATATTTTATAACAAGATTACATAACAATAATGATGTAATATTGCCCATTGTATGTCTTGGTTCATGACATATTCTCACCTTAGGTGCCTGTCAGAAATATTAATGTATTAAACTTAATATTATAAGAAACATTTGTGAACCTATCACCCAACATCAGAACAGGACTATTGACAGTGATATACTGTGTCCTATCCTGCACTTGGCCTCTTCTCACAGGAAGTTACCAGCATCCCGAGTCCTGGCTTCCCCTTGCCTTGTGTTACTTTCACATACACAACATTTAAGATCAGTTAAAACAAGTGAACTGCAGGTACATGCAACGAAGTGGATGAATCACACACTCCATGTTAAATTGAAAAAGTAAGCCCTAGAATGTAGCCGATAGTGTGCTATGCTTTTAACTGTGTATATATGTCAACTAAACTCACTGAATTAAGAACAACTACAGCTAGAGTCCAGGTGGGAGAGGGACAGATAAAAGGTGAGGTGAGCAGGTTTGCTGCAGGTGAGCGAGTTCCTTTCCAGTGACATGCCATTCTCTCTGAAGCAGGAGGCAAGGCCATCTGCTGGGAGTCAGGGAAGAGACAGAGGGAAGGTTAGAGGTGTGCAGAGAGTGGAGAATGTTGACACCACTGAGTGATAAGTGGGGAAATGTGCTCACTAGAGAAACCCTGGAGGATTGCCTGGCAGTGGCAACACGGTGGGCATTGATTTGTAGTCTTAGAAACCTGTGCTGGGAGAGCCTGCTGCCTGCAGGCTCAGAAAAAGTAGAGCTGGGTGAACCGAGATGAAAGTCGGCCTGATGAGGAACTGAAATGGTCAAGGCTCAAGGGGGTATTGTCTGTCATAAAGAGAGCGCTGACTGTGGATGCAGAGCTGGAAGGTGGGGAAGTGGAAGTAAGAGGAACGTGGACAGGCAGGAAAGCAGAGGAATCAGCGCTTGATGCCCCAGTGAGGGTGAAGGAGGGCCAGGGAGGCTGGTGGAGAAGCAGCTGGATGGCTAGAGTTGGGCACTTAAAGGAGAGAGGCTGGACCTGGGGTGGAGACAAGCCCGGGTATGAGCCCGGGGGTAGGGTGAATGGGGGATGGCTGGCTCAGGCTGACGGTGAAGAAGACCCTAAAATGAAGATGCTGGTGGAGGGAGAATGAAATTTGACGTCTTGATGGTAGGAGGAGAGGCAATACAGAGCTGGTGGTCCAGGTGCTCCTGACTGTGGCAGATGAGCAGGGAGGCCAGGGGGGCAGGCACTGCTAGGAATGGATCTGGGTTTTCCACGTGCTCCCTCGACGGGAGGAGCAATCATCTGAAGGGGGAAAGTGAGCACAAGGAGGCCAACCCAGGCTCCTGATCAAACGGGGTTTGTGAGGGGGAAAAGTGTCAACTACAGAGATGGTGGCCCAGGAAACAAGGACCACGGGTGAAGTGAGGGGAAACTCAGAGAATAGAGGGAGAAGAGTCTTCTGGGTGTAGGGGGAAGAGAGGCCCCAGGACAAAGGAGCACAGGGACACAGTGATGAGGATGGACCGGCTCTACGGTGACACTGCAGGGATGGCTGGATCTTTGTCCTGAGGGCTTAGTTTGGGGGGGCTACTGGCCTCATGGGGACCCCCCCTTTCAGCAGCCTCGACAGACGCTCCCGTTCCTGAGAGCTGTGTGGCCAACACTGTTCTTGGAGGGGCTCTGCCTCCATCTTCTATCATACTTCCCTGCCCAGCCCCCGACTGCCAGCGAGGGAGCCTGGGCCTCGCAGCTGCTTCCCGTGGAGGGAGACAGGCTCCTTGGAGAAGCAGGCTGATCTTACTTTTCTCCGTAACCCAGGTCCTAGCAAAGCGCCAGCGTGGCCCATTCAGAGGCTCAGATACTTAATTAATTAACTAAAAGCAGTAGAATAGCGGAGCTGGAGGAAGTGACCACTGAGCACAAAGAATTCACTGCCCACACCCCCATTCTACAGATGAGGAAACAGAGACCAAGCGGTGAAGCAGCCTTGGCCAAGGTCAAGCTGCTCCTTAATGCTGGCCTGTGTCAGGCATGCCAAGTGATGAGCTGCAGTGAAGGGCCTGAGAGGGGGCTCTGGGACCAGACGGCTTGGGTTCAATTCCCAGCTCTGCCATTTACTAGCTGTGTGATTAATGACTGTCGTTCCTGTAAAGTGCCACCTCATTGGGTTGTCGTGAACACAGAGTTCCTGGAACAGCACGACAGAGTTCTGTAAGGGTTTGCTGTTGCTTTGGTTACTATTATTATCACCAAGTGAGCCCTGAAATGAAGAACATGACAGCAAGAATTTTTATTTTAAAGGATTTTAAAATCCGATGATGAATGTTTGATTTAGTCTATTCAAGTCTGCATTTGACCCTTATTAACAACTACACAATGGATGACTTTTGAGGAAATGTTGCTTCATGACTTTAATTCTCACTAACGACACAGGCTATTCAAAAGGAAGCAGCTTTTTTCCAGGAAGAGGGACAAAATTTAACAATATCTCGGTACCTCTCGGTCCCCAGTGAATTGGTTGTGACCTGTCAACCCAACTCTGGGGAACTTCCCACTCCTCCTGGGCTTGCTGCACTGTCCCGCGGCCCCCAGGGGGCGATGTACCCCCACACGAATCCAGTCTCTTGGTTCATATCTTTGCTTCAGATCCCTCAAGGACTGCCCATGCCCCAGGGCCCCATCTGCCCCACCAGCCTCGCCTGCTGGACTCCAGGACACCATCTTGGGTCTCAACCATCCTCTCCTCCTATGCCCGCCCCACTACTATTCACTTTGTCCTTCAAATGTGGGCTCCTGTGGCTCTCCACCCAGCAGGGGTCTCCCCGTCCTCCACCTCGTGTAACTGCATCGTCCTGCAGGGTGCGTAGCAAACCCATGTGGATTCAGGAAGAATACAGAACAACAGGTGCTCAGAGGGGCTGCCTTCCCACTGCAGGGGCCCTGGAGAGCTTTCTCCCGGCTGGTTATTCACAGGATCTGAAGCTGTAGAATCTCGATCTCACCAATTTAAAGGGCATCATCACTAATTACAAAAGCAATCATTTTTTCAGTAGCAAAAGGACAAAAGACTTTGTGCCCCGCACCTCCAACTTTCTTCCTCCGCCTTCAGAGGTGATTCTCACTCTCTGGGCAAGGGTAGAAAGCAACACACAGAATATTATTTTTCAATGTTTTCTTTCCCACTCTGAAGATTGCTTTCCCAGGACAGATGAAGGCATGGATTGTTTGGCTTCCCTGGACTGAGGATTCAGAGACGCAGGGGGGGAGGGGGGTGGGAGATAATTCAGCATTATTGAATCAAACAGAGACATTAAAAGGTTCTACTCTAAACAGAAAGGAAGCAGGTTGCTATACAAACGGGAAAACATAGTTGGAAATGCAATAACGAGTTACAAGACAATAAACATGAAGATGTAAAAAAGAAAAAGTACATCAAAATACAAAAAGGTGGTAATGGGAGACGGTAGCATGAAAAGATAGATTTTTTCTCTTTCTTTCTTTTTTTTCTCATTATTCTTAGGATGTGTTGGAGCCTACTTGATTATCAGTCTAAAGGAAATAGATATAGTAATGGGTTGATATACCTGAAAAAAAAGGTAACCACAAATCGAAAGCATACAATAGAGTTGCAAAAAAAAAAAAAAAAAAAAAGAAACAAACTCAAAATGGCTTAAAGACTTAAACATTAGACAAGACGCTATAAACCTCTCAGAAGAAAACATAGGCAAAATATAATTTGATATATATCTCAGCAATGTTTTCCTAGGGCAATCCACCCAAGCAACAGAAATAAAATACAAAATAAACAAATGGGACCTAATTACACTTATCAGCTTTTTCACAGCAACAGAAACCATAAGCAAAACAAAAAGACAACCTATGGAATGGGAGAAAACATTTGCAAAACATGAGACTGAACATGGCTTAAATTCTAGACTATATAAATAGTTCATAAAACTTAATAAGAAAAAGAAATAAACAACCCAATCCAAAAATGGGCAGAACAACTAAACAAGCAATTCTCCAATGAAGGTATACAAATGACCAATAGGAATATGAAAAAAGGGTTCAATATTGCTAATTATCAGAGAAATGCAAATCAAAACTACAATAAGTTATCATCTCACACTAGTCAGAATGGCCACCATTCAAACATCCACAAACCACAAATGCTGCAGATGCTGTGGAGAAAAGGGAACCCTCCTACATTGTTGGTGGGAATGTAGTTTGGTGCAGCCACTGTGGAAAACAGTATGGAGAGTCCTCAAAAGACTAAAAAAAGACTTATTTGATCCAGCAATCCCATTCCTGGGCATATATCCAGAGGGAACCTTAATTCCAAAAGTTACCTGCACCCCAATGTTCACAGCAGGATTGTTTACAATGGCCAAGACATAGAAGCAAACTAAACACCCACTGACAGATGACTGGATAAAGATGTAGTATTTAGATATAGAAGAATATTACTCAGTCATAACAAAGAAGGAAATAATGCCATTTAGAGCAACATGGATGGACCTGAAGATTATCACACTAAAGTGAAATAACTCAGACAGAGAAAGACAAGTAACATATGATATCACTTGTATGTGGAATTTTTAAAAATGATACAAATGAACTTATTTACAAAACAAAAACACACAGACTTAGCTAACTTAGGAGTTTGGGATTAACAATTACAAACTACTATATGTAAAATAGATAAACAACAAAGATTCACTGTAGATCACAGGGGAAAATATTCAGTATCTTGCAACCTATAATGGAAAAGAACCTGAAAAAGAATAGACTATGTATATGTACAACTGAATCACTATGCTGTATACCTGAAACTAACAAAACAGCTGTATATCTGAAACTAACAAAACATTGTAAATCAACCACATTTCAATTAAAAAAACAGATAAGCTCTAAATACCTTTATTCAAAGAAAATCTTCAACTCTTACCTCTTACAGAAAGTAAAATGGGAAGCTTGAGCAGGACCAAATTATACTGAATGAGAGGTTACATACCTTCTCCAGCACGTGGCCCATGCTACACACACACATCGTGTTTTCCTTCAGGTAAGAATGGCCCTTACTGTCCAGGGAGCGAGTCCTCCTGGGACAAGGCCTGTGTGGCAGTGGCCTTCTTGTCACCGCTCCATCTCACCAGGAGGCCAGGATTTTCAGAGAGGAGGGAACACAGAGCTCATACACTTCAGATCTATTTCCGGAGAAAAACTATGGAAAGACCAAATTCACCTGCAGTGCGGGAAACATGAGCAGGACCCCTTAGCAGACCGACAAGCCCGAAGCAAAACGGCCCGATGTTCACATCGGAACCAGAACAACAACCGTCTGGCCCCAGTGAAACGATCACCATCTCACCTGCAATGAACTGTTCGTACTCAGTGTCAGGGATGTTTCTGTTGAGACTTGAGAGATCAAAAAAGTCAGACCAGGGGATCCGGACCTGGTGGATGTCCAGGCTCTGCCAATGGTAGAGGCGGCCCCAAGGGGGTAGCACCAGCACCGACTCCTCCACTTTCAGCAGGGTCTTCAGGAGGAAGGCGATGTGGATACAGACGCTCCTACGGAGGCTGAAGCCCTCTGGAGGGTTGACGTCACACAGAAGTTACCTGGCAGGGAGCAAAGGAGAGCGGGTCTTCAGGGCCAGGCCTCTGCACAGGAATCCCGGCTTAGATAGAACAGATACATTGGGAACCCCTGCACAGCACATGGCCTAGACTCAAGACACGCTCACCAGCTTCTGGTTTGTATACTGGAGGCACTGCCCACCCGTCTCCATGTGGCCAATTACTTCGAGTCCGGGAGCACATGCAGAAGACATCTTGGCATCTGTCTAACAACGCTAAGCACCTGACTAGTACATGAGCACCCGTTCTCCAGGGGCTCTCAAGCTTCTTGGCCTACAGACCCCTGTACACTCTTAATTACTGAGGACTCCGAAAGGCTGCTGTTTATGTGGGTTAAATCTATCAATAGTTCCTGTGTTAGAACTTAAATAAGAACTTTAAAAAATGCTTATGAGTTCACTTAAAAATAATAACAACCTACTACATGTAACCATTAATACTCTTAAGCAAAAAATAAGTATATTTTTCTAAACAAAAATCATTAATGAGAAGAATAGCAGTGATTTTAATTTCTGCAAATCTCTTTTGGACTGGTGAGAGCTGAATTCTATCTGCCTCTACATTCCCTGTTTTGTGATATCACAGACCAGGTTTTCCCTGGAAATCCCCACAGGAAACTCAGGAGTGCAAGAGTGTGCAAAAGGCAGGTGACATACCGGCGTTTCTACGAAAATAGTCTTGCATCTCAGGGGCCTCAGACACACTTTGATAACTGCTGCCCTACCCTAGGCGAGACTCTCCTACACAAGAGCCAGGCAAGGGTCCTGGCTTCTTTAATGAGTTACCGCAGCCACACTCCTCCCTTCTCTGTGTTAATGTTTCCCACAACCTCCATTACCGCAGATGAGGATGTAATCCTCAACTGGGGCCTCTAATCCCAGAAGACTGCCAACTTTGAGAGGGAAGGCCCATCTACCATCCCTACACCCCGCACAGTCTATTTTGAGTCAAGCCCTAGATAACTGCTAATCGGCACTGACCCTTGTCTTATTCCTGAGGTTTACCGAAGGAGCCAACATCTGGATGGAACTGAAATTTCCCTGCAGATAAACAAGGCTGATAAACCACCCCATTCCAACATCTGATTCTGGGGCTCTTCAAAACCCGGATAAGGCCCCGCTTCATAAAAGACAGGTCCTCCGCCTGCCCTTCCTGGGGGTTCCGGGAGGCCGCGGCCAAGCAGGGCTACCCGGACTCGCGGTCCCAGCCCCAGTGCTCGAGGGGGAGGAAAGCCCGAGGCTGTACCCCAGCCCTGTCCTCCCCGCCCCAACCCGCTCCCCGGCACCACAGCGCCTCCCCGGCAGCCACACCAACCCGGATCCCACCCCGGTCGATGTCCACTGGCCCCGCCAACGGCGCGGCCGTACGTTTACCGTCTGTGCGACGCCGCCCCAGACAGGATGTCGGCCGCCGACTGACCAGGCCAGAACTAGTCGCCCAGGCGAGCAAGCCGCCAGCCCCAGCAGCAAGCACCGCCATGGTCCCGGGCAGCTGCACACTTCCGGAGCCCGCTGCCCGCCCCAGAAGCGCACACCGGCCCGCGCAGAGCGCGGCGCATGTAGCCATGGCAACGCCGCGGGGCCCTCCCCTAGCGCTTGCGTCTGTGTCCTCCCGAGGCTAGACGTGAGAGGGCAGAAATTGCGGAGCCAGTGGGAGCCAGGGCTCGGCCAGAACGGGGGCTTGGGGGAGGCTTATGGGGCAGCTGGGCGGGGCCGGGGCGGGCGGTGCCGAGCAGACGTTCTCACCTGCAGATGGCGCCGGCCGGAGGCTGGGGCGGTGCTGCCACCAGTGGGCGGGGTGGCGGGGCGGCGGAGTAGCGGGGCGGGGGCACCCTCACCTGTCCGTGTGTGTGGCTCAGCCTGGGATCCGCGGCCTCCCCTTGCACCGGACGTGGACCCAGGCTACCGTTGTGCAAGATAGAGGACTGAGCCAAGGCACAAACGGCTGGCCAGTTAGGGCACCTGAAGTGCAGATCTGCCAGGCCCGCTGCCGGCCTTGAATTCACTCTGCTGGGCAGTTTCCAAGGAGACGGGATCTGTTCCAAGAGGGGAGATAGGGCAGGGGTGCCAGATGCCGGGTTAGGTGCGGACTTACAGACGAGCCACGGTGAGAGGGTTCAGATAAGCCCGTGTTGGCGGGGCTAGAAACTTGGGATATGGGGTGGGGATGGTGTGTGCCATGCTCTGTGGTCTCCCCAAGAACTCTCACCCCCAAACAAGGGACCCTGCTCCCTCCACCATTCACGGCATCCCCTGCCTTCCCCAGCACAACTGCCCCCGCCCCCGGAGTGTCCCATGACCTCTCCCCACAACTGGCACTGTCCCTGTTACAGGTACTGAGGTCCTGGTGGCTCCAGCCCGAGGGTGGGGGCTGTATCTGACCAGTTAGTATGCCTGGAGCCTTGTATGAAAATTCAGAGCATAATGCAGACGTGCACAGAGGCCCCTCAAACAGGATTCCCTGCATGGCCCTCCCACCACGGACCCACAGCGCAGCTGCAACACCAGACCAAGCCTGCTGGAAGACCTCTGGTCCCTCTCATCCTGTTCCTGATCAAGAGTGCACCGCCCACACTGCTGGGTATTTAGGGGGCTTTAGAAGTGCAGCTGGTATTTTCATGGGCCAATATTTGCTCTTTTGGGAAGATTTCAGTGCAAAGGGATGTAGGATATGCTTTTTCTGTTGCCCTGAAACTGGTGACTAGGATGCAAACTTAAGTCAAAACAGGTTTTAGAGAGAGCTGCAAAATAGATAACCCAAAGATCACTGTTCCCCAGCAAAGGCAACACCACCTGGCCGGTGGGGTCCTGGTCCCTCTGTCTGGAGGTTGGGGTTTGCACCCTCCAGCTGGGACAGAGCCCAAAACAGCTCTGAACACGCTCCAACAGGCTTTCCCAGCACAAAATGCCTTTATTTTGAATCTGGGTGAAGGAACCAGCTGAGAAATCTGGGTAAATCTTCCTGGGTGTAACCTTGCCTTTTATGCTGAATGAAAGAGCGGCTCTCCACATGCTAACATCTTAGAACTGAATGTGTGTCGAAGCCTTCATGCATGTAGCGTGTTGGGGACAGCGTTTCATGGTGAGGGGAACTATATAACTTACAGGTGTATGGGGAAGCCCTGAATCCAACAGGCTTTTCCCGCGCACACTGCCTTTATTTCAAAATTGGCTGTTGCTGAGAAATCTTGGTAAGTGTTCCTAGGTGTAACCATGCCCATTATGCTGGATGAAAGAGCAGCTCTACACTTGTTCACATCTCAGAAATGAATGTGTGTTGAAGCCGTCATTCACGTAGCGTGTTGAGAACACAGAGTTTCGTGGTGAGAAGAACTATGTAAATTACATGTCTATGATGAAGCAATTGCTCGAACTGGGTATTCCAGCGCATACTGCCTTTATTTCGAAACTGGCTTCTCAGGAGACCTGTGGTCTCCACTGCAGGTCTGTCTCCAAGCCCTGGGCCAGCATGGTGACTCTGCTCCCCCTGTCTATTCTGGGAGGTCTAGGGGTCCTCCATGGCCCTTCCACCATTGTTTCTTTTGGAAACACCCCGCAGATGAAATGGGCCTGAGAACAGGAGAGCTGGATGCGAACAGCCACTGCCCAGTTTGTGCCTCCTGGGAGGGGCATCTCCTCTCTGTGGGCTCTGATCTCCCCTCCCCTCTCCCCTACCCCCACCCCTCTCCTCCTGCATTTCCCGATTGATCCCTGGATAATGGTCCATACCAGGAATGACCTGGGAGAGGTTTTATGAGTCTTTAAGGGAAAAAAAAAAAGAAATCTTTAAACAAATTACTGAAAGTAACTTCCAGCTTTCCTGGGAAAGCCCTCTTTCCAATGTTTAAGGCTAGTTGACAGGGTGTCAAAATGCCTAACCACTGACATCTGAGCAACTGCTAACTCTCTCCAGTTCCCCGCAGCATCCACCTCTGGCAACTTGGCCACAAAAGGGCAAGAAAGCTCTTTCCCCACGCCAGCGCCAGCGTGGCTTTGGAGGCAGTGGAGGCTGAGAGAAAGGGCCCCGCCCTGAACTTTGGGGGGGCCTCCAGCCACAGCCAGAGGAGCGGGGGTTTTCAGAGTGCCCCAGCAGGGAAACGAGGCAAGGATGCCTGGCCCAAGTCTTCCCTGCCCAGAGAGCCCCATGAACTGCTTTGGGCCCCACTCCCCATTTGGGCCCCCTGCAAAAATGTACCACGGGATCCACACCTGAGAAGGCAGAAGGACGGCCCTTTGGCCTGGGGTCCCAGCAGGTGTGTCCTGTGAGACCTGTGGCCACATATATTCCTTGTCTCTCCAGGTCACTGAAGGGTCTGTGCTAGGCACCTTGGTGGTCAGAGACATGGGAACAACTCTAAACTCTGAAGAAGGACAGAGAGACTTTTCCTGGAAGCAAAGGTTCCAGGGAGACGCCTTGCCCAGAACTGGGGGACTGTGTGCTGAGTAGACCCCTGGGAGGCAATGTGGGGCTGTGGGGTCCTCTTCAGAGAAGGGAGCGGGTGTGCTTTCCGGGGGTGGGGTCCTGTTTTGTCCAGTCATGTCCTTGTGTAAGACTCATTTACAAACACCTTCTAGTCCACCTAGGTGTGGCCCCATGGGTGGGGGTAGAGGAGGAGAGTGAAGGGTGCAGACTTAGGGCCCCCTGACCCACCCAGGGTACTAAGGGTCAGTGGGAACATCGTGGGGGTCTAGTGCAGGGGTGGAGGACGAGCACTAAGAACATGCCAAGTCATGCAATAAAGTGACCCGTGACCACGAGACACAGGTGGCCGTACACCAAATGAGGGAGATAGAAATTTTGACCCAGGGTCTGAGAAACTTGAGAGGGGCTGGAGGATCCCAGGAGCCCTGAGGAACAGCTCTTCCAGGGGCACAGATATCCCAATACACACATTTCTCATGGATGCTTTTTGGGGTGCAGAGTGAGTTACCATGATCCTGAACTTAGTATGCAATCCCACCCCCTTGTTCATCAAGATTCCTGGCAATAAATTGCTGTCATTTGTCCCTGGACATGCACTCGGGAGGTGACTGCTGTGGGGGTCACTGCAGGACTAGAATCTTCTGGTGTGGGCTCTGTGACCACAGAAACCCAGGGGGATTTCTTCACGGGAGCACATGGAGACCATGCCTGCATGGACCACCCTCATGGGATGGCCAATGAGCCCCTGGTACCCAGGTCACCAAGTGACGTATTTGTGAGGTTGCCTGAGGTAACCTGGGGGTATGTAGTTTTCTGTGGTCATCACGTGGGCCCAGCACTGCGGGATGGCCTGCACAAAGAGAGGCCTGCCCTCCTGATGATGGCATCTAACACCTGCAGGGAAACTGCTCCCTGGGTTCCTGGAGGTCCATATTGAGAGCGTCCTGCCAGCCATGTGGGATCAACTTCCCCTGATGCAGAGGCAGACCTCTCCCCCTTGAGGCCCAGGGGACACCTGGCTCAGGTCCCAACTGTGTGCCCTGGACACGCAGAGCCCCAGATCTCTGGCACAGCCTGGGGTGTGGTTTTGTCAGGGCAGGAAAGGCCCAGGGAAGGGGCTCATTCAGGGACAGAGGCCACTCTGCAGGGATGCTGGACCTGGCAGCGATAAACTGCTTCAGAACTTACCTGGGCTTTGTTTCCAAGCTGTGGGATGGAAGGGCCTCTCCTTCCTGCGGTGCAGTAGGGGGAACTAGATCCATCGTCAATGTCAGCCCTGAAAATGGAGGCTGTGCTACATCCATTCCTGGAAAGAAAAATCAGGCCCCTCCAGTCCAGGTGACTCAGAAATTCATTCAGCAATGTTCGGGGCCCCCAGTTTAGGTTTTGAATTAGAGCTGAGCGTCTCAGGATGCCAGATCCCTGTCCGTGGCTCCAGGAGTAGGCTTATTGCTGGGGGCAGGATCCTCACAAACACCTGTGTCTTTGTGGGACAATCCCCTCTGACCAGCTGGGAGGCAGGCTGCAGTTGTGGGAAATCGTGTTTCCATGAGCAGAGGGCCACCAAGTGGTGGGGGCATAGGAGACAGTTAGAATGAGTCCCGCAAAATTTCTGGAATCAAAAAACTGGCAAATGTGAAAAAGTGCATAATTTGTTTTATTGAACGAGCTGCTTATGTATGTTTGGAGGGCCAGGTTCAAGGACTCTGCATCCCTCCAGGACAATAGCCTCAAGAGAAGAACAGACAGAGCAGGAGGAAATCTGGGGTTTCCCCCAGGAATGAGGTGGAACAGGGATTTCTGCAGATTTGCAAGGAGTCCCCTACCACTGAGCATGGGGTTACAACCCCACGTGACCACCGTCGTGTTTGGCTTGCGCTCTGGGTCTGGCCTGGTCATGTATTCTTCCAGCTGAGTTCCAGAAACTCAGAAGG
This sequence comes from Camelus bactrianus, assembly GCF_048773025.1. Taxonomy (NCBI): domain Eukaryota; kingdom Metazoa; phylum Chordata; class Mammalia; order Artiodactyla; family Camelidae; genus Camelus; species Camelus bactrianus. The sequence goes on along the minus strand of NC_133573.1, from coordinate 3,396,618 downwards.
TAGACTTAGAGGGGCTGCGTTTGGAAACTAGTGAGGAGCTGGATGGTCCTTTATATTGAGTCCCTTCAGCCTAATCACTGTAGCTGAATCCCAACACCCCCCAGGCAACCAGGGTGGCTGTGGAGGGAGAGAAAGCGTGGCAGGCGACCTAGGGGTCCCACTGCTGTGTCCCTCCCTTGTCTTCATTCCCTTTCACCCTGGAAGGTGTGATTGTCTCGTGTCATGGTGGCCACCGTAGTGTCCCTCCCAGCAATCTGTCTTCTCCATCAGGTGGGGTTCCCACCCCCGCTCAGCCTTCTCTCTGCATGGATGCTGAAGGACCAGGCCCACCTGAATTTCTGAGCTTGAGCAGTAAGGTGGAAACAAGAAACCAATGGAAACAAAGAAGAAAGTCATTGTGGCAAAACTGCCCACCACAGAGAAGCTGCCCTGAGTGGAAGGGAGGGTGTGGGCATGCCCATTTGTTTCCTGTCTCCCAGTGCTCTTAGCTTTCTTATTGCATACCTGCATGGTTACAACAAAATGATCTGCAAAACTGAAAATATTTACTCTCTCGCTTTTACAGAAAAGGCTGGCCAGCCGCTGGTCCGGTACCAGGCAAGTGATTGGAGTCCCTTTCCCGTTTGGAAACATCTGGGCAGGCCCAGGTTTGCAAAAGTCTTTAAGAGTTGTTACGGAGTTTTGCTTCTAAAATTCTTTACGGCTGTATATACTTCTGAGATGCGGTTGTGCTGTGTAATTCTGAGCCGGGATTTTCTCAAACTGTTTCTCACTTCTTATACCAGACATTCCTAAATTCCAAGGGGAACTGCATATTAAGGAAGCCATGGAATTTAAGAAAAGGATACAGATCTCATTTCCTTTTAAGCATCAGTGTCCCTCCATTATGGCATTATTGGTTATGAGTTATTGATAGGGGAATTAAATAGTAACCAGATTAATAGAAAATAGGGGATTTTAGGTACACAGGTTCATCTTTTCAACATTTTTTGTAATACTTGCAGTTTAAGATGGCCATTCCTGAGAAACAGGTAGCCTCTTAGAATGAAATAGCATTTCCTCTGAACCATACTTAGTTTTTATTTCGTAGACAGCAGGAAGGGTAATCCCACATCACACATTTGGGGACGTCAAAGAGAAAATGTAACTTTCTGGGAGCGCACTGCCCCGTCTCCCCCTGCTCTTTTCACTGTCTCATTCTCCCTGAAGGCTCTTTCTTATCTTCTTCTCATGGCTCCAGTAACTCTTTCTTCCTCCTCGTCCCTCAGCTGGTAAGGTTACTTTTCTACTTTGAACAAGCAAACAAGCCAACAGAAGAGAAGTTTCACAAGCAACTCCCAGCACATCCGCTCACCTACTGTTGTCTGTGACCTCACTCTCGGTGCCCCACCTCTTATTACAGGTGACATCGAAAGCCAATTCCTCGAAAAGTCCCCAGGGCCCCATCCCTTCCATCTTCTCTGGGTTGTCACTCCCAAAACCATCCTCTGTTTCACTACCTCATCTATTTTATTCTCCTGCTAGTTGGCTCCCATCAGTATATAAACGTCCATTTCTTAAAAGAAACAAACAGCACTCCTTGACCCTAATTCACCCCCACCAATTGACACCCTGTGTCTTTGCAGCAAATCTTTAAGGAGTTGTTTAAACTCACTGTCTGCAACATCTCTTGAGCCATCCCCTTTTACACCCACTCTGGCTCTTCCCCTGATCCCTCGCTCTTTGGAAACTGCCCTGTCAAGGTCATCAGTGACCACATATTGCTAAATATATCGGTCAATTTTCAGTCCTCATCATGCGTAGCCCCTCGGCAGCATTTGACCCAGCTCTTCCATCCCTCCTCCCCCGTGTTCCTGCTTCACTCAAACTCCAGCCCATTGCTCTGTCTGCTTTCTGTTTTTGGTCTACTGGCTGGTCCTTTGCCAATGTCTCCTCTTTTTCCCAAACATACACTGTGGGTGTGCCCTAGGGTTGGCTCCTGGGCCTCTCATCTCTCTCTCTGCTATTCCTTTGGTGGAAGCAACCCAGCCTTGGAAATTGGCATGCCATCAATTTCTCGATTTCTCCAAAACTCCCTGATTTGCCCTTTCCATCTGGACCTTTATCCCTGAGACTCACATTCTTATTCTTTCATTAATCTTGCTTTCACATTCATACATATGTTCTACTATGTAATTACTTTTCCAAATTTTGTATCAGTAAATATATATATCATGTAAAATGCTCAAATATGTATTATTTCAACTAAGATGCTTATTCTACCTTAGAACCTTTCTGCATTTCTGTATTTATGTGAAAAAAGCGAATAGTATTTCTACAAGCCTCATAGTTAAACAGTGTGTTTGTTTGGGGCTATTATGTAATATGAAATAATGATACATCAACATAGTCCTTTTTCATTTATTTTTATGTAACACCAAGATGAGGTTTTTGCACTGAAGACTGGTTTTATTGAAATTTTACCTACGTTATGGACAGTCAGTTTATGTGAAAGCCCTCATTTCTCCCCTTTTCTGATATATTTTCCATTTGGCTATATATAACATATACCTTGGCATGAAACAAACTTCCCAAATCATTCACATAATACAATTAATACATTTAAATTATATTTTTTAAATGTTAAAAAGAAAAAGAAAACAGACTCCTCTACCTATTAGGCATTTCTGTGGCAATATGTAATACACCCCTTAACCATGACATTGAAGAACTGAGCTGATACCAGCCCCTTTCCACCTGCTCAGCCCCACCTTGTCCCATCCCTTGTGGATGGAGAGGACATCCCTCCCATTGTCCAGGACCAGATGTTGGAACAATGTTCTTTCTCTCTTTCTCTTACACACACAGACAGCAAATCCAGCTTGTTAGAAAATTCTGGATACTCTGTCTTCATTAATCACCTGCTCCCTGCTCCCCGCCCTCTTAAGAGCCACCTTCAGCCCTTCCTGGACACCAATAGCCTCCTGTTTCCATCTTTGCTTTCCTACAATCTCTCATCCACACAGGGTCAGAGGGAGCCTGCAAAAGCACACATTGAGGGGGTGGGTGTAGTTCAGTGGTAGGGCACATGCTTAGCATGCAAGAGATCCTGGGTTCAAAAATGATTATAAATCAATAAAAAATGTTAAAAAAAAAAAAAAAAGAGATCCTGGGTTCAATCTCCAGCACCTTGATTAAAATAAATAAATTACCTCCCACAAAAAAACACAAACACAAAAGCTTAAGTTGGACTATATCACCCCTCCCCTCAAAACTCACTAAACGGGTCATCATTTCATTAGAAGCCAAAGTCCTCACAAAGGCCTCAGGACCCGGCGTGCTCTGCCTCTCCGCCCACACTCTCCCCCTCACTCTGGGGGTCTCTGGCTCCGGCTCTTCTTTCTTCCTCTGGATCTATTCTGCTTCAAGTTCTTTACTCCGTGAGATCTGCCAGGATTGCCTTATTCCCTCCTGCCTGCCTCCCACCCCACCGCCATCACCGGAGTTTGCTCATATCACTTTTTTTTTTTTAAATTTTTCCAAGCTCTTACTACCCCCAACATGCTGCCTGTTTCCTCTACTAAAACTCTGAGCCCCCAGTGATGGGGAGTCATGTCTATTTTGTTGACTGATAAAGCCCGAGAACCTTGTGAATGGGTCTAGTTAGGAGATTCCCGTACGTAGTAGGAGCTTATACACATTTGCTGAATGTCTGTAGATGCCCTGGTCCAATCCGATGGAGCACTTCTGTGTCCTGCTCAAAGAATAACTGTCCTTTCCACCTGAGAGGGGGTGACAACTTCCTTGGTGATCAAAGGCAAGATCTTTTTGCTTTATGCTGTTAACCTTAGGCGGGGAGACTGGGGGAACTTCATATATATTTTTAAATTTGGTTCACTCTGCAGTTTGTCTTTGGTCTCTGTATAATTTTGAGAAACTCTTTATGAGTGATCATTCTTCCATCAGATTGAACAGGGTCCAGGGGGAAGGAACAAGCCTGTCCCATTGGCCATCCTATGTGTCATGTTCTGGGACCCAGTGGATGCTCAGCATGTAAGTGAACAGACAGGAGTGAGTGAAGAGATGGGAGCATCTCCTTATTGTGGTGGCTGCTCTCTGTCAGATGCCTTGAGATTTGAGGAAGGGTTTACAAGTGCGGAGAGGGGAGATCAGGTCCTCTGTGATCTTCCTGAGTGCCCTGGCTTTACCCATTCCCCCAGCCCACTCTGGGCAGCCAAGCCAAGGAGCTGGGCCACCGGGGTTTGTGCTGATCAATAATCCACCTTCACCCCAAGTCCGGGGAGTAGGTACCCCTGGTTGTAGTCTCTGGAGTCAGGTCCTTAGAGGAATTCCTCACCGAAGTATGTTTTGGACCTTTTATTTTTCTCTATAACCTCCAGCTGAAGAAGAAGATTGTCTTAGACACATGGAAGCTGAGGACGCCTACTGTCCCTTCGGAACCCAGGTGGGGCTGGGAGTCTGCTGTTTGTATAGCCGGTGGGCTCGTGTTTCTTTGAGCATCCCTGTGCCTGAATTCCTGCAGTACACTCGGTGGTAAGGAAGGGGTCCCTGGCAGGGAGGGAAGCGGGCCGGGAAACTGCACAGCTGGGGAGACGTTAACCTGGGGTGAGCGGGAGCCTGCTGATGCATGGCATCTCAGTGCAGGGAACTCTTCACGCTCAGAGGGGTTCCCACTCCCGCAGGGGCCATTTGATCAGGGTGCTGGGCTGTCAGGGGACCGCAGGGGTCCCAGTGAGGATTACAGTGCCTTCAGGCAATGGGAAATGAGGGGTCCAGCGGCACTTGAATTAACTGTGCACCCAAACCCAGCCCCCACCTCTTTCAGCCTTTTTCCTAATCTGTGAAACTGGAATGATATTAACCATCCCGCGGGGTCGTTGATGGGCTGGGACAGACTAGACAGACAGGAGCTGGAATTCCTCTGTCCCCTGATTGTTTTCCTTCTTTCTGACTATTTGCTCTCACAAGCTCAGTCTCTCTGTCTCTCTCTCTTTCACTTCTAACTTTCTCTCATCCTCTGGTTTCATTTGATTTCCAACCACCGCCCCTCACCCTCGCCAATCCCCAGATGAGTGAACTTGATTTCTGTGTGTCAGTTCCAAATTCCCAGGAAAGATGCTCTGTCTCCCTCTGGATCTGTTGTCCAACCCATCAGTTGTGGCCAGAGGAGCGAGTCCTTCTGGGACCAGCAGGGGGTCTCCGCCAAGCCCCCTAGCCACCACTTTGGGAGCACATAGCTCTTCAAGGAGGAGGTAATTGCTGTGACCTTGTGTCAGTCAGTATGAATTTATGTCTCCTCTTGCCCCTCCTTCATCCTCCTAAACAAAGATGAAAATTAAACACTCCCGGGATTTGTGTCATGGAACAATCAGGGTGGGGGCCATGGGGGCTGGAATCTCTGCTGCATTTAAGGGGCTACAGTGAATACCCAACGAGAGCCTGCAAAGGGAACACCACCAGCCCCACCCGGCACTTAGGGTGCTGAGTCTGCATGATGTTGAGCTAGGCTACTGACCACAGCTCAGTGGTCTGGTCTGACCAGTTAGCCTTTGAATCCAACCAGCTTTGGATTCCTCAATCCATCCCTGAGGTTTTACCTGAACTACCAGCTTCTATATCTCTGAAGACAGATGATGAGGACCCTTCACATAAGCCGTTCGCACAGCCCTGTGCAGGCCTTTGTGCTGCACGGTCTGCCCGGCGAGATAACTGAGGTTGGTGTTTTACTGATGTTAGAAATAGTCTGGTTTCCCTATGTACTGTTTCACTGAACAAGCAACAGAAGCCATTTCTCGCTGATAAAAGCAAAAAAGGGACTTAATGAAAAGATGCTGGGAGGGTGTGTGGATTGGCCAGGACCAGAGCCAACCCAGGAGCTGTAGGAGGTGTTAGGGAGCCCCAGGCACCAGGCCGGGCTGGGTGCTACCGGGCCCCCTGCCACCCCAGAAGGGACCCCTCTCCACCCAACCCTCCACCTCACTCACTGCAGTTTCACGTCCCGGCAGGGCCAGGTCACACTGAAGCCACCAGCACACACCTCAATGGGGGAGTTGACACCGTCTCAGCTGAGGGAGTGCCCGGTGTGGGGAGAGGCCCAGTTAGAGGAAGTCGGTTCCCCTACTGTTCCAAGTTAAGGTGCAAGTCAGTGCCCATCACTCAGGAAAGCCAGGCTGGACGGACCTCATTGCGGTGACTAGGCCGAGTTCACTTATTACTTTCTATGTTGGAAGGCCCTGGAGGGAGAAAAAGTGAAGGTTCTAGTACTTATTTTGTGTTTCCCACGTACCAGGTGCGGTAACCAAGCCACTTCAGACAAGGCCCAGAGCAACCACGTTAATAAGTCACGAAGCAAGTCGTGCAGTCAGGCCTCTGTGGTCCCGAAACCCGTGTCCCCATAGGCTCCGTAGTTACCAGTAGAAACTGGGGGGATTTATGGGACTGTGTGCTCCTGTAGGGGCTGGGATGTGTGTGTTTAAATCCACATCTTCAGAAACTTGGCTAGAACCACAGCCACTTATTGCACGGAGGCAGAGGAGGGGAGGATCCCAGCCTCAGGTCCAGCTCGTGTGGAGCTCAGAAATTGCTCCTTCTGTCCTGAAAACAATACCGGAGCTGAGGGAGCTGCAATCCCACTGCACTTCTTAGATCCCAGAAAAATGAGGGGAAAAGCTGCTCCCAAACCAGAGAGGCAGCCGGGCAGGCTTGGAGAGTCACAGCTCCCAGGGCAGAACCCGCTTTTGTAAGAACCCCCGGGGCAGGCAGATTTAACAGTTCCCTGAGGCCAGTGGGAGTCTCAGCGTGGGGAAGTCCGAGTGTGACAACTCCAGGGGGCCAGTCAGAGGGGCCCCCTGCTCTTTTTCATGCATTTTACCTCCAGGACCATGTCCTGTTCTCAGAATGAAAGCCAGAGGATAACTCCTCATGCTTCCTGCCTGGAAAGGAGAAAATAACTCTATTGAAATACACCCAGAACATTCTGTTTCATTGGGGGAAGTTGTTTTTTGTTTGTTTGTTTTTTTAATGAGAAATTATTTTACCAGAGCCTAACCAACCTGGGAGAGGGAAATCCCTTCTGTCTCACCCAAATTGGGGTGAGGGGAAAGAGACACACTTGTGGAGGTCACAGCTCAGGGCACAGGCTCAATGAGAAATAATCACAGGAGTACAGATGCCCTGCTCTGTCCTGCTCCCCCAACACCTTACCTCCATGACAGTAGGGCCCCTGTGTAATAACAGGAATAAAACTAAAAGAAGTAAATATCTCAGGAGTGTCAAGGGAAAACCCAAAGACAGTGGGGAGATGAAAACAAGGACACACAGGCAGTTTTAGCCTCTCACACCAATACCTGTAGCAAACTACACACAGCCCATCCCAGTAGATAAACAGAAAACCTCACAGAAGAAATTATTTATTTTGGTTCTCTTACCCAGTGCATTCCATGGTGCATCCTCGCCTAGAACTGAGTGGAAGCAAGTCCGTCTCAGAAGGGACATAACTGAAGAGGGATGGCTTTCCAGACTCTGATGGGCAGAGAGAGCCCCAGCCTGGGTGAGAGCATGGTGAGGGGTGGGGTAGGGGGTGGGCTGCCTTCTTCCCCAAATAAGGAAACTTCCTGAGGCCAGCACAGAAGGGAGGGCCATGGGGTGGAAGCAGCCAGACTTCTTCCTGAGAACTGATGGGATGCCTCAAAGGGACTATTCAGGTACCCAAATTGGGCCGTGAGGGTGGGAGACTGTCGGTCTGACTCAGAGCCCAGGACTGAGGTGTGCGTACAGCAGGCCGGTCTTACTTGGCCGGATCCATTTCACTTCTCCGAAGCCCTGTGTAAAACATGAAGCGTGGATGGCCTTGTGAGCACAGCTCTACCCTCAAGACCTGTTTCAACTCCTCTCTTCCCGGAAAACAGCATCTCTGAGCCCGTCCTTGGTGACCTCAGAGAGATCACCCTAGTGGCCCAGGCTAGTGACCGGGAACATGTACCTTCCTGCATCCAACCCCAGACGTCCACTGATGCATCATATACTGGCAAATATGTGAGTTACTGTGCATTGGTCTAACAGCAGAGACTCTGCCACAGGCCCAAGAGGTGGTGTGTGGGACATGCAGGGGTGCAGGAGTGTAGGCAGTGCAGAACTGTAAGTGGTACCAGGAGTGCAGGGGCTGTAGAGGACGCAGGCAGTTCAGGGGATGCGGGGGTGCAGGCAGTGCGGAAGGGCAGAGAGTGGCAGGGGTGCATATGTGCAGGGACTGTAGGGGTGCAGGGAGGTGCTCAGGCATGTGGCCAAGATCAGAAGGCAAGTGCACATCCTCGCAGTCAGCCTGACCCCGGGAGGCTAGTGCAATGGTTTGTTGCGGCGGCTGCGGCGGCGGGTGGGAGGCTGCCTGGGAAAGCCGGTCTATTTCTTCTCTTCCCTGCAGCCTGGCCTGGGGGGCCTTGGCCGCAAGAGATTCGCCAGATGTTGGACTCCAGGTAAGCTTTCTCCTGGGAGGTGGGGCGGTTAGGTCAGGGGGCGGCGTCAGCGGCAGGGGTGCGGAGCGGGGCTGCCCCTGGCGAACTGGTGGAATAGCTGCCTTCTCCCGGCTGCCGGGCCTGGGGGCGACCTCTGCCGCAGGATATTTGCCTGCGGTCCGACTCCAGGTGAGCTTGCACCTGGGAGATGTGTGCGGTGCAGTCAGGGGGCTGGTAAGGTGGTGGCTGCGGGGATAGGGAGGCTGCCCCGGGGGAGCTTGTGAATTAGCTTCCATGTCTGTGCTGCGTGGCCTGCAGGCGGCCTCTGCTGCGCCAGGTCCCAGGACACCCCTGTCCCACTTTGCCTGCTGGGGTCGGGGTGCAGGGTAGTCAGGGTGCAGGGGTGGCGGGAGTCGGGGGCCTGCAGCGGGGGAGCGGGCCCATTTACTCCCATCTTCCCCGTGGCTTGTCCTGGGGGCGGTCTCTGTTGCCCTGGGTTACGAGACACTTGTATCCTAGTCGGCCTGACCCCGGGAGGCGGGCGTGGTACGTTGGGGGTGGTGGCAGCAACGGCAGGTTTTCCCTTGGAGATGGTCCGTTTGCTCCCATTTCCCCTCATGGTTTGCCCTGGGGGCGGTCCCTGTTGTCCCAAGTTCGCCGGACGTCCATCTCCAGGTCAGCCTCCTCCCTAGAGGAGGCCACCGTGAGGTCAGGGGGCAAGAGTGGTGGCTGCTGCGGGGGTAGGGGGCTGCCTTGGGGAGCTTGTGGATTGGCTCCCGTCTCCCCGATGGCCTGGTGTGGGAGTGGCCTCTCCTGCCCCAGATCACCAGACACGCCTGTCCCATTCAGCCTGCTGGGGGAGGGGCACCCTGGGTGGTGCCATTAAGGTGCAGGGGTGGCGACGGAGGGGGTAGAAGACCTGCAGCGCGGAGCCTGTCAATTTGCTCACCTCTTCCCCGCTGCCAATCCTGGGGGCGTCCTCTGCTGCCCAAGAAGCTGGATGCCCGTCTCCAGGTCAGCTTGCTCCTGGAACGCGGGCGCCATGCGGTCGAGGGGCAGAGGCAGCTGCGACGGCCGGCTGCCCCGCCTAATGGTTCCATATCTTCTCCTCTCCACTGACATGGCCTGGGGATTGCCTCTCCCGCGCAAGATTCGCCTGAAACCCCACACCCGGTCAGGTTGCTCCTTGGAGGTGGGCGAGGTGAGATCAGGTGGTGGTGAGGAGAGAGGGGCTGCCCCTGGCGAGCTGGAGGATAAGCTCCCATCTCTCTGGAGGCCTGACATGGCTGCCCCTCGTTCCCAGGTCACGCTTCTCAGGGTCATATTGCCCCGGGGTTGCGGTAGGGTGCGGGGGCGGCGGGGTGTTGGCGGGTTTATGGAGTCTGCCGCTTGGGAGCTGGTGGTTTAGCTCCCATCTCTTCCGCAGCTTGCCCTGGGGGCAGCCTCTTTTGCCCCAGGTCGCAAAGCACAGTTTCCCTGACAGCTTACCCACCGGAGGTGGGCAGGATGTGCTGAGGGGACGGAGGCAGCTGCCAAGGCAGTGACGAAGGGGGCTGTCCCTGGCCAGCTGGTCAATTTGTTCCCATCTCAATCTTTGCTGCCGCAGTTTCGCAGAAAGCCCTTCTCCAGTTTATCCTTCTCCTGGGAGGTGGGCGCAGTGCATGCAGCCCAAGGTCTGGGCTCTCCCCTGGGGAGGGGCAGAACTCTCTTGTTCTCCTTTGTGTTTATTCTTCACCGAAGTGGTTACTGGACGCAATTCTTAATTCTGAGGAAGTGTAGCCTGTGTTACGGAAGAGCTGCTGGACTGAGTTTTCTGGGTGGGTTTTCACATCAGCTGATGCCCCAGGCAGGCAGGAAATCTATTACTTAGAGCTTCTTAGTCTGGAGTTGGGGGATGGCCCCGCCGTCCTCACCATGCTTTTTAAAAATGTGTTACTCCCCTCTTTTTCCTAGGTGACATTTTAGGTTATTGGGTCCCAGATTGCTGGCACACAAATCCCTGTTCTCAAACATATTTTAATCTTGGGTGAAGTGATAAATTGGGGAAGAAGATGATTTACTGAAAGGTAAGAATACTTAAATTTGCATTAAAGCTACATTCTGTCAATCTTTCTCAAATGATTTTTCTCTGATTCTAAACCCACGACCTACTGAATGTTGTACTCCTGTGTAAATCATTGATCTTCACATCACATTTGTTGAGTGGTCAACGAGATTTGTTAATTAGATTATTCCTGAAAGGAAAAGCTCAGGCTTTTGAGAATTCCTTGTCTGATGTCACCCAGGCAGTCACAGTAGAAGACAGAGCTGATATAAAAATCCCTCAGCTGCCTGAACTGCAAAGCTTCTGGGGTTACTGATCCCTGAAATGCAGGTGACTCTTGATGATAATCTGGGGGGTGGTTTATATGATCAGATTCTTCCAGTCCTGTAAATGGGTTCCGTGGCCGCAGCCCCGGGAGAGCTGGTCATAAGGGCCATATCGTGAGGGGTGGGATGGGAAGGAAAGGTGTAAGAGCTGAAATCACTGAGATTCCACACTCGCTAAACACAGACTCCAGAGCCTAATTGTTGTCAGGTTCTGTTCTGGATTTAAGACTGTGTTCAGACATGATTCTTGCCCTTCAGGAATCACTGCCTGGGTGGAAGTAAATTTTACATAGATCTGGGGAGGATGGCAATTAAGTAGATGGGCTGTTATGGTTCTCAGTGTGCCCAGGCTCGCTCTTCCAGGCACTCGTGGGACTAACGAGAGTCATCTTATTCACTCATTCACTAATTTATTACCCTTGAATTGATCATTCCTCCCACACTAAGTGAAACAAGCGATGAGGAACCTGAGTTTTGTCCCCTCTCCTATCACTGATTTTATCTGTCAGTCGGGTGCCTTGCGTATGCATTGTGAAATGGTATTTCTTGACCAATGGGGCTGCACTGTGATTTCTGAGAATCAGGGGAGTCACGTGGGTAGGACAGCACCCTGACACACATGCCCCCCCACCCCGTGAGACAGCATTGTCGATGCTCAGGTGACCCGATGTAGACCGTGGTGCTAAACCTGAGCATGTTTAGTGATCTTGGTGGCTATGAAAATACAGACTACCGGTCCCTACCTCTGGAGACTCTGAGGGTCTGCACACCAGAATTCTGCATTTTAAGAATCACTTTACCTAATCCTGATGAAGATGATCTGAGTGTCCCACTGAGAAACACTGGTGTGCGAGGCACCAATATTGAGGATTCTCAGGGAGTGATGTCTTTTCAGGATGGTCCAAGGACCCTCACTTGAGACTTTTGCCTTGGGTTTAATTGTATGTGTTCAGAAGTGATGTCTCACTTCCAGTGCTTGTCAGCATGCTCTGTGCAGGGATTTGCTCTCAGTAGATGGCAAAAACTATGATTCTTCAGGTCACCGAGCAAGAGTGTGAGCGATATTTTATTTCAGTTTTCTTTATAGCAATGCAGAGTCTCCCGAGAACAGATTCAGACTGAACAGCTTTGTGTCAGACTTTGGAAGACCGCTGGTGCTCAAGGTGTTCTCTGGCAGCACAATGACGAATCTAGGTCCCTCTTTCACTGCTACATCAATGAAGTGGACCGCTTGGACAAGGCCAAAGCTGGTATCCCAACCATAGCCCTTTACAGTGATATTCGGCTCCAGGAAGCCATCAGATGCAGCAGGTGGCCAGAGGAGGAGCCGAACGGGCTCATGAAATGTGACATCCCCAACTTCATCAACACGGACCAGAACTCTTCCTTTGGGGAAGATGATCTCCTGATTTTCGAATCACCAATATTTCTAGAAAATAAGCCAGTTGCCCAGACCTCACACAAAGACTTGAATTGAGAAACGTGGTTTGTCAGGTGTCTTTCTGAAGATATGAATTCTGTCTTTGTATGGCAGGAAGTCCTCTTTCACAAAATTGGATGTGTTTGTGTCTGAGAGAGAGAAATGGAGACAGACAGAAAGATGAAGAAGCAGAAGACAGCCCCCTCAGAAAAGAGCTAGTTAAGGTGAGTTTTGTGCCATTAAAAAATATTTGGGGTTTTGGGAGGAACAAAGTATTTACACTGTCTCATTCTCCTCGTTGGAAACCTTGGCCCCATACTCAGTGTCAGCGTCCTTGAACAGCGGTTGGCACGGTGCATTTTATCTGGCGCTGCCACTTCCACGCTCTGCCTTTAGCACGTTGCTTTGCCTCTCAGGGCTGCCACACTTTTAACTGTAAGGTGAGGAGTCTGGAGTAGATGATCCATCCCAGCTCTGCTGTTTTGCAAATTTCTGATTTCGAATTCGGATTAGGCTGGGATACACCCAGAGCAGTATAAACCAGGCCCTACCTCCTGTCTCTTGCTGGGGCATCCCTCAGGTCTGTGCCTTCTACTCAACCCTTTACTGAGCCCAGCTTTTGTCAGGAGCCCAGGTGCCTACCGGGATGGCAGGAGACTTGTCTCTCGTGGTCACGGTGGCCGAAAATTCTATTGGTTGTTCTGAAACAGATCTTCTGAGATCCTCCGGCCACCCTTGCTCAAACCTGAGGACAGCCCTACCGTTCCTTTCCTAGGAGGAGGATCAATCCATGGTGCATTTTATGACAATCCTGTCCCCAGGAATGCACGGAAGTTTATCAGCTGAGTGAGGGGAAGTGCCTCTGTGTCTCTTTGTCCCTGTATATCTGTCTGCTCACAGTGCCCTGCCACCGGCTCCTGAACAACAAAAGTGCTATTCACCATGCTGTGTGTTTTGCAGATGTGTAGGTGATGGTCTTATGGCTCGTGTGTGGGCTTTGAGCTGGGATGTTGAAGGGCTTATAAATACCTCATCAACATGTATTCCAGGTGACCTGGTGCCACTCAGATTTGATTCATGAAGGCATCAAGCCTGCACACTGGTTTGGAAACAACTTGGTTTTGATCAGTCACACTGCATGCATGATTCGCTGCTAATCTCTGGGTGTTTTTTTCATTTTAGATTTATTCACCCAGTGTCTTGCTTAAGCTGAAAAATACTTTTATTTCACCAGAATATTCTCTGATTCTTTGTTTTCACACATCCAGTTTTTTAATTCCTTTAAAAATTGTTCTGTGTTTATAATGCCTCCTTATTTCTATCATCTCTAGGTTCCCAGTGGCCTGAGCCATGCACCAGATTTGATGTAGGAACTGTACCACCAAAAGAAATCCCCTCACCATAATATCTTTTGAGGAAAATATTATTCTTTAAGACTCTAACACTAAATCGTAGAAGAAAGCAAGGAACATTTCTTGTAGTTAATACATGTTCATGCAAAAAGAAATTTGATATTTTCATTGAAAAATGTTGATTTTAATAACTTTTACTAATGTGAATATTATTATTCATAATTTAAGTAACCAAATAAAACCACAGTTATTTATTATTAAGATTGAAAACTATTTACTCAGTCTCTCAATTAGAATACTGAAGTGTATTTAAAAGATGGAAAAATACCCATGATGACACCATCTTTTTTATTAACTAAATATCAAGAACTGTGCAGGGTTAAGATTTGACCCCTGCAAGCTGCCAGGTTAGCATGAGGTAGTCTGTGGATGCTGCCAGAAGACAGGACACTCCCCCAGGATCAGAGACAAAGGACTTCCTGCCAGCACAGCAGGCAGCCTGGGGTTCATGTTCATGTTGGTTCCTGAGCTCTTTTCCTATTGCCTTTGTAACAAAGGACCACAGACTCAGTGGCTTAAAGTAACACACATCCATTGTCTTACTGTTCTAGGGTGCAGAAATGCAAAGTCAATGTCAGTGGGCTAAAACCAACGTGTGGCCAAGTCTACGTTCCACACTGAGGCTCTTCGGAAAGATTCATCTTACTACCTTTCCCAGCTTGCAGAGGTGCTCACACTCCTTGGCCCAGGGCCCTGTGTCACTGTGACTTCTGCTGCCACATCACATCTCTGTCTCTGACCAATCTGCCTCTCTCCCCTAAGGACCTCCGTGATGACGTTTGCTTTCCCACAGTGATCTGCCATCCCAAGGTCCTTGACAGTCACACCTGCAGAGTCCCTTTTGCCATGCACAGTGACATTCCTAGGTTCTAGGGATCAGACCGTGGACATATTGTGGGCCATTATTCTACCGCGTTCTTCCCTTTGGCCCCACTGGTTCTTGTCCATCCCACATGCAAAATGCATCCACCTCATCCCAACACCCTCCAGAGTCTCATTTACTACACAATCAACTCAAAGTCCAACATGTAGTCTAACTATTATCAGCTGAAAAGCCTAAATATTTTCATCCTCATCACCTAAGTCAGGCATGATTGAGACCCTGGGTGTGATCTTCTCTGCTCAAAATCCTGCAATGGCTTCTCATTTCACTCAGTGAAGAAGCGAGAGTCCTTATGGTGACCTTACAGCTTTCCTCCCCCTCCCCAAGCTGAACTCATCTCCGGTTTTCTCCCTGGCTCACTCCGCTCCAGCCACACTGTCCTCCCTGCTGTCCCTTGGGGATATCAGACATGCACCCACAGGCCTGTTGCCCTGGATGGTCTCTGTCCAACTCATATGCTGAAGTCCTAAACCCCAGGACTACAGAACATGACCCCATTTGGAAATAAGGTTGTTGCAGATTTTATTGGTTAAGAAGAGGTCATTAGGGTGGGCCCTAATCCAGTATGACTTGTGTCCGGATAAAAGGGGCAATGTGGACAGAGAGACACGTGTACATGAGAGATGACGTGATGAGATGTGGAGAGAAGACGGTCGTCTCCAAGCCAAGGAGAGAGGCCTGGACCAGCCTCTCCCTCCCAGCCCTCAGGAGGAGCCTGCCCTGCTGACACCCTGCCTGCAGACTCCCCGCCCCCAGGGCTGTGAGACAGTGAGCCTCTGTGGTTCACGTCACCCAGTGTGCGGTGCTGTGTTAGAGGGAGCTCAGCAACTAGCACCCCCTTCTCAAGGTCCTCAGTGAGCCCAGCTCTGGCCATCTCATTTTAACCTGGAAACTGCCTTCCCCTTGTCTCTGCCCCAGAAACCCCCTCTCCCTGATCATATTATTTCTATCACCTTCTAGAATACCATATATTTCACATGACTGTCACGACTGTAGTTTATGTTCTGCTCCTCCTCAGTCCTACAGGGACAAGGATCCTTATTTGTTCACTGACGGACCTCAGGTGGCTTGACCTGTACCCGTGGCACAGCAGTCAATACAAATTGGCCGAATGGAAGGAGGGATCGTTCCTTACATTCACAGGTGAGTGAACGAAGATTCCGGGGGACTGAGAGTTTCCCTCAGGCACAGAGCTGGTAAGTGTCAGGCCAAGGTGGGTTTCAGGTACCTATGAACCTGAGGGAGGCTTGAGTGATTCCCTTTCCATTGATTAGTATTTCTCAGGTGTCTCTTTTTCTGGCTCTAACTTTTGACTTCTTTCTGTTATTCTTCTAAGCTTTCAACCAGTTTTAAGTTTTAATTCTGCTTTGTCTCAGGTAAACAAATGAAATCTGTAAACCTTTTAACTCATTATTTATTTCATCTAAATACATTGTGATTAGTGATGATGTTTTATTTCTGGCATCTTGTTTTGTGAATTCTATTTTCTTTGCTCTGCTTTTCTCCTGCCTGTTATATACCTTGCAGTCATGGTTAAGAGCATGGCGTCTAGAGACAGCCTATCCGGGCTTGGGGCTTGGTTCCCTCCCTTGCTAACCATGTAACCAGTATATGTAATCCCTTTGAGACTCACTTTCTTCATGTACAAAAAGTGGTAATATCCGTCTCAAAGACTGTGAGCATTAAGTGATAAAATAAATGAAGAACTTAGAATAGTGACCGGCCTATTTTGCGTTCTTCATTTTGACTTCTTTATTTTTATTCTCTTTTTAAACAATTACTTTAGAGATTACTGTTGAATTTTAATGAACACCCTAGATATTGAAGATTAAAATGTTACTTAACCCATTCATTGAATTTTATATACCAAATGATATCTATATTTTGTTTCCATAAGTTCTGTTTTGTTCTTTAAAAATTGATCTGTTTTCTTTTTCATGATGTCCTGATTGTTCATTATGTTATATAAGATTCATTTTAACTTTTAATGATTCAGTCATACTTCTTTTATGCTCTCTCTTAGATTGTTTCATAATTTTAGGCTCTGGAATATTAATCATCTTGTGTTTTGTGGTTAGATCTTTCTTCCCAGTGGCACTGATTTCCTTCTGTTTTTAGTTGTGTGTCTGTGTGTGTGTAGAGTTGTGGGAGCTTCTCTATAGTGAGTACATTTTTTTCCCTATGATTGTCCCTTAAATCTTGGTTTTTAAAGTTTCCCTAGAGAACAATTTTGTGTTGCTTATCCTAAGGCTCCAGGTGATATGATCAACCTTGAATTATTATATTTTTTGGCTTGGGAATTCCGGAATCTTCAGTGGAGTATCAATTTGGATTCCACATTCATATAAAGCAGGGGCGTGGAGATTAGATTTTTTTAAGGGAGACTTTGTTTTTCCCTAGAGAACCAGTTGTTTCACCCCTTTCCTGTGTGCACATGTGGAGAACTTTGAGTCTCCGTTTCAGTGAAGAGGCAAGTCTTCCAATACGTCTTATGCAGAGGTTTCTATAAAGGAAGACTCTTCTACATCAGGTATGGACCCTGTTTCCTAAATGGACATTGTATCCCTATTTATGTGCAGATGAAAACCCCTTCCCTCCAGGGTGCGGTGGCATCAGCTCACAAGATTACCATTTTGGCATTAAGTGTCCTCTTTGTATTGTCACCTGGGAACTTCTCTCTCCATAGTTAGCTCTGTGTTATTTTGTTGTATTTTATCCGGCATTACTGAATGTTTTACTTAAAAGGGATCCTAATTAGCTCTGTTTACCTGTTTCCAGAGCTGAAAGCTTCAGTTCTAGAGTATCTGTTTGATTTTTCTTAAAAATACATTCCAGTATATTTCTCTGGTGAAAGTCTTGACTCTGTTATATATTCTCCCATCACTTCCTTATTTTCTTGAATGTATTAAAAGTATTTTATAGCCTTTATTGGTAACTCTGATGCCTACATCACCTGGGGTTTGCATCCTTTGTCTAATATTTATTATTCTCATTTTATCCATCATATAGTCTTGACATGTTGCATGTCTAGAAATTCTTTATTACATGGCAGACATTGCAAATGAAAAATCCATATCTTATCTTCCGTAAGAGGTTTTCTACCTTCCCGTTAGGCAGACAGGTTGAGGGACTGATCATCTCACTCCAATCAGGCCCTGAGTTGTGTCAGGACAGAAGTGCCATTTTTCTTAAGACAGCTTTGAGGTATACTTGGCAAAATAATTTTCACACATTTAAAGTGTACAACTTGATACATTTTGACATAAGTGTATCCCCAAAAAACCATGACCACATTCAAGACAGTGAATATACCCATCACCCACAAAACTCTTCTCCTGCATTTTGTTGTCCCTCCCTCCCTCCCCATCTATTCCCCTGGAAACCATTGATCTGCTTTCTATCACAACATACTGGTTTGCATTTTCAAGATCGTTGTATGAATGGATTCATGCAGTATCTACACTATGTTTTCTGACTTCTTTCATTCAGTGTAATTATTTTCAGAGTCATCTGTGTTCCTGTATTAATAGCTTATTTTTCTTATAGCAGAGTATTGCTTAGTGCTGAGTTTTTCCTGAATAGGTTATTGTGAGCAGTGTTTGGATAGACCATCCTTTGTTTCTTCATTTACTTCTTGATGGATGCATGGGTTGTTTACAACTTGAGCTATTATAAATAATATTGCAGTGAATATTTGGTTACAAATCTTTGTATGGACATATGCTTTTATTTTGTAAAGCATCAGATGAGGAATATCTGGCTTATATGGCAGATAGTTGTTTACCATTTTTAAAGAAACTGTTAAACAGTTTTCCAAAATGGTTGTGCTATTGTAAATTCCTCGTGGTGTGTATCAGTTCTGGTTGCTCTATTTCCTTGCCAGCACTTTGTAAGGTCCGTCTTTCTAATCGTACACATTCTAGTATGTATGTGTACTACTATCTCACTGTGGTTTTTAAAAGCATTTCTCTAATGACTAATGGCATCTTTAATCAGCATCTTTTCATATGCTTATTATCCTTCTGGATATCTTTACTGAAGTGTGTTTTCTGGCCTCATTCATTCATTCAGGTGTTTGCATTATTATTGAGTTTTGAAAACTTTTTATTCTGGATCAGACACAAAGAAAGACTTTTACCAGATATATGATTTGCAAATAGCTTCTGTCTATGGCTTGTCTTTTCATTTGCTTTGCAGTGTTTAGAAGAGCTTTGAAGAGTCTTCATTTTTGTAAAGTTCATTCTATCAGTTACTTTTTTTAAAATAGATTATACTTTTGGTGTCATAGCAAAGAAATATTTGCCAAACCCAAGATCATAAAGTTTAAGCCTATGCTTTTTCTCCTAGCTGTTTTATAGTTTTAGATTTCTTAGTAAGATCTATGATCCACTTAGAATTAATTTTTGTATATTTTGTGAGGTGTGGATCAAAGTTCATTTTTTTTTTGCATATCACTATCTAACAATTCCAGCACTACTTGTAGAAAAGATCCTTTTCTCCACTGCATCCTTTTGAGAATCAGTCTATATAAGTGTTCGTTTAGTTCTGAACTTTCTATTCTGTTCCATTATTCTATTTCCCTGTTTTGCACCAACACCATACTTTCTGATTACTGTAGTTTATGAAAAAAGTCTGAAAATTGGATAGTGTAAGTCTTCCAAATTTGTTTTTCTTGTTCAAAGTTGTTTTGGATATTTGGGATCCTTTGCATTTTTATATGAATTTTAGAATCAGTTTTTAAATTCCTTACATCCTCTTCTGCCAAAATTCCACCCATGTCTTTGGCTATCCCCCAAGACACATTTTCTGAAGAGGTCTCTCTAGATCCCAGGTGAAAGTAATTTCTCTTTCATCTGTGCTCCATTCACATTTCATAATATTTGATTACATTTATTCATATTTGGCTTTATGAACTTGTCTGATCTTTCCTGCCATATAGTAAACCTCTCAAGATTAGGCATCTTGACTTGGTTCCCTCTGTCTGCTGAGAAAACTAGTTCAATGCTTTGCAGGAGTGAGACCTGCAGTAAGAGGTATCTGCAGCACACATCTATCTCATTGCTTGCATATTGTCAAGGAATCCTGCAGATTTAGAATTGTTTATTGATTGTTGTCTCCAAGACGGCTCAGTCTTTTTTGTTTCTATTACTACTGCTGCAGTTTCAAAGAACAAAGGGCTAATTAGTTTCCAAATATGAAAACATACTGTAATTGAGTTGTGATGCAAATTATGTGCTGCTGTGTCTTAAAAGCCTGCTTAGTGTTCACAGGCTCCTTCACTCATGGAACTTTTGGGAGAATGACATATCCTTAAAGATAGCACTGCTGACTTTGGGGACCTGAGCAGCAGTATCTGAACTCACTCCTGCTGTTTTTCCAGTGTCCCCTCTAGCCCTCCTCCAGCCCTCCATGCCCGAACCTGCAGTTCTGCCCTCGAAAAGCCTATTACTTCTCAGGAAGACTTCCCTATGAAACATAATAATATCCTTCTTGCGGGGACATTCAGTCCAGTGACCTGACAGCAGGGGAAAATGTTTAGTCTGCACTTGGTAGAGCCTAAACTCTTCCATACTTATTAGAAGCAAATCCAATGAGGAAACTGTGTTGGCATCTAACAAATCAGCATAAATGTCTGATGAGGAAGATCAGCTTCCCCATCCCACTCAGGCGTCATGTTGGTGTGACACTCACGGTGGCTAACATTTTCTCCTGTGTGCAATGTAAGTTTCAAGACATTATGAATGGCTTTTTGTTTTTCTTCCTTGGTCTTTCCACATTCACTGTGTCTGGTGAGATTATATGAATCCTGCTTATTTTCAGCCCAGCACTTACACTTTTTAAAGGATCAAGTGTTTAAAAGGCTAGTGGACAATTTGTTAGAAGATAGAAATCCTTAGATTTTGGTCCTAGAGTTGAATCTTGGTTAGGGGTGAATGAAAATTCCCATTAAAATTTTAAATTCAGTGTTATCAAGTTTTAAAAATAGTTAAATATTAGACAATTCCATTAAACACTTTAGCAGTTATTTACTTTTAAGCCTGTTTCTGGGGCAATTTTGCAATGATTCCCTCCCTTTGTTGATTCCCTCTTTGTCAGAATCCTTGAGAGGCCCCTGTCATCACTGTCAGTATCATCATCATCATCATCATCATGGAACTGATTCCTCTGGAAGATACCAGGAAAATAAACAGATGGGTGGGGTTATGTGTAGGTCAGTGTGTGCATATACAATAAGAACAGTTATCAGACATTAGATGCAAGATATCCATTTTATTTAGAGAAGAATATGGTCATGAAATCCTGATGTGGTTAATGAAGGAAGCAGTGGGAACAGGATAGTCAGTGGAAAGGAGGAGGAAGTGAGTGAAGCGGGGAGCATAGATCCTTGGTTAACCGATCATCAAATTGGTGGGAACGAGGGGAGTGTGGTGGCAGAATCATGTTCCTCCCCCGCCACAGGTTAGCCAACAGTGACATGTTTCTGTACATGGCAAAAGGGATGACAGATATATTCGGAGAAATATCTTAGAGGATTTCTGTATTCTAAATTCTCTATTAGCCTTTTAAACCCATGATACATTATTAAAGTTTAGTGGAGGGCCACAAATAAAAAGGATTCATATAATCTCACCACACATACTGAAGGTAGAATGACTAAGGAAGAAAAACAAAAAGTCATTCATAAGTGCCTTGAACCTTAAATTGCTCATAGGAGGAAATGTCACACAAGGTGAGTGTCACAGCCACATACATAATGCCTGAATGGGAGGGGAGAAGGGGATCCTGAGATGAGACAATAGGGTGAGTAGCCTGGATTGTCCAGGTGGGCCCAATGTAATCACAGGGGTCTTTAAAATGGAAGACATAGCCCAGCTGAGTTTAAAATCAGAGGGAGGTGTAGCCATGGAGCAGTGTTCAGAAAGGCTGCTGGCCATGAAAATGGAGGAAGTCGTGGGACACAAGCTAAGGAAGGTGGGTGACCTCTGGAAACTGGAAAAAAAAGAAACAAAAATGAGGAAACATTCTCTTCTAGATCCTCTAGAAGGAAGGAACCCTGCTGGCAACTTGAATTTAGCTCAATGAGAACTGTGTTGGATCTCTGACCTCCACAGCCATAAGGTGATAAATCTGTGCTGGTTTAAGCTGTTGAGCTTATGGAAGTTTGTTACAGTGGTAATAGAAAAATAACATAGTGAGCGGTAGTGTAAGGGATTAAAGTTCTAGGCTGGGGTGTGGAGAGGATTCTGACATTTACACCTAAAAAACAACCAGGTAGAGTGGGAAGGTGTTTTAAGGAAAACCTTCCTGGCAGGGCTGTTAATAGGACTGTTTGGTGTGAGGAGAGCATTGGAGTAGAGGAATCAATTAAATCTCTACCAGAAAAATAAGGAATAAAATATAACAGTGCTTCAATGTTAGTGGATGCAGGAATGGAAATGGGCAGAGAGATATAATCATTACTTTGAAATGAGCTACAGATTTGATGATTGCATGTTGGGGAGAGTTAGCCGATGTGTGGACTGAATGTTTGCATTCCCTCAAAATCCATATGTCAAAACCCCAACTCCCAGAGTGATGGTATTGGGAAGCGGGGCCTTTGGGAAGTGATTACTAGGATAAAATAAGCTCATGAGAGTAGAGCCCTCATGAATGGGATTAGTGCCCTTATAAAGGGCCCCAGATTGCTTGCTTCTTTCTGGCCCATGAAGATAGTGGGAAGACAGCCATCTTCGAGACATGAAGGCTATCATCTTCCAGATGCATTGACCTCAGCCTCCAAAACTTAAGGAACATGCTGGTTGTTTAAGCCACCCGGCCCATGGTAATTTGTTACAGCATCCCAGACTGACGAAGACAGTGTAGAATGCCTCTGAGTTTGACACTGATTGCCTGGAGAATGCTGAAACCCAGGGAAGTGGGCAGCACAGACGTTTACTCATTTAATCCTGGCAACACGGTACGAGATAGAGTCTACATATTCCTCGCTATTTAAAAGGTAAGGAAAAAGAGGCACAAATAACAACAACAACAACAACAACAACAACAACAACAACAACAACAACAACAACAATTTTTCCAAGATTCGCACAGAACCCCCTGGAGGCAGAGTGAGAATTTATACTCAGGCAGGCTGACCCCAGAGCCCCTGCTCATAACTACCAAGTCAGATCACCTTGCTTATGTGGATCAATTTTTTTTCAAGTGTGATATGAGGGTACTGTGTCCAGTAACTTATAATTTCAAAATAACTCACTGTAAGGGAAACATTAGTCGCAGGCATTGCAAACCACAGAAATCTAGACATACAAAAATAACTCGTTAGGGCAAGATAACCAATAATGTTTTTAAATATTATACTTGCTGTACCTTTGCAATAAAATGTGTATTTATAATTCTGTCTGGCTACAGAATAACTTCATAATCCTGAATGTGGCTGGTGGCTCCCATGGTGGACAGCACGGGCCTAGAGAATTTAAGTGACTTGTCCAGCCTCGCCCAGGAAGCTAGTGGTGGGATCAGAGCTATAGGTTGGGACTTTTCCTTCCTATCCAACAAGTCCCTCATGGAGGCTTAGAAGCTTCTCCTTTGGTGCCAGCTGTCTGTCCGTACTTATGACATCTTGTCAGGTGTCCCAGCCTGCTCCTGAACATAAGCCAGTAACAACATCTGCTCTTTTCTCGCCAGGTAATACATTCTAGCAACTTCCGTTGACTTCTTGGCATCAGTTCTTACCTGGAAGGGTAGTGGCTAGAGATGTAAATGTGTCCACATGACAGGGTTTTCATAAACATAGCAGGAGTTGTCAAGAGAAGAAAACGTCAGGAAGACGAGTGGAAGCAGGTCATTTAATATACCAAATGGGTACTTTCAATGTATGTTTGTGTTTCCAAGTCCAGACTTGTTCTGCTCGTGCATTACAGGCCAATAAATCGGGAGACCAGGTTTTGGGGCAAGAAATAGCGACTTTAATTTGGAAACCCAGCTGAGAAGATGGAAGTCTAATGTCCTGGAAAACCATTCCCCAAAATCAGAATTCAGGCTCTTTTTATATTAAAAAGGGGAAGCAGGAATGCTTGGTTGTTGCAAACTTGGTTTATGAATTCTTTGTTGTTAGAGTCTTTTGTTCTTGCAGCTCTTCGCCTGGGTCAGATCCGTGTAAACCTTCAACAAACAAATGTTATTTTCTATTCTTTAACATGTTATCTTTATATGAATGGAAAAGTGTTAATATCATTCAAAGTCAGAGCCTTGAGAATAGGGTCTCCTGTATATTTCAGGTTCTAGGTAACATTGTTTTACAAAAGGTGCAGAACCAACAAGACTAAACGTAGTAAACAGGGCACAGGGTTAAACTCAAAAGAACAGATCTAACATGGAGTCAGATTTGTTCTTTCCTATTTCAGTAGTGCCATGGAGAAGGCACTTTGGGCAGCTTGTTGTAGGGTCCTGGAGGCTTTCTCTCTCAGCTTCTGGGCACCTCTATTGCAAACCCTTCATAGCTGTCTGGCGTGCTGGAAAACCACTTCGACTGTTTTGCCCGGAAGATGCGTTCTGTTTATAACTCACCTCTACTCCTTGTAAAACAACTCAAGAAAAACTCGGTTTTCCACCAGCGTTGGGCAGGGGTGAGAGATAGTATGTAATTATTTTATAAAATAAAAATAAAAATTAAAATTAAAATTAAAATAATAATAAAAATAATAAAAGAAGTATTAAAACAGCACTGGGCACATAGGAGAGACTCAATAAATATATCCTGGCTTAAATTAAAAGTGATGGCTCAGTGAGTCTATGGCTGCTCTATTTGCTGAGCTTGTTACTCCTTTGCTCCATTACAATTTTTTTAACTGAAAAAGAAATACACGCATATGGTTAAAAAAATTCAAACAGAGCACAAAAATACACAAGTGAAAGAAGTTTTCCCTCACCCTCTGTTCTTTCAGCCCTCCCTGGAGGTGCCACTGTTTATTATCCTTCGTGTGCTTTTCCAGATAGGCTATGCACATTCCCACCTATGTATGTAAATTCCTTTAAACTTTTACGTATTTTTAACTTAAAGGGTTTAAATCCTCAAGTGCCTTCTGCCCGGGTAATAGAAAAGAACAAAACTGACTCCATACTAGATCTTTTCCTTTGAATTTAACCCTGTGCTCTGTCTCCTAGGCTTCATCTTGCTTGTGAAACAGTGTTGCTTAGAGCCTGAAATATACAGGAGAACCTATTCTGAAGGATCTGAGCTTTAAGGATATTTAACACTTTTCCATTCATATAAAGATAACAAGTTGCAGAAAAGAAAATAACGTTTGTTTTGCTGGAGGTTTACAGAGATTTGACTCAGGCAGATAGCAGCAAGAACAAAGGATTCTAACAAAAAAGAATTCCTTCACCAAGAAGTTTGCTACAACCAAGCACGTAGGAAAGGAGCCTGAATTCTGACTTGGGGAGATGGTTTTCCAGGATATTTGTTTGCCATCAAGGTATACAGAAACTTGCTATTCCATGCCCCAACACCTGGTCTCTGAACTTATTGGCCTGTCCTGCACTGAGGAGAATGAATTTGGACTCGGTAACACTCCTATCTACCTAGCAAGCTGGGCACTGGATTTGAGGACAGGTCTCCCACACCCAGGGAACTGCTGTGAGCCCTTGATGGTTCCACTAGGGTGGGGTGTGGTTTAGTCAGGAGGGATGGGGACTATGCACCAACACTCAGGCAGTCTGCTCTGTCTGGGGCTCTGATCCTGTACCTCCCGCTCCCCACCAGCCCAACACCTGGAACAGTGGAGCTAAGACAGAGATCTTGGTTGCCTGTTTCCCAGCGTGTAAAAGGGGAATATATACTCTTCCCAAGGTAGTTCTGAGCGGCAACACCCGCGGGTCCTTGGTTCCCAGAGCAACGGGTGTGATCCCGTAGGGGTTCTGCAGAGGCCTCGGCTGGAGGGCTGGGCCAGGGAGGGAAAATTTGAGCTACGGGCCTTGAAGTGTTAGAGAAGGGTACAGAGGCAGGACTGACTTCTGTTTCAGGATGCCCCCAGAGGTAAACCTTTTTCTCTCCATCTCTGCTACTCCCCTCCCCTCTCCAGATCCCTCCCTTCTCTCTGCACTTCCTGTCCATCTGTCTCCCTCCACTTTTCCCCTCCTCCTCTCCTCCTCCCATCTTCTCCCTCCCTCACTTCCGCAGCTTCTCTCACAGAAACCAGAGGATCGCTGGCCCTCCTGCGCATGCGCAGTCAGTGCCAGGTGGACCGCGGGTTGGAAGCTCCAGCTCGGAGCCGGGGATCGGCCCCAAAGTCTTCTCAGCTTTGTCGCCCGGTAAGCCTTTAGCTCCTGCCCCGGGGCCGGGGCCTCCGGCTGTGGAAGTGCAAGGTGGGGGGCTCACGGGAAATGTTCAGGCGGCTGCGGGAGGGCGGTCCACGTGTCACAGCCCGTGAGGGCACGAGTCAGCGTGTGTTCAGCTATATTGCTCGGGCCAGGACCCCTCTGCCCGCGACACCTGCCCGGCGCCCAGGCCACACCTGTCCAGGGCCAGGTGTGCACCTGCCGCTTCTCGCCCCCGCCGGTCTCCCCTCAGTCTGCGGCTGGCGTCCCTTCCCCTCTCCCGCCCGCGAGTCCTCTCCTCCCGGGCTTCCTCTCCTCAGCTGCCGGCCCATCCCCGTCCCTGGGCGGGCTGTGTCCCGGGACGGCGGGGTCTGCGGACCCGGACGGGGCAGCTGGGGCTGGGGCTGGCCTCCGAGCGGGGCTGCAGCCCTCGTCCCCAATCCCCCGCTTTCCCTGCCCCGTGACCCCTGGGCTGCCCTCCTCTCCCTTTCCCGCTCCCTCAGGACCAGCTCAGTGGCTTCTGCGCTGCTCCCCTGGCTGAGAGCCTCCGGCCGTAAAGCCCAGCTTCTCCTGGTGAAGTCTGCAAAAGGGAGCGTCAGTGCTGAGGGAGCTTCCGTCACCTCCCTCAGTGTTTCTGCCCCAGGTAATTTCCTTGAACACTTTCAGGTGTCATGATGGCGGTGCTTGATGATGTCACGTGTTTTTATAGTGAGAGGGATTACAGTGTTGAAAGCAGGGCTTTGTTCAGTTAAAAACGAGCTGAAGGCATGAGTATGTGACATCCTCCAGGCTTCCCTCTCCCAGGGTGAAACGTGTGACCGTCCATTTTAGAAAGATAGTTACAGTCCCTAACTAGCCCAGCCCAGCTTGTGTGTGTTAACAGGAACAGCACCACCAGAGGCTTTGGAGACCTAGGGACATTGCAGTCCTAAAGAGCTCCTGGCACAGTTTGGTTTGTTTTGGTTTTTTCTTTTTCTTAAATTGTGCGGCAGACTAGTTGTATAGAGGGGAAAATAATTGTCAAGAAATTATTTTTCATATAACAGCTTTATTGTGATATTGTTCACACACCATGAAGTCCATCCATTTAAATGGTACAATTCAGCAGCTTTTAGCATATTCACAGTGGTGCAACCATTATTATTCCAGAACGTTTTCATCACTTCAGAAAGAACAGTGGAAATCAATGACCTATCCACCCTTAACCAGTGGTGGTTCTAAAGAAGTTTCTTGGCTGTTCCTGACCATAAATTAACTTGCTACATTCCATGAAATATCTGGTAGGAATTCTAATCAGAATTGCATTGAATATGTCTATCAAAACAGGAAGAATTAATGTCTTTATGGCATAAACTTCTTCTAACCTTGAATATATCTGAGACCCTATCTTTTCATCTGTCCAGAGCCTGGCCCATGGGAAGTCCTCACTAATTTTTGGGCTCGTGAATGATGAGATTCTATACATTGTTAGTTGCAAATATAGCCTTTCACAGAAAAGTAACCTCAGTGAAGCCAAGTGACCCTCTGATGGTCAGAAAGGGTGACAGTCAGTGCTGGAGTGATATAGTGGGCTTGCTGCTTGCAGCCAGAATTCTCCACCTCTTACAGCTACGGGGATTACAGTGTTCTTTTATTTTTTTAAAGACTTGCTTTTATTTTTCTAATTATTTTTATTGAAGTGTAGTTAACTTACAATGTTAGTTTCAGCTGTACAGCAGAGATTCAGTTATAAACATATGCATATGTATATACATACGTTTTAGATTGTTTTTAGTGCAACTCATTACAAGAACTTGAATATAGTTCCCTGTGCTATATAGCAGGTCCTTGTCCTTTATTTTATATTTATTAACGTGTATCTGTTAATCCCCCTTTTCCTGCCTGCTAACCACAGTTTGTTTCTATGCCCATGAGTCCATTTCTAGCAGCACCATTTTTCCTAGTTAATATATGCTGCTTGGCTGCTTTCAGTTTCAGTAATTCCATCTTATCTGTGGGAGTTTTTCTTCTGGTGGACCTGTATGTGGTTTGCACACGTGGTAATAGAGATCTGTATTTCGGAGAACTCCAGGCCTCGTGTAGTCCCTGGTAGGGAGCTCCCACTGAGCTGATGCTTGAACCGGGAAAAAAGCATAGTAAATGTTGGAATTTCCACTATGGTTGAGACTTCCATGTTTCTATAACCTCTCTAGCCAACCTTAATATTGGCTGCACCCATACTGGGTAATTTGGTGGAACTCCATGGTATGGTGATGTAGAGACAGGGCTTTGTATGTTTCTTCTCTTTCCTTTTTCTAACACTCATTCTCCTGGGCCTCCCAGATCCTCCCCCAGAAGTGCCCAGGGCTGGCTTGGTGCTGCACTCAGGCAATATTTGTTATTAAGGCCCTTTCCTCATCTCTTCTGAGCCTCCGTTTCCTTCTCTGCACAATGAGACCGTAGACTAGATAAGTCCTTTTCAGTTTCTTTTAAAGCCATGTTTCCTTTGAGAAACAGAAAATGCAAATCTCTCCTCCCATTCCAACCCTTTAGATTTTCATATGTCCTCCAAGGAGTGACATAGCTCTTTGTGGAAAACTGATGTGATTGTGATTCCAGGTGGCACAGAAAAGACTCTTTAGAGATTTATTGCAGGGAAAGGGCAGGAAAGGAGCAGTATGTCACACTTTCTGGTGTGAGCAATGGAGCATGGGATTGGGTTTAAATACGGTGTCTGATGTGGCCTTTCTCTAATCTTGCACAATGTGATAAACCTCTCTCCCTCAGTTTCTTCATGTATGAAGTTGGGGTGACAGTATTTTAGGGTTTTTGTGAAACATTATACACATAATACATTTGTGTCTCGGTAGAAACAAGAGCTGCTAGGGAGTCAGTGATTTCTTTAAAAAAATAAATCTTGTCCATAGCACTCTGTCTGTGTGTATTTTGAAGTTCCTGAGGGTGAGTGTTGAAACTAAAGTCCATCGTGGGACAGGTGCCCATGGTCCTCTGTACCCCAGATTGCCCCCTCCTCCCCAGTCCTCTTCCTCTCAGTCCAGGATGAAGTTCCCTAGTAGATTTATACAGAGTTCTTGTGGAAATGGCTTTTCATTTTATTGTTTCACCAAGAAGGACTGCCATCATGAACTCTGTGGTCAGGTTTTGCTGACCTGAAGGCTATGCAATTGGGGGTTTCTATTTAATAAAAAGAAAAAAAATTACAAATACAAACTTAAACCTAGGGTGGTGACAGGGGCTCTTGGAAGTGGGGGCCATTAGCTTTGTTAGCTTCAGGTGCAGTGGCCTCTGGCCACGAGGACCCATTCTCGTGCTCTGAAGTTGGAGGGACCAGTGGGTTCAGTGGGAAATTTAACTGAGTGTATCTCATGGTCTAGGAATTGTCCTATTTGTGCTGTGTGTTCCTTATTTGAGACAGTGATCTCATTTAACCTCAATAGTCTCTTTAAAAATTAGACTTTTAATTTTGTGATGTAACTTAGATTCCCATGTAGTTGTAAGAGATAATATGGAGAGGGCCTATGGACAATTTGCCCAATTTTCCTTAACGGTTCAATCTTGCAAAATTCGGGTACAATTCATTACTGACTCACTAACGCTTTGAGGTTTGTGTCATTGCCCTCATTTCTATTCATGATTAAACTGGGGCTTAGAGAAGCACACAGGCCTGCCCATGTCACCCACATGGTTAGTGTAGAGTCGGGTGAAAGTGGGCTTGGGATTTCCAGGCAGTACCATTATGATGGTCTGTGGCAGGGAGCAGCATTCACTTTGCTTGTTTATTCATTCATTCAACAAACATTTATTGAATAACCTCTGTGTGTCAGATGCTTTAATACGGTTATCAGATTCTTCAGCAGTACTGAAAATCAGGTAATGTTTTCTGTTTTTTAATCTGAGAAAATTAGCTCTGAAAAGTTATAACCCCCCGAAAGGTAATATAGCTGATAAAGGAGGGATAGTAAATTTGTACACTCCCCTCTTTTTATGCAGATTGTAACCTAGGCATTTAACATTTGCAAACTTCCGTAATCCAGATAATTTCTTGTAAGGCAAGGATTTTTTTTTTAATTGAAGTATAGTCAAGTTTACAATGTTGTGTCAATTGCAAGCTGTTTTTTGAATTTTGAATTAAATAATATTTTTTGATGAGGGTAATTAGGTTTTTTTATTTGTTTCATTTTTTACAATGAGTTACTGGGGATTAAACACAGGACCTCATACTTGATAAGCACGTGCTCTACCACTGAACTGTACCGTCCTCCCCAAGGCAAGTTTTCTTATCCATTATTCTGCAGCTTAGGAGTTCAAATAAATTGGAGTTGAAATCCAGATGTTTTGATCCCACTGTGGATCTTTTCTTTATATTCTGCTTAAAGGGGTGTGGAAAGCAGTTCCTTTGTTCATTTCTTTATTCAGCAGTTTTAAGCACTGTCTTTGCATCAGGGTTTGGCTAGGTGCTTGGAACAGAAAACAAGAAATGACCCTGCTCTGCAGGGGCAGGAAGCCTAGACCAAAAGCTGGGTAATGTGATCCGACCTACAGTAGCCATGTGCAGGCACTGAGGACAAACTGTACCCCCGTCTTTGCTTGGGCTTCCCTTGCCTTCTGGCTGGTACACACCAGGTCACCGCAACCCAGAGGGGCCCACAGCCCACAGCAGAGTAAGTATATCGATTTCCTCTCCCCTCTCGGCAGGGGCTGCAACATGAGGATCCCTGACTACGTGCAGTGCGCTGAGAACGACCAGATTCTCCCCGTGGTGGTCCAAGCCTTTGGGATCATCTCAGAGGAGAATATCTTTTGCATCTATAAGCGAATCTCCTTGGTGAGCCAGATCAGCCCCTGCGGCTCGCATTGGGCACTCTGTATCCACTACATGCACCACTATGCACCTGAGAATGGGTGGGGAATCTTCCAGACCCACAGCAAGGTAGTGGGCCGTGTCACCATTGCCGACTGCCTCTCGGCCAAGGCCTTCGAGAAGCTCCACTTGCAGAGGAGCTGTATGGCACATCGTTAATGACTCTCAGCTCTTTGTGCTGCATGGGGAGGTAGCCGAGCAGAAGCGCACCAACGTGGCCTTCAGTCTATGAGGACTGCAGGCTGGTGGAGAAGAGGATCGAGGACTTCACTGTGTCAATCTTCATCATGCTCAAGTACAAGTGGCTGGATAGGGCCCCCAACAAGTCTGGGGATAAGATCCCCCTCCTCTGCACCTTGTTTGAGAAGGAGGACTTCATGGGATTGGACACAGACAGCAGGTAAGTCTACCTGGAGGACCGGCCACCCTCGATGTGTGCCAGATTGCTTCCCTATATCCAGGAAGGGATCGTCAAGGAAGAGGGCTGTCTTGTAGCCAAGAGTGGATGGAGGTGCAGCCCGCTGGTTTACAGACATTTAAAAGTGAATCCGCCTTTGTTTCAGACAGATCCTTTTAGGGATATTGTGGACACTTACTCCAGCTTTTCAGCCAGGACCCCTGGTGGGACCCCTGGAGTTGCTGTCCAATAGAGTAGCCACAGCCTCTGATGCTAGGAGAGCTGGGGAGGAGGCTGGTCTGAGCTGACATGTGCTGTAGGTCAAATGAACATCAGATGCTAGACATCTAATAAAAGGAATGTAATCTACCTTGTTCCTTTCTATATTGATTACATGTCAAATTGATAGTATTTTACATACAGTAGAATAAGTAAGATCTGTTCTTAAAATCACTTTCTAGTATTTGTTTTTTGTTTGTTTCTTTGTTTACTTTTTAAATGTGGCAACTGGGAAACTTTCTTTACATGGATCTCATTTCATTTCTGTTGGGCAGCCTGTCCTGGGACAGTCTCATCCCTTTGCTTAGATAAGAGATGCTGAATCCCGAGATGAAGAACGAGGCTCTGGTTGAGCTGAGGGTGGAGCCGGTGTCTCCTGACTCCCAGGCCCAGCACCTGCACGGCTCAGGCCCTCTCTTCATGCCCGACAGCCACCAAGCCAGGTTTGGTCATCAGAAACACCGCCAGGGACTTCCGAATGAACTCCTTACACAGGAAAAGGCGTGTCACGGAGTATGGGACAGAGCAGGGAAAGGTTCATCCTCACTTTGTCCCTGTGATAAGGTCAAAGGCCTCACTTTGCCTCGAAATTGCAGACGAGCTCTTCTGGGCTGCCTACCCCACCCCCCACTTTCTGCTCTGTTTCCCCGTGTGTCCATTGCGCCGTCCCTCGGGCAGAAGAGGTTGAGATGCCTTTGCCGAGAGGTGGTCCCCCTTTGCTGGGGAGAGTGAGGGAAGTTGTGTACCCCCGGCCTACGGCCTCGAGCATTGAGTCTGGAGAGCGCTCATGGCGGTCTCACAAGTGACGGTCAGAGAACCTAGCACGTGCAGCCGGGTCCGCTGTGGAGGCAGTGCTCTGTGATTCTCGAACTTACACAAGATCAGATCCTACTTTCTGGTTGTTGGTCAGTTGGAGGAGAAGGTGCCAGAGAATTGAAAAAAAGAAAGTCCAGACCAGCCCTGTGAGTGAGAGGCACAGGGGACCCGAGTCCCACCTGTTTGTGGTGCCTGGCAAACTCTGCATGAATTTTCAGTTCCTCCCCGGATATTCCTCTATGGCTTAAGGAAGGGGCAAGGCATGTCGTGGCAATGATCTGTACTTGTCCTCACAGGGCCCTGCGATCTACATGTCCGCACTCCCCTTCTGCTCCTTGGAGATGAGGTGGCAGGTTTAGGAGCCTGGGCACTGCTGAAGGCACAGCTGCCACCACCGGGCTTCTCCCAGACTGGCTCCGTTCATCTCACCTGTCACCTCCTGCTGAGCCCCCAGGCGTTAGTCCAGGTAGGTGCATCGGTACAACGTAAGCAGGGACCAACTTCTCCCCCTGGACAGACTGCTGCGTGAGCAGTGGAAGCCTGGAGCCATGCCCCAGCCCCGTGGCCAGTGCTTCCTTTTGTCATAGGAGGCACTGGTGACATTTTTGCTCAGCAACTGCTTGGCTCTGAGTCTGTAGACCCACCAGAGAATGCCAGCTTGTTTTTGCCTTTTCAAGTCTGTCCTTGGGATTTGGCAGAGTAGCTGGATGTGTACTTAGCCCATAGCGGTTGACACTGTCACCATTGTTTACCCAGAATCTCGTGTACCAGGCATGGTTCTCAGCATCAAAATACAGCAGCGCATTAAACCTCCCTCCTGGTGGGTCTGTCTGCTTTGGTACAAAAAGCAACCAGCCAGCATCTGAACGTCAGTGAGATAATTCGGCCAGTGAGCTCGGGTCAAGCAAGTTCTTCTCCAGTTACTTTTACTCCATTGTTCCTTTTACTATTACACAGTCATTAATTTATAAAACAATGCTTTGGTGCAGAAGCAGAAACTAATTCTCTCCTGCTATTCTTGGTGGAAGTAAGTAAAACTGTTCAGCCTGAAATGCGACCACATTTTGTAGCTCAAAAGCTATCTAGACGCGTGTAGGTGGGGTTTTGGTTTGGG
The DNA here is from genome assembly GCF_048773025.1 of Camelus bactrianus. Lineage (NCBI taxonomy): Eukaryota > Metazoa > Chordata > Mammalia > Artiodactyla > Camelidae > Camelus > Camelus bactrianus. The sequence continues at coordinate 3,363,297 of NC_133573.1, read as the reverse complement.
GCTCTGACCATGTTGGTGTCCCCCGGCAGCGCCGCTCCACACAGGCCCCGGCCTTCCCTGGAGCAGGAGGTGAGGGTGGGTCTCACCTTCCCCATGTTCCTGTCCTCATCACACTCACGTAAGATCTTGTACAGGCTGTCAAAGTCATTTTTGTTCTCGTGTGTTTCTAATTTTCGCTTGTTATTCTTTTCCTTTTTCTTTTTCCCTTTTTCTCTTGTACTGCCCTTTGAGTATGTTGTTGCGTCTGAAAAGGTGGGCTGTGCACACCCTGCATTGGAAATAGCTGGATCGCCCTCCGTGCTGTCTCCATCGCTTTAAAAAGCAAAAACTTAACAGCTGCCTTGATCCATGTATTATCCTAGTCATCTTGTTATTTTCTAATTTTTTGGAATATTTGCTTTGTTAGCACGTCACCCACTGGTGTTTGATACCTGTTAAAATCCTTGCTTTGAGGAACCTGTTTGGTCCTCCTCATGTTTGGTAACAATGCGCCCTTATTAAATTTGTTTGTTTTGAAGAAGTGAGATGGGAATTGATTTAGGCGGCTGCTGAAGGATTCTTTTCATGGAGTATTTAAACTTCTAAAGTCAAAGTCTGCAGCACCTTGCTCGATATCTGCTTTTACACAAAAGTGCTCAGCACGCGGTTCCTGGCTGTCGCTGTGTGACGTGCGTGATAGCCCTTCCTGGCCGACGGTCACTGGTGAGGAAGTGGCAGGCTCGGGGGTGAGCAGCTGCAGGGTACGCTGTTGGAGGAAGCAGTCACTTTTTTTTTTTTGCATTCATCTTCCCCTATGCCATTTACTTTACTTTGCCTTCATAAAGGGGCAGTATCGGGTCCAAAATTCATGCCACTCTTTTGTTCCCTGTACGAGGCTGGTTTTTCTGAGTATCAGGACAACATGGCCTTCTCCGAAGAGGCTGGCTCACCTGGATCTGGTGGACACAGGGACCGCTAAAGGGGACCGTATGTTCCACTCTGCTTCATCCAGTGGGCATTCAGAGTCGGGTCTGTGGTTTGCCTCAGCAGCCGTGCAGGCCTCCCTGCACTGGCCTTTACTTTTAACCCACGTTGGCAGTAAATGGCTGCCTCCGTGTCTGTTGCAGCTGACGTCCACCACTGACGGCCGTGTCGTTACTTTTGGGTAGTGAGACCCCAATACCCTAGTCAGCCGTGAAGGAAGATGCTTTGGCAGACCAAACCTTGCATTCTCACCCCTACCATGGTTCATCTCACCCGGGGGAAGGGTTTGGTCACCACCATCATGCTGACCATGAGGCTTTGTTTCTCCTTTCATGTTCTGGTCCAAATGTCGACACTGCGTTTTTCACTGACTTGGTCTCGCTTGAGACAGGCCAGACTTTTTGAAAGAGTCCAACACATTCTGGGTGGGGAACAGAACAGAAGTGTCGCAAATAGAAGGAGTCTAGGCTGTCCGGGTTGGCAATTGCAGGCTGGGATCTGTGATGGCTGGGCTGTGCTCTGGACACAGGCCTTTCCCGTGGCTCCTGAGAGCCCAGGGGTCGGAGTGAGAACAGCCTTGCCTGGGTTCCTCCATTCTCTTCTGCATGTGTGTCTTCTAATTAGGAGCTCCCCCAGACCTCGGGTCCTTCAAAGCTCAGACCATGGGTGAACCTTGAGTCCCTTCTCCTGGGCCTCCTGTGTGAGAATCCAGTGCCTTCTGAGGTGACCAGCGGCAGGAGATGCCTCCTCCTCTAGGGAGCACCATTCGGAGGACTGTGACTCACTGCACCATGCTGTGAGCTTGTGGGGTGACGGCCATGGTCCCTGCAGAACCAGACTTGAGATGGGCTTAGCGATGGAAATAACAGGACTGATTCCAGGGCAGGGCTCGTGGGAAGGAACAGGGGATATTGAATGTGACCTCAAACACCTAGGTGGGTGATGTTTCTGTTAGTTAAATGTGGAGCCTGGGAGGTACCTGCCAGGAATCGAATTCCAGAGTAAATGGTGGACATGAGGCATTTTTAAGATGCCATTTGTCATCCAAGTTAGGACTTCAAAGAGGCACTCTGGTCTATGAGCCTGGGGCTCAGGTGAAGGTGCCGGACTAGAGATACACGTTTGGATTTGTCCTTCTTAGCTGGAGTTCACAGCCTTACATGTGGGTTAGCTCTTCTCAAGAGGTGCAGACTGAGGCTGAGGGAGGGCAGGGCTGTGCCTCGGTTGGAGGAAAGCCCAGACAATGCAGCTTTGGTGTGTCAGTCAGTGGCATTTGGGATTTTCAGAGCAATGCCATTTATCCTTAAAGGGCCGGGTGGTGGGCAGGGCCAGTCAGGATGAAATCTAAAAGGAGGGTCGTGGCCACGTGTGCATCTTGGGAAGATGCAGAGGCTGCAGGGTCCGGGAGGGGAGACTCCTCAGAAGCTGGAGTGGGAGTGGGGAGTGGGGAGAAGGTAGTCACACTTACCTGTGATGGTGGGAAGGAGTCCTAGGGAGTCCCCACCCTACCGGACTCTCTTTCCCATGAACAGAAGGCAATCAGACAGAGGATCTGAGATGAAAAGTGATGGGTGCTGTGAGGGGAGCCAACCTGGGGAATGGTGCTTGGACAGTTCTGGAATAGTCTTCCTGCAAAATAGAGTTAAAAAAAACACAGACTCTAAAGAATATTGACAGTAACTGAGGAGGCAGTTTTTCTGGCCTCCTAAGGGTAAGTCATGTATACGGGGATACACAGAAGAATCGGGCAGTCTCTTGCGGGGGCTTGATCCTTACCAGAGTCAACAGTGCAAGTTTAAAGGGGCAGAAGGGCAGCGGAGGGAAACTAGCCAGGCCTCGTGTCAGGTACCAGTCGGCCGCCCTAATTGCGTGTTCCATTCACATCCATCCCTCCCATGTGGGCGGTGGCAGCCCCCTTTTGCGGATTGGCAAGACTTCTCAGAGGGGTTAAGGTATCAGTCCATTTAGCGGCTAGTAAATGCTGTAGCAGGATTCAAGCTGGGCCTTGTCGGACTTAAAGGGCATGTTTTATCTACTAATTCCGGTACCTCCCTGTTGTACCTGGAATGGTGAAGTGGGTCAGTTTTGGAGCCTTTCAGAAAAAGTGCGATTTAAGTGCCTCAGGACTGTTTCACAAAGCTCAGTGTTCTTGGATTGTTCGGAAGCAACGCAGTGCTTTAAGCCCCACAGATGTAAGGTCTTACTCCTTTGACGATGACGTGGTTGCAAATGACATACAGGTGCAAAACCAGACTTAGCACCTTCTGAAGGGAAACTCTCCAGTTCTTCCTTGATCCGCTGTCTTCTGCGGGATGTAACTCTGCTGCAGCGTAAGCCTGAGTTTTCCGTATGGATTGAGGGTTTGATAACCAATGTTAACATAAAACGATCAGATGGAGAAAATCGACGTTGGCAATTTATTTTTGGGTTTCATTAGACAAGATGCACTATCGGTTAATGGCCCATATAACGTATGAAATTGAGTACAGAACATTGCATTTCTTACTTTCTACTTAGAACTGTGTTCCATTGTAAGGTTGTCTGCTTTGATAATTCAGCTCAGCCACTAGGGCGCCTGTCAGTGTGTTGGTGTGATTGCATTTACACAGTGCATGTAATCTGGGCTTCCTCAGCCCCAAACACTCCAGTGCAGAATCATGGGCTGTAGCCATCACTTAGTTATACAAGTACTTCTGAAACTATATGATTCCAAAAAAAAAAAGAGAGAGAGAGAGAGAGAGAGATTGCCTTTATCAAAGTTCCTTTGGAATTAAACTGCAAACTGTTGTTGAGCAGTTCTGGCTTGCTTTATATATGAATATATACATTTCTTTGCATGTAACTTGGTTTTTGGACTAGAACACCAAGCTCTTGTTTTCCATGAGCCACAAAAATCATAGCCAAATGACACACGTATGAAACATTTTATTCTTTTTTTCTGAGAAAGGATCCTTAAATTTGGAACTTGGGCTCTGATTTTGCTTTTAGCTCTTCCCTACCCTCTTGTTATCTCACTCCTATTTCCCATGTGGCCTCCAAGATGTCATGGTCTCAAAGGAGCGGGTGGACAAACACCATTTGGTCGCCATGCAGTGCTGCTCTAGAGGAAGCCCAGCCAAGAACTAAAGGACATTATCAGAGAGGACTTCCTGGAAGAAATGGGCTCTACATTCAGTTCTGAGGACAGAGTAAGAGTCACCCAGGAGAAGGAGTCAAGAAGGCGGCTCAGGTGGCAGGTGAAGCCCGGGCAGAGACATGGAGGCTTGTGGGGTGGGGACCCGGGGAAAGTGCCCTCTGTGGTCCAGGGTGAATGGTGCCCCTACTGGGGAGGACACTGGAGAGGACCTGGGAGGAGGGCTTTGGAGGAGCTTGGGTTTTACTAAAACTGACCCAGGAGGCAGTGAAGGGTGTCAGCAGGAAGTGACTCACAGGAAAGGTACTTTTGGTTTTGCTTTTGATATTCCACAGAAAGAAGGGTTGGGATGGGCGAGAGCAGGTAAGTCTCTCCCTTTGAGACCCATCCCGTCATTCATTTATTCATAACATGCGAACTTCTGAGTGTCTAGGGGAGAATGGACCCACATTAATAAGAAAAATTTATTAGCTTCTTGGGAGCTTAGCAGTGTCAGAAGTTGACTTAGCCTAGAATGTTCTAGGAACAGAGGAACAAAGTAGGGAGGTTGGAGGGAGGGAAGGCTTCCTTGAGAAACAGTCAAGATGAGCCTGGAGGCAAGTGGGAAGTAGGAGCAGGTCAGGGGACCCCTGAGGTCACTGGGGACCTGGGTACTGAGGTGAGGCTGGGCGAGCAGGGTCGGGGGTGGGGCTAGAACTCTACCAGGGAGCCTCTGAAGGGTTTGAAGTGGGGGTGATATAATCAAATTTGTGCTTTGGGAAGGCTGCCCTTGCTCTGAGTGTGTGTGTGTGTGTGTAGCGGGGAAGAGGGGGAGGGTGCCACCAACTGTGGGGGGTCATTAGAAGGTCATTCACAGGCTGGGAGGCGACCAGTGGGAGGGGGGCGTCGGGGCTGCTTGTGGACGGCAGGGGCAGTGTGGATGCCGGATTTTCTTATGGGGAGGGCTTGTTAGCGGGGCCGCCCTACCGGCGCCTTGTGTCTGGAAGAAAACAGATGGAGGTCGCCAGGTGGACTTTCCTCTTCTCTCCTTCCCTGCCTTGCCTGGTGATCTTAGCTCAGCCAACATTTGGAACAGAAGAGGTAAGTTCTAGGGTAGCCCAGTACTTTGTTGCGCTCATTCGAGTGAGATCTGATAGGACATAAGTTTGTGTTCAGATCTGCATGTTCACTTAGCTAGAAACGTCCCATCTTTTGGATTTCCATAGGGGTTTTATTCTTGATAAAGATTGCTTTCTTGGTGAGAGGAAATTTAATACAGCTGTTGTTTTTCTCAAAAAGAAATCATATCTTTTAAGAAATTTAATATTCAAAAGAATCGGAATATTTAAAAATGATAAAGTAAGGATTTGGTGTAGTTTCTTCGGTTTCTGAGTTAATGTGGAGTTAGAGCCTTTGCATTACTTAATAGCACATCCTTGTCAGTATTTAAAGAGCAGTTAGTGAGCTCCCCAGGCCCCACCTCTCAAAGCATCGTTAAAGTTTGCTCTGAGATGGTGAAGTCATAAAGTTCTTGTTGCAGAAGCCAAACAGTTGGTTTATAATATGCAGCATAGCTCCCTTTATAAAATAAAAATAGGATCAACATTAAGAATGTGTAAGATAATTGATTTTTTTTAAAGCTGAAACAAAAACTTTCTTGTTCTAATGTTGCAACTGGAAATTTTGAAAAGAAAAATCCTTCTGTAATATCATCTACGTGGAATACATATATACCTTTCATGTTTGAAAAGAAACTGCGCAGTGGTTTTTGAAGTCAGGAGCATTCCACATCAGATACTGGCAGTGATGGTTGCTGGTTTTCAATGG